>NC_069682.1:64462485-64811332 GCF_023699985.2 Odocoileus virginianus | reverse complement strand
TCGGCACTTTCTCAATAACTCGCCAAGGTCAACTGTTGCTCACTCAGTCGTTTTCTTTTCCCATCACAACTTAAGCTTTGTTTCTCTTTGGGACAAACAACCCGTCCGGGGCTGGTGGCTTAATGGAATAGTAGACAAGAAAGAGAAGAAAAAGCCAACATCTCAGCTGACCTCTGGTTTGTCTCCGCCCCCCAAGTACTGCAAGTCCTGAGACAGGGGCACAGTGACAGACCACGGACCATGGGTCTGATGGGCATGGGCTTAAACCCCAGCTTGGCCCCTTCCCAGCTGTGTCATTGTGGACAGACCCTGGGTCTCTGTAAGCCTCTGTTTCTGCATTTGTAAAATGAGCATAACCATTTGACACTTACAGGGTTGTTGGGAGGATTCAATGAGATTAAATGCATGTTAGAAGCACTTGATAAATGATAGAAGGCTCTAAAAATGTTAGTCACTAAGACTGTTGTTTTAACGATGAACATATCCCTCTGAAACTCAGGCAGGGCCTGAGTGATGGTTCATATAAGGCTAGACCTCCAGCTTCTGGCAGAGGAGAGAGGTGAGAGTCTGGGCAAAGGGGTATGGATCTGTCTTACAAAGCAGGAGAGAACTCGGTTGGTAAGCTGTTTCCTTCACTGGTGTGAGCTGTCCCTAGCTGCTTGTCATTGATCAGTTATTGCCTGTAAGGCTTAGGATATTATCATTTTCCTATGAAACTCAGAGGGAGGGAGCTTACGGATAAGGAGCCTGACATGGATTAAGACCACATCTGTGTTGGTCATTTTTAAACATATTACCCCATTTCATTTCAAAACAATTGGCAAGGGAAGGATTATTACAAATGAGGACATCGTGGCTCAGACAGATAACATAGCCCTTAAGTAGCGGAGCTTGGAAGTGAACCCCTGATTCCTGATTTCAGGTGATGGTCTGCTCTTCATCCCCTTTGCCACCTTTGGAATGTGAACGGCAGAAAAAGCAAGCTGATTTGCAATGATGAAACCAGCTTCCTTGTCCTTAGAGGCAAGATGCTGAACAAATCCATACTGTAAGCAGTACTTACAGTGAATCTTCCTCCACAGAACAGTTCAGACAAAGACCTAGTTTATACAGTTGAATATGAAATATGGCTGGTGTCTTAAGACATTTGTATAAAAAGACTATTTCTTTACTATCACAGCCTTAAAGCCACCTCTTATCAGGGGCTGATCTGGAAGGCAGAAGACTGAGGAGATCTTTCCATGAATTTCTGGGGGAACTTCAGGTCAGTTTCACTCTCTCTCTGGGTCTCTGTTTTTCCATCTGTAAAAGAATGTGGCTTTCTGGGGTGATTTCTCTGGATTACTCTGAATTTCTCTGAGATCCCCAAACCCATAGCTATGGTGGCACTAGTGGTAAAGAACCTGCCTGCCAATTCAGGAGATGCAAGAGACATGAGCTCGATCGTTGGGTCAGGAAAAGCCCCTGGAGAAGGAAATGGCAACGCACTCCAGGCAAGTATTCTTGCCTGGAAAATCCTATGGACAGAGGAGCCTGGCCGGCTACAGTTCATAGGGTCACCAAGGGTTGGATATGAGTTAGCAACTGAGCACACACATTTAGAGCTCGTGTTAGATCAACAAAGTAGGTTTTTCCAACTTGCAGATTCACTGATTGGCAAGTCCTTACAGGGGCAGACTACTTCAAGGGTGTTTGGTCAATACATTTAGAAAAACCAAAAATAATTCACGTTGGGTATAGAAACCCAGGTAGAAACAGCTGCTCCTGTCTGACTCCATTGTGTTTGCAAAGAAGAATTTTTGGCCCCTGGAGTCTGAAGAATTTTTGGCCCCTGAAGCTTGTGTCCTTATCACAGCTTTGAGTTGTGGCTCTCCTTTCTGTAGAGGGAATGGCCGGGTTCTGGGTCCCAGGTGAACTGCCCACCTTCGTCCCTGTCCGAGGTGATTGGAAACCTTCGCAGGACCCTTCCTTCTTTCAGAAATAGGAGTCCCCGGAGTAGGCAACGGGGCTGGCCTCCTGGCTGTGAGGGGGGCTTCTGCCAAGATAGATGCAGCAGCCCCAGACGTGTATTCTTCTGGCACTTTCTTTTGGTGGTGGGGGGGTGCTCTTAGGAAGGGCCTCAACATCTGCTAACTGCTACCAACAGATCAATCTGTTGACAGAGCCTCTCTCCTTGCGTGTCCATTGAAACACCGATCCCCTTGTGGGGATTCAGGCTGGCTGACTCCGTTTGCCAAATGCAAATGCATTAACCTTACAATTGGGTAATCTAATAAAAAGGATCAATGGTCTGATATGGTGCTTATGGAGTCATTTACTGCAAGCGAGAGCAATTTAGCCGGGACCCAGAGGACCGGCTGGGGGATGTGATGCGGGAGAAAGGCTCGAGCCGGCTGGAGTTCTCCCTGACTTCCCGGGTGAAGCCTCCCCCCCACCTCCCCACCACTGTCCAGAGATGCTGGGCTGAGTGGGCCAGGGAACGGGCCAGGTGTGTGCCATTCATTCCTGCCACTGTAATCACTTAGAGGTTCAATTAAGTATAAATCATTAGTGGTATTTCCAGTTACTTTATCCAGGCCCGGGCGTACCACACTTGACTGGCGGTGGGGAGCTTTCTGCGACTAGATTTAGCGAGCGAGCGAACAAGGCGGTCATGTGGGTTTTTCTGCTATGAAATTGATAAATGAAGCGGGCATTGGAGGTGCAGCAGTAATTTCTGTGGTGCAGCCAAGTGCTCTGTCCCTTGTCTCCTCCAGCGATGAGGGCATGGGCCCCTTTAATGCGGCAGCTTTCCCCTGGGGGCCCCAAAGCCAGGCTGCACTGCCGGCTTTGGTTTTATTTCCTTGTGGAGAACTTCCCAGAGCAAGCCCTGGTTCATTAGCGAGAATATACCTGGGGAGGAGAAAAGAAAAAAAAAAAAAGAGAGAGAGAGAAACGGAAAAGAAAAAAATAGGATTACTTCACCCTTGTTCATTCTGATGAACACCAATTTTTTCATCATTTCTTTGGAGTAGGAAGTAGCGCAAAGAGGACAAAAATCAGGCTGTCTAGGCAGCTGAATGCCTTCTTCCCATGGATGCAGTGGTCCCCGGTGGCCCGCATCCCTGTCTGAAAAGCATATTTTCTCCTAATCGGTTTTACAGCTCTTTTAAAGTAATATGTCAGATCATTTTCCCCATATACATAGTTAATGAAAGTAACCCTACAAATTCATTTTAAATAGATGGAAGTTGTTATAACCCTGATCCAGAATTTATTACGTTCATTACAATCTTGCTGAAGTAGGTAATGTAATGGACTATTACTTTTATTATCTTTTTAATCCCTCAAAATTATTAGGAACTGACTAATATTTGGCATCACCCTGTTAATGTTTAAACAGAAATTGATACTTTAATTCTTCTAATAAACGATGGGGCACTCTGAGTGGAAACAAAAGCCTGATGGGGTTTATCTCGATCAGACCCAGAGACTTTTAAGTGGGACTCAGGGGTTTGAGAGCAATTATTTGTAGGCAGGGTATCTTCATCAAGTGCTCAGGAAGGACAGAAGAGCAGAGATGGAGACAGCGAGAGAGAAACCCAGACGCAGGGCGACGGAAACAAGGCAGAAAAGTGAGAGGGAGAAAAATTCCACTCACAAGTCCAAGTTCTAATTGTGATTCATAAAAAGCTCCGATTTGGGCTGATAACCACGCTAGCAGATGCTTTGTCTTTTCCTTCTTTCCTTCGCCCTCCCCTCCCCTCCTTCTCAGATTAAAAAGATTTTTCTTTCCAACCATCCCTGTGTTAGTAATCAGCTTTATGGCTAAGAATTCTCAAGTGCTCTAGAGTCCGTGCGTTGCTGAGACAAATGATTGGGTCGCATTCTCCTAGCGAGGAGAAGAGGAGACCCTGCTTGCTCCTTGGAAAGTAAGACTGGCTGTACCATTTTCAAATTACCAAATCTCACTGTGAGATGGGAGGGGTGGGATGGGGGAGCAACTGATACATCTCTTCCAGAAGTGGCTGGGTGATGTGCGTACTGCCTGGAGCTCCCCGGACCATTTTCTGCCAGGAAGGGTGACAGATGGGATTTAGGAGGAATTGATCTTTTGCACTTTCTAGTTTTTACAAGGTACAATCACATAAATTTTTTTTTTTTTTAAATCTGTTAGTTTCAACAGAGTTGAGAGGCCCAAAGTACTTCCCTTTCTGGTTTGGTAATAAAAGATGAAGGGAGATAACGTCTGGGAGAGGAAAAGCTGGCATTTTGCGTCACTCCAAGGCAAGGGTGTGTTTTCTAACAAAGAAAGCAGTCACTAGCACAGAAAAGCTCATTAGAATTTAAAGCTGCTTTGCTATGTATCATGGCATTGCTGTCTCTAAATGCCCCGAGTTTCCAGAGCAAGCAAAGTATCGATGGAATTGACTTAGCGTTAAATGTGTCTGGTTCGTGCCAACTGGTGAGGAGGGGGCTTCCCAGCTCTCCTGGCAGCCGAGGTTACCAGGTGGCCCATGAGCTGGGCCCAGATGGGTGGGCTGGAGACAGCATCTTGCCCGCTTGCCCACTGTAGCTGAGTCCAGGAACTGGCTGCTTATCACTGGGTTAAAACCCGTTTTAATAAGCAGAGGGGAAACTGGCCTTTAACTGAGTTTGCTCCTGATGCCTTATAAATTGTGTGGCTGCTTTCGTCAACGCTGAGTTGACAAGGGCTACACATCGTTTGGGGCTTGATAAAGAGACGAAGAGACAGCTTCTCAGCATGTTTATTTTTAATAGACATAAAAAATGAAAACAGGGGCTTCTTGCTCTTCTGAATTCTCGTTGACAGAAAAATTCTGGAGTAGGAGGGGTATCTTTTGTTTATTTGTTTTGTTTAACCAAAATATTCTTGTGGACATGAGGACAGCTTCAGAACTAAGAACGGCTGAGCTCCAGAAAGCTCTATGGATTCCTTCCTTGACATGAAGTGCCAGGTGCCGTGTTTAGGTATCAACACGTCACCACTGTAGCAACATTCTCTGGGCACTCAGCTTTGGCTGTCTTGTGGGTACCACAAACCCCCTCTATTCCTACCTCATCTCTTAAAAATGCAGCATTGAGAATTGGAGTTATGTCTTCTGAGATACATCACCGGAAATCAATCTCCCTTCTTATTTCTAAACCTTTTAATAGAAATAACTTCTCCCTGCTCTTTTACTAGATACAGGTGGTACTAAGATCATTTCAGAGAACATCAGATATACCTTTAAGAGCCAATTAAAAAATAACCACCATAAAAATGACAATTTTACATGTTCTTCATATAAAAAGAGCTCTTTCAAACTGATAAGATGCTGGGAGAAAAATGAAAGTGTATGAGAAAGAATTTACAAAAGAAAAACTCAAGTAGCTTTTATTTAATGAGCATCTATTAGGTGTAATCTACACGGAGCTCTCATTCATTATTTATAAAGACCCCATGAAGTAGGTGTTATTGTGCTCATCCCAATTGAAAAATGGAGAACAAGGGCTTCCCTGGTGGTCCAGTGGTTAAGACTTCACCTTCTATTCAGAGGCTGTGGGTTCGATCCCTGGACAGCGAGCTAAGATCCCACGTGCCTGGTGGCCCAAAGAACAAAAAGCATAAAGCACAAACGACGCTGTAACAAATTCAATAAAGACTTTAAAAAAGAAAGAATAATAAAGGTTTGAAAAGTTAGCCCCAAATCATAGACTATGGGTGGGCATCCAGAATTCAAGAGCAGGCAGCTTGATCTAGCATGGACTATTAATTGCTCTTCTATAATCCCATAAATTCACAGCTATAATCATGTAAAAAAGTTGAAAAAAGTTCACGTTTACCAGTAAACACAATATGTTAATTTAGAGCAATAAAAATTTTATTTATCAGATTAACAGAGAATTTTAAAATTAATATACAATGCTGGTAAGGATGGGTTGAAACAGTCATTTTAAAATATGAACTGCAATTTGACAATCTCTATTAAAAAAAATCTCAAAAATGTATAAGTCATCTGACCCTGCACAGCCATTGTAAGTAAAATATCCCAAGGAAATTAAAATGCAAGCAAAGTTTTAGACACATAAGTCTCTACTAGAGCATTGGAAACTGGCTAACTCTCCCACATGAGGGGTAAGTAGATAATGGCCCATTCATTCAATAAAATATTGGAAGCAACAAAAATGATGTTGTGAAAGAATTTCTAAGAATATGGGGAAATACTTATGCAGAGTAAAAAAAAAAAGCAGGGCATAAAATTGCAGGTATAATATCAGTCATGTAAAAATGCATGATTCAGGGAGTGTTCTCTTTGTAATGGGATTCTGTATGGTCATATCTTTTTGTTATAAAGTATTTTCCAAGTTTTCTAAATTAAACATGTTTCACTTGTCTTCAGGCATGGGGACACCACTTATTGCTTTAAAAAAATTAACTTCTTCACTTAAATTGCAGACCTAATGAACTGCTGAGTCCCGGCATGAAGTTTACCTAAGGGCTGGGTGTATTGCTCCTGGCATAGACCTGAGACAGCTGGAAGCAAACTTGTGTGTGTTCTTCAGCTCTCTGAGTCTCCCCATCATTGATGACATACCCACTCATGGGGTTACTGTGAAGATAAAAATATGTGTAAAGGTGTTAGAATAGTGCTGGCACTGTTCTCAATAAATGTAAACAGTAATGATGGTAGTAATACATTACTGATGTGGCTCTTGGTTTGTAAGTAGGAAGGACAAGCTGAGCATCTAACAGGTCTTGGATGTGTGCATAGACTGACTTGTCTGGGGATACGGCTAAAAGCATCTTTTATTGGTGCCCACCGTTCCAGTCCTAGATCTGGGCTTCTGGTGCAGCCCATGCCTTTTGTCAGCTGCTGCAGAATTGAAGGGGATGCCTCTGGGTTTCCTGTGGACTTGTATGCAGAACCTCATTCAATCCCCAATTCTTGGGGCCAAGTACTATGCTTTTCATCTAAAGAAATTTTTCCCCTACAACTTGGAGAAGGAGGTTTCATCATCATCTCTGCATGATGGCTCAAACACAAGAAGTTATTCTTCTGGGTCATGGAGCCAGTAAGTGACAGAGCGGGAATTTGAACCTGTGTTGGTCTGGCTCTGGAGATGGCTGCGATGTGTAGCAATTGTGGCTGACAACACAGGCTCTGGAATCATGACAATCTGGGGTTTTGACTTTCTGTGTGGCTTTGCACAAGTCATAAAGGTGCCTGCAACTGAGTTTGCTCATCTGTAAGATGGAACAATACTGTATCTCTCTTAGTCCAAGTAGTCAGTTATTATATGTTGCACCATTATCTTACGTCACGCCTGGAAAAACAGAATCATTGCTAATTAAACTATGATATAATAACACTCGTATCCCTTAGAATTGTAATTTTATTTTTAGGGAAAAAGCTCTCGGGTTTATTTAAACATAGATTTTTGTGAGGCCATTGTACATACATAAAAAGGAAAATGCAAATGAAAAAGTTTGCTTAAGGTAAGCTTCTTCATATTCTAAAAACTGACGCAGAATCGTTGTGATCCATGTTTTTCTACACACTAGTATCTTCTATAACGTCACAAACACCACTGGTAGCATTTCTTTAGAAACCACTTGTCTATTTTCTGCAGAATTTTAAACCACAGAAACCCATGCTGGAAGTTTTGAAGTGTTTTCCCAGATATGACAGTGACATCAAGACTGCTGCCAGGCTGACAGTGATTGTAAGAAGCATCTCAATTTCATAGATGCTAAAACAGGAGAAAGAAAGTGTCCGTCTTAGAACTGATGGTATGTAGAAGCTACCTTATAGAGTTGTTAGGAGAATTAAATGAGGCTGTGTTTGCAAAGAACATAAACCAAAGGCAGGACACGGTGAATGCTCAGTAGCATCATCAGCACTGGAATCATCAGTATCATCAGCATCAGCATGGCTATTGTATTCTACTCTAATCTCAGAGAAGTACCACATGTACATACGACTCTGTTGAATCTTCCTCCAGACTCCGAGCCAAGGTGTGGCGCTGATGCACTACGATGCGCTTGCGTAAAGCCTGCCCATATCCTTTTCTATCTCTTTCTCTCCCTACGTGCTTTCTGAACCTTCTCTCTCTCCCTCTTACCTCTCCCTCTCCCATCTCTCCTTTATTCTCTCTTCCTTCTTCTCCTCTCTGCCTCTCCTTTCCACCCCTACCCAGCTCTTCTGCAAATAAATAGCTCTGTCACTCCGTCTCTCTTGTAGGTTTAGAGTGAATGGAAGTATCTTTTTGAAAAGCTTGTTTTAACATCCCTGACTGGCCCAGCAGCAGGGTCCTGCACTCCGCTCCCTTCTGCTAGAAGATCGGCTCCCGTGGTTAATGATTTCCAGGGCTGCCCTGGGCCTGGAGTGCTCCACTCACAGCAGAGGCTCCTGGGCTGTGCTGTGCGCTGCCCTTCAGAGGAGGCTGCTGGCTGTCTTGGGGGCTGCGTCAGTCCTGACTCTGGTGGCCGTAGGCAGACCGGCGCAGGGTCTGCCTAAAAAGAAACCATTTATTCTCCTTTATGATTCTTTAAAACAGAAGTTCACAGCTTTTATGATGAGCCTTATACATGCATTTAATGACATTACAGTATTTGATTATGTGCATTAAGAAGAGGTCTGAGAGCTCTCTGGTGTCCTTAGTTTTAAGTGTATTTTAACTGCCTACAATGAAAGGAACAAGACAAGAACGAGCTGTGGCAGCGTCTTCATAAATTCTGAGCTGTAACTGACACACCACGAACAGTCCAGGCAGGTGGGAACAAGGAAAAGAATCAGTGCGATCTCTATTTTCTCATGGGTCTGGGGCCAAAGGAAAGCAAGATCAGCCGTCCCTGTGATGGCTTTCTCTCTGGCCAGCATCCAGCTCAGGAGTGTGCATGGGCTGAGACTAACATCACCCTGGACCCAGCACTCTGCTAGGTTCTTCACACACATCGCTGTCTTCAATCTCAGCAGACAAGTGCTATTTGCCCCATTTTCCAGACAAAGAAACTGAGCCTTAGCCAAGTGAGATGACTTGCTCCAAATTTGCACACATCTGAGCCATTATCTGAAGCCAAATCTTTCTAAGCCTTTGCACAGCCACTGAGGGCAGAGCTCAGAATGGCTCTCATCTGGAGAAGTTACTGGAGAAAGAGGAAGGAGTCGGTGTTGAGGCCACAGTAGCAGAGGCCTTCAGAGAGAAGCTTCTTTCTCCCGCCCATGGAGGCACACACGCATCGAGATGGAAACAGAATCAGGACAGAAAAACTCACTTGAAATGAACTACTCCCAGACAGGCCGCCATGGTGGCGTGATTGATACTGGAGCATGTAGGTGTAATGAAAGTGATGCCGGCTTCTCTGCACCTGTGATTTATTGAGGACAAATTTAAGATGAGAAAGGGCCCCATACCAGGAGCTGCATCTTCCCCTCGAAGGGAGGGTGGTCATCCATCACCAGCCATTACAAGGGCCCATTGCTAGCGGCTCATCAGATGAGCCAATAGTCTCTTTGTTGGGGTTCCTAACAAGTGTTGGATCAGCAAAAGTCTATTTATGCTGGTGGACCTTTCAGGACCAATTTGTAGTGGGTCACTGATTCTGCTAGGGTATTATCTTCTTTACTACTCGGGCCAGTTGGGGAACGCGGCAAAGATTAATGGTTTTGGCTGCCGAGTTGCCGCCGCAATCTACTGCTTCTGGACCAAAGATTAAGTTTTTTTGTGTTTTACCAGAAAGGGCCCACCTTGCGTGTTTTGATTTACTGACTTGCTTGTGGGGAAAGGAGTCGTGGAAATGTACTTGGTTGTGGTGAGGTTTGGCAGATGGCTATGAGACCTGGCGTCTACAACCTCCATCCCGAGGCCCTGGGGAGGGAACCCTGAGCTTCTGGTCCCGTGGCTTGGGCCCTCCCAATAAAAGGGGGAACTCTTTCTTGAGCTCCCAGGATATCAAAGCCATGTCTGACACTCAGCCGCTGACTCTGGGTTCAGAGAGGCAGCCAGTGCCCTAAATGTTATCATTTAAAACTACAGTACTAAAAAAAAAATTAGTTATAGCTTTTCCTTATTATTGGAAAATTGCCCATGTTCCTTTAATACACATAGGAAAAAAAAATTAAAAGCAAATAGAACCAAGCCTGACCAGATGCACAGTGGTGTGACTATTAATATTTTGGTTTGCATTTTCATCCAGGGTTTTTGCTAGGTACAAAAATAACATGTGTGTTATTTTACACGAGCAGAATTGCACTGGATCTATGTGGGCTTTTTCAAAAATTTATATGGTTTTGTATTCTGCTTTTTATAATGAACATTTTACCATAAGCATTTCCCCCATCTCTTCGACATTCCCATAAGCCCTATTTTTTTTTTCTTTCTCAGATTTTGGGTTTGTTACAATGTCTCCAGGGCCAAAGGTCCATTCTTTGATGAAGTGAACGTTTGTTGTGGGCTTTCTCTGGGTCAGACCGTGTTGTGCTGGGATCTTATTGTGGATCAGATACAGCGCTCCCGCAGCCGAGGCGCCGGGGTCAGCTCGCAGGGCTCTGCTTGTGCCCTGCAGGGGGCTGGCTGCAGAACTCATATCTCCCGCGATGGACCAGAGCACTACAGATTGTTTGGAGGCAGAGGACTGTTACTTCCAGGTCCTTGTAGAATCAGAGCTCCAAAGGAGCACAGCTTCTGCAGGAGAGAAGAATGCTGTTGGCCTTGGATAGCCCAGCTTGGCTGCTTTTTTTTTTTTTTTTTTTTTTTAAGGGTGAATTGGGAGCTGGGAGCCAAAAACCTCCTGTCTGAGTAATAGCAGCCCAATCTCTGAAAACTGGAAAAAAATAGCCCTCTAACCCCCAAGGGTGCGGCCACCCCAGGCAGCTGCAGAAACTGCCAGGGAGGCAGTAAGATACGACAAAAAGGAGTGTGGCCTTCAATGGGACTCCAGGGGCCTGAATTTGTGTCTCCTAGCTCAAGCTGGTGACCTTGAGCAAGTCATCTTTCCCAGCATCGTTTACCTCATCTGAAAAGTGGGACTCTTATCTCTCAGCTCCTAGGCTTTTGTGCTGGTTCACTACGTTGAAAGTTCTGGGTGAAGAGCTGGCACTCAGCCCATGCCAACCCTGCCCCAGGCCCGTTTTCTGATACTGTGCTGACTCAATAGATGGATGGGCTCTAATTGTTCCAACAACATGTCTGAGGTTCACAGAGCCTTTCCTTGGGAGCCTTTGTCTCAGGACCATAAATCACCAGACAACTGTCCCCATGGTTGCCTTGGCTGGGACTTCCTTCCCCTGGTGGGGTGGCCAAGGAGGGGCTGGAGGGAGGGGGGGCCACCTCTTCACCGCTGGTTTTTAAATCTCTAATTGGGAGTCTTACTTACTCAGCGATTCCAGCATTCCCTTTGCAGAGGCCTCTTCTCCGCCCCAGGGCAGGCTCCCACCCTTTCTTACCAACTTGCTTCTAGATTAGCATTCTTGATGTAAGCTTGATGTTGCTGGATGCTTACACAAGCTTTCCCAAAGCTTGTCTTGATAACTTGCAGGAGGCTTTGTCTGATAGCTCAAGGCCTATGTCTTTACAGGAATTGTTCTGTTTCTGGGGGAGAAATTTCTCTCGGTTCAAGAGCAGCAGTGAACACCCCCAGACATTACCAGCCTCTAGGCTCTCCTTTGGTCTAAGCTCCTTGCTCCAGCCTTCAGTTCCAGCCATCCTCATATTCCTGACCATCCCTCCTACCCCAGGACATTTGCTCTTGCTTGTCTCTTGGCCTGAACATCTTTCCTCTGCCTGGACTCTTCACATGGCCATGCCCCTCTCAGTCTTCAAGTCTTAGCTGAAATGTTACAGAAGCTCCTTCCCTGACTATCCCTCACCCCAGACCATGTCATGTCCCCTCCATGTTAAACTCCCTGAAAGCACACTTTGTCCTCAGACTTTCCATGGTTTGTGATATATATAAAGATATATAGATACATAAGGATATATTTGTGTGATTTAACAAGTTGAATCCCTCCCTCGCTTCCCACTGTCAAATGGCCACCTTTGTTTTAATGTTGATTTCAGTGTCTGACACATTATAGGCTGTTGACAAATAGGGGTGTTGACTGAAGAAATAAATGAATAAATAGATAGATGGATGGATAGATGCAGGCATGAATTAAACAGTTAATGAATGAATCAATGAATGAATGAACTGTGGAGAGAATGAGGTAGTGAATGAATGAATGAATTCCAGGGCTGTATACAAAGGCTCATTTTACGAGACATGCCACTTTCTTGAAGTCTGAGGGGCTGAGGAGTCTCTCCCGTCCCTCTTGTGTTTAACCCTCACTTAAAACCAATGTTTCTGATACCTGTATGTGCATTTCTTCCTGTGTGGTGATCTGTCTTTATCCTCTGCTTTTCTTTTTCTTTTAAATATTTCATTATGAAAATTCCCAAACAGACACAAAAGTAGAGAGAATTATAATAAACCTTCCTGTGCTCCTTATCCCACCCGTAACTGGAATACTTAAAATAAATCCAGTTATCATCTCTTTTTATGCATAAATATTTTAGGCTGCATTGCTAATAGACATGATTTAAAGAAATAGCCATAATACTATGATCACATCTAACGAAAAGATTTTCTAAAACACCCATCTCCTTTAATATCTAGTATTTGTATGATGTTCAGATATTCCCAGTTGTCTCAAAAATCTCGATTTTACATTTAGGTTGTTCAAATTCAGCCTACAAACATTGCTTTTGGTGGATACATCTCTTAAGTTGCTTTTCATCGATAACATCTCCCCCCGCCTCCTCCCCACATTAAATAATGTCATTTATTTCTTTTTTTAAATGCCATTTGTTTTTTGATGAGCCTGGGTCATTCATCCTGCAGAATGTCACGTTCTGGCTGATTGCCTCCTGGTGGTGTGATCTAACATGTTCCTCTGTCCCCTGTGTTTCCTGGAAACTCAGATCCAGAGGCCAGATCAGAGTCACATTTGATTTTTGGCCAGAAGTCTTCGTGGATGGTGTTATGCAACCCCTGTTGTATCAGATCCTAATGTCTACTCGTCTCTCCTTTAAAGATGTTACAATTGATCAGTGGCTTGCCCTGCCGTTCTTAATGAACTCCCTACTCCCATCTCTATTTCCGTGGCAGGAGAACTTGTTTTGCAAAACAAGTCGGTAGAGGACATTGATCCTATGGAGCAGATGGGGGAGCAGCCAGGTCTGATGACAAATGCACTGATTTACAGCAGCCAGCCCAGAGAAGAGGTTTAATTTCTATGCATCTCGGTTTCCTTGACTGTAAAATGGGGCTAAGAATAGCTTCGAGAACTAACAGATGGGGGAGTGTCTGGTAGATAATGTCAACACACAATATTAAGTGCTAACTGTGGATTAACCTGCTTAATCTTCCCAACAATTCTATTCTATGAGTTCTGTTATATGTATGGGGGAGAGGAGACGCAGAGTGTTTAAGTAACTTGCTTGCCCAAGGACAACACAGCTCATAAGTGGCAGAGCTGGGATTTGAACCCAGGTGGTCAGGCTTCAGAGCCCGGGTTTCCATGCTGGATGCTTATTGAACCATTGCAGGGAATGGGCAGCTGTAGTTTCTACACTGTGAGGTATGCAGGGGTGGAGTAAGGCAGCCCTCCATGGCCAGATGGGGGTTGCTCTTTGAGTTATTATTTATTATTATTACAAATTTATTATTTCTGCCCCACACTGCTTTAAGGTGGGCCAGAACCAGCTTGACAAAGTCAAATGCTAGAGAGGGGACCGGAGGTATGAGGTTCCACTGTCATTCGAATGGGATCTGACTTTTCCAGAAAACTTTTTCTGAAGCCCAGAGAGATTACGTGGCTTGCCCGGACTAGATATTCAAGTCTGCCCCTGAGCTAGGATTAGAACCTCAGACCCTCTCCAGCCTGGGGCCACTGTGTCTGGACCTTCCATGCCCGTGTAGAGGGGCTCTCTCTCTTTACTCCCCACCTCCATACCCACGAGTCATGCTCATGTGGGGCAGAACTCCTCTGGGAAAATGGACAAACACCCCTGCCAAAGTCACTGTAGCCATTTAACATTTTCCCGGCACATCACAGACCTTCCCTTCTTGGTCACTACTGTAGAAGTCTAGGCCTGCTAACCTTGTCCTCCCGAAAGCATTCTGAGAACCAACCTTTCCTCTCCCTTGACCTTCATTGTGAAGCAAAAGCAAATAAAAGCTCTGAGACAGGGTTTGAACCCGGTCCTCCTGGCTCAAAGTTCATGGAGGGTTGGAAGTGATGCCAGCATATCTGCCATGATTGCAACCCTATCTTCCAAATAAAGGAGGAGAGGCTCAGAGAGGGGTGGTAACCCAAGGAGCTCACACAGCCTTGCTTACAGCTGGGGCTACAACACAGGCTGGATCTGTTCCTCCTGCAACCTGAGAGGAGGTCCCCAGAGTGGTCTCCTGTTGGGCTGATAACGAAGGCCAAGACAATGATGAAAGGTGCTTTTGGGGTCCGTGAGCAGGATCTGGCGCCAGTGTTGGTGGCTTCCCTGCTGCCTTGAGCCCTGGGCACTCACTCAGTAATGGACTATGGCTCATCAGGACTGACTGGCAGCCAGCCTCAGGAGATCCTCAGGAGAAACCTGGAAATTGTGGCCTCCAGCCTGGAGACAATGTCACTTTTGGGCAAGGTCGGAGTGCCTCTGAGTCCATGGGATGAGGGGAGATGAACAATGTCCTCTCCGCCCCCACCTGAACCACTGGGATGGAACACTAGGTAAGCCTTCTAGACTGCAAAATACGACTGCAGAAAACTGTCAAAATACCAGCTCCTCATTTTCTTTCTCTGCTGTCTGTCTGTCCTGCGCTCCTGGCTGGCCAGCATGACAATCTACACCCTTGCCAGGGTGGTAGTGAGACCAATAAGAGGGTTCAAAGGTGTCCTCAAATACCAGGCTGTGATCCCAAGGTGAGCCAGGCCACCGTCACTCCCAAGACAGAAGAGACGTCTCTGAAAGCAGCCTGAACACAGCACAGGCAAGGGCAGAGAGGCACAGGCCAGCAGGCAGCAGCAAGGGGAGAGGAAGGGAGAGCTTTAGGGCAGTGAGGCTGGAAGGGCAGACCTTGAAAGCGAGGCAAGAAGCTCAGACTTTACCTGGTTGGCCATAGAGATCCACTGATGGCCTCCAAGTGAAGGCAGAAGAGAGAAACCTGGGGACCACCCTGAGTCCTGAATCTTTCTTAAATACACCAAGCCAGGTGAGAGGCAAATACAAAATGGGAGCATCTGACCTTTTTCTAGGACACCCAATATTTATGTGCTTTGCTCATCACCCAAATTTTATTCATTTACCCAAAGAGTGCAAAAAAGGCGCTTGAGGAAACTGCTATAAATCTAGTGCAAGTCACCATGGTAACCTGATTAGCAGCTAAATTAAGTTCATGATTAAGAAGAAATAAATAAAAATAACTCTCCTCCTTGGCTGGGGCTACCCACTGGGCTACTGGCGGCTGAGCAGATGCTGAGGTCTTGGAGGGCCAGGGCCTGGGCCCTCAGAGATGATTAGGCCTCGGTGGGAGGGGTGGATTTACCTCAAAGAAGCTGGGAGCTGACATGAGGGTTGATGAGGCCCCTGGCGGCCAGGCTGGGGAGTGCAGACTGTACCCTTCAAGGCTAAAGCTATGGGTCTCAGGAAAAGGGGCCCATATCCTCCAAGACAGTCTTCTTGATGCCCTGGACCAGTCAGTCTTCATGTATCAGAGCATCCTTTCCATGTGTTGTCACCTCTCCAGTTTCCGGTCCCCATGCGCTGGTTGCTAGGGACCCCAATATGACTTAGACCTGGTTCGGGCCCTGGGCAAGCCTGGATTAGATGCTAGAAACAGATAAAACAGGAACTTTGGACACAGTGTGACACATGCAAGGATGGAGGTCAATTTAAGGTACTATGGAATAACGGACCAGTTGGGGGACTTCCTGGAGGGGGTGATGCTGGAGAAAAAGATATATGCAGCTGCTGGAGAGTGCCTACCTTCAGGTGAGCATTCTGGGTCTTCTGTTTGGAGCTGATTGGCAGGGTGTTGGTACCCCAGCATCAACCTGGAATGGGCTGGTATTGTCCCTGATGAGACATGGATTTTCTTGGGGGCTAGTGCAGTTAACACAGCTCAGGGATCAGCAGAAAGAGAGATAGGGTCTTCCCTCTTACCCTTTCCAAGTCTCCTCCTGGCCAAAGCAGTGTAGCGCAGTGGTTAGAGTCAAATTGACTCTGAATCTTCTTTCTGTCCCTCGCTAGCTACAGCCACTGGCAAGTGATTTTATTTACTTGAGCTTCAGTCTCATGGTCTGTAAAATGGATGGAAAGTGAAAGTCGCTGAGTTGTGTCTGACTCTTTGTGACCCCATGGACTATACAGTCCATGGAATTCTCTCCAAGCCAGAATACTGGAGTGGGTAGCTGTTCCCTTCTCCAAGGGATCTCCCCAACCCAGGGATTGAACCCAGGTCTCCCACATTGCAGGCTTATTCTTTACCAGCTGAGCCGCCAGGGAAGTCCAAGAATATTGGCGTGGGGGTGATAATAGTTACTATCTCATAAGGTTACCTTGAATTACTGAGATGATGCAAGCCAGATGTGGTGTGGCGCCTCACAGGTAGAAAACAGTAAGATGCTTGCTGCTGTTAGTTTCCTGCCCTGGGGAGGTCTTGCCCTGATTGGGACGGTGTGGTGGCCATAGAAATGCTCTCCTTAAGCCTCCTTCTGGAGAAATTGCTGCAGGGAACAGAGGTGACTGGCAAACCCAGCCTTGCCCCTCCGGCTCCCCCAGTGTGTTCAAGCTGAGGTTACATTTCCTCTCCATTGCTCTCAGGCAGTGATGGAGCAGAGGGGTGATGCCGAGGCTGGCCCTTTCCTACAAGATGTGAGGCACTGTCCCAGGGATGCCCCACCAGCCTGGCTGAACCTTGTCTAGAACAGGGCTGTGGTCTGCACGCCTCTCCCCTCCTGCCCTCTTTCCTCGCCGCCCTCCCCCCGCCAAGGTGTCAGGTCTGCCTCCGTGTCGGAAGCTCCCCCTGCTTCCTCCTGCTCCCTCATCCCTCACCCTTCACAAATGTGTCCCCAGTAAACCTCCTGCATGTCTAATCTGACAGCTGCCCCTCAGGGGAGCCCCAAAGGGCACAGAGGGTCAGGGGACATGTCCCTTGCAGAAGTGGGTGCAGTGGAGATAAATAGGATACCCAACAACAGGTCACAGGGTTGCCTACAGGTGGGGTTCAGGGCCTTCAGGGACTCCAGTCTCTCTCCATGTCTTGTTTTCAAGCCTCTGTGTGTGCGTATATATGTGTGTGAACGTGTGTATGTGTGTATATGTGTGTGCACAGTCCATGCTTCCATCCCTGCATCGACCATAGTGTAGTGCAAAAAAATGTTTCCACCAGAAGATGAGTTCCCGTCTGTCCCCGACTTAGTCCTGCAGAAGGCCTTGTGCATGGTAGATGCTCAGTTAAAATAACCCGAGTTTCTATGGGAGCTCTATCTAGCCTAAATTTTTCTTTGAACCAATGTTATATTCATTTTCAGGTATTTTGAATCTCATCACACTAGCTTATTTAAGCTCTTTTATCCTTTGTTTTTGTGACAAAGTATGTATGCATTTGTTGTTTAGTCGCTAAGTCATGTCCCACTGTTTGTGATCCCATGGACTGTAGCCCACAAGGCTCCTCTGTCTATGGGATTTCCCAGGCAAGAATACTGGAGTGGGTTGCCATTTCCTTTTCCAGGGCATCTTCCATACCCAGGGATTGAACCCACATCTCCTGCATTGGTAGGTGGATTCTTTACCACTGAGCCACCAGAGAAGCCCATCTGTGTGTGTGTGTGTGTGTGTATTAGTCCCTCCATCGTGTCTGACTCTTTCTGACCCCATGGACTGTAGCTTGCCAGGCTCCTCTGTTCATGGGATTCTCCAGGCAAGAATACTGGAGTGAGTTGCCATTCCATTTTCCAGGGTATCTTCCCAACCCAGGGATCGACCCCAGGTCTCCTGCACTGAAGGCAGATTCTTTACCTCTGAGCCACGGCGGGAAGCCCAGGACACCCACCCAAAAAGGTGATAGCAGCCTTGCGCAGAGCCTTTAAGCTGCTCCTCTGCCTCTGCTGAACCCTCAGCCATCCCCCTTTCTAGAAAGGAGCTTAAGGAGCTTGGTGTCTCTCAGCTCAGTTGGATGGGATGAATCTTCTTTGGGTCCCCTCCTCTCCTCCCACCTCCGGCTCCCAGCCTCAGCCATCTCTCCCTCCCTGCTCAGCAAGATCAGGGAAGCTGCAAACCGAACCCTTACATCAAAAGGGAACTTGAAAAATACTTGGAGCAAAAACTGCTAACTGTGCATCCTTGCTCCGTGCTGCCTCTGATATTAAATCAGGAAATGGCACTGAACAGTCGCTCCAAACACAGAAACAGGGTTGTCAACACAGAAACCAAAAGCAATCTCTAATGGGCAGAGGTGAAATGGACCTGGCATGGGGCTGGGATGGGGTGCTGAGACCGAGGAAGGGATCCCTGAGTCGGGCTTGTCCGGGCCGTTTCTCCAGCATCTAGAATGGAGCCAGACTCCCAGCCCTGGACACGGAGAGCACCTTGTCTCCGTGAGAGATAAATGAGAAATAGAGCATGTTGTCTCAACCTTTGTGATGCTCCTTTTAATTTCTACAGATATTTACTGAGTGCCTATGATGTGTCCAACAGTGAAACAAATGAACAAAAAATGCCTGCCCATTTGGATGATCTTCTAGCTATGACTGGGGTCTGACTCTGGCATGACATTCAAGGCCTTTCAAGTGTTGGCTCCTGAAATAGCCTCTTTGAAATAGCCCGCCAAATGCCCGAGATGTCCCTCTGCTCCGGTCTTTGTCTGGGCTAGGCCTACTGCAGGATCTCTCTGTCCTTCTATGATACATTTCTGCTCAGCCTTCAAAGCCTTAGTTAAGTGCAGCCTTATCAGCGGACCCTTCCCCTAACCCCCTCCAATAGAACCAAGGGCTCATTTGTTGAGGATCTGCCTGCATTATAGATGCATCATCACCATACTTCTCCAGCTACAATGGCAGGGTTTGCAGCTCCCTGGAGGGGAAGAAAGAAGCCATGCCTATTCCTTTTCCCCATCTCCCAGTACTAGTCACAGGATAGACATAAGCAGAACTGAGACAAGAAATGAGAAACTGTGATAAAACCCATTGTTGGTGTGGCTGTGGGGAAACAGGTTACTTTCATATATCTCTGGTGGAAAATTTAAAAGGGCCAATCTTCTTAGAGGCTAATTTGCATGTTAACATTACAAATGTGGTCATCTTTCTTTCTTTCCAGCGATTTCATTCTCTACAATCTACTGCAGAGAAACACTTGCACACATGCAAAGAGGAGCATGTAAAAAGCAATTTGTTGCAACATTGTTTGCAACTGTGAAAGATGGGAAAGAGCTTAAATGTCCATAAATACAAGACTGGATACAAAACTACAGAGCATCCATTGGACAAATTGCTGTGCATTAGTTAAAAAGAAAGAAGTAGATCTCGATGTATTGACACAGAAGTTGCTGAGTAAAAATGAAAAGTGAGTGGTAGCTCTAGACATAGATATTAAAACTACATTGTTGCATTTTTTACAATGAGAAAGTAGGCTTGTTTATCTTGTATAATTCATTTTTGAAAGGAGAAAGGGAAGAAAGAGATGGAGCAACCACTGTCACTCCTGGCTGAAATAAGAATTGGCTCCAGATGCAGTCAAACAATATTATTCCTTTCATCAGCCCTCGACAGCAGTTTCCAGTGGTGAGAAGGTGCCACCCACTTCCCCTGTGCCCAGAAGCTTAGCTGATGAGAATGTGGTGGGAAGCTGGAGTCCTGGACCCCTGAAGAACATCCAGGTAGAGGAGATGGGAAGAGGGGAGGTTGGTGGGATGGAATCACTCAGATGAACCAGATTTCTCCTGACTTTGTCCTTGCTCTAAAGAGGAAGGGTAAGGATTGGTTTAGGAATGATTGTTAACTATGGAAGAGAAGGGCATTCAGGAAAAGCTTGAAGCCCATGCTAAGGAGTTTAGTTCTTTGTCCAAGTGTCAAAGGACTCTGTAATTAAACCCGGGGGAGGGGTGAAGTTAGAATAATCAGATTCACATGAAAACTGGTTCTACTACACTGTGGAGAAAACAAAAGTCTGAGCCAAGACCTCTGTAGTCATCTAAGCAAAAGATGAGGGTGGCTTGGATGAGGGTGAAGGCATTGGACAGAGAAACTGAGGTCTTAAGTGATGATTGGGAAGTAAGGGATGAAAGACTCAGCCCTGGAGAGCAATGATGATGAGGTTCTAGAGTCTCTACTGTTGTCCTTCGGGGTCTTGGGGAGGGAGTGGGCAGGGAGGGGCCCTGCTGGTCCTCCTCACTGGCCTTGAGTGACGGTGAACTTCTCATCAGCTTCGAGCCATCTCCCCCCATGCCACCACCACCATAGGGATGGATGGATGGGGGCTGAAGGTCAAACAGGCTGATGATACAGCTCAGGACAGAGGTAGGATGAAGGATCAAGGCCATGGTTAGAGGTCAGGTTGTCCTTTATCAAAGGCCAGGACCTTGGAGAAGACTCTGCAAACTCTCTCTCCTTTGCTTGCATCCTGCCCCACTTTCTAACTTCCATCCTCCAGCCCCATCCCTCGGGGAAGAGGAAAGAGAGCAAGAGTGAGCTCAAGGATGTTTGAGTGCATTGACCAGAGGATGGACATGTTCATCACTGCCTGGATAATTGAGCTCTTGGCAGAGACTTGGCAAAGGCTAGTGGCTCAGCCGTGACCTGAAAGGAACCACCAGGTCTCCAGAGAGCTGAAAATCCTGACCCAGAGAGCAGCTGAAGAACTGTGCTGACACTGGGTCTCTGGGTTACCACCCAGTCAAGGTCAAGACCACGTGCTTCATAGTATTCAGGGTACTGGACTTAGGGCATGAAGCTCCAACTGATCACCGCTGTGTTGCTAAAGAAACCACTTACCTTTCTGAGCTTCCTTCTTTGTGTAGGGTGGTGATAATTCTCCCCATCTCCAAGGGCAGTTGTGGGGACTGAATGAGTTGCTAAAACTCTTTGGACACTGCTATACATCTTTATTTACCTACCTGCCTACCTACCTTATAGAGTGGTGAGGACTGAAGGAAAAAGTGAAAGATAAAGGCTTTCAGAATCTCTGTACAGGTGGGTGTGGATATTATTATTAAATATTCCATCTATATTGGAAGCTAGCGGGGCTTCCCTGATGGCTCAGTGGGTAAAAAAAATCTGCCTGCAATGCAAGAGACACAGGAGACGTGGGTTTGATCCCTGGGTTGGGAAGATCCCCTGGAGGAGAAAATGGCAACCCACTCCAATGTTCTTGCCTGAAAAATCCCATGGACAGAAGAGCCTGCTGGGCTACAGTCCAAGGAGCTGCAAAGAGTCACTGAGCAACTCAGCACACACTGGAAGCCATACCGCCCAGTGGTTGTCTAACACGTGCTGTCCAATGAGAAGAGAATATAAGCCACGTGTGTAATTTAAAACTTTCTAGAATTCACATTAAAACGAACTAAAAAGAAGCAGGTAAAACAGTTTAAATGATAAAGTTCCATTCCCAGCATGAGTCTGGGTTGTGGGGGAGTTGGGGGAGTCCCTGCCCCTAGGGAAGGAAGCTGGGAAAAGGCTCTGCAGAGTTGGGGTAACTCTGGCTTCTTACTGGAACCCACTGAGTCCTTCGGATGCATAAGGCCACCGAGACCCAGAAACCTGAGAATGCCTTTTAGGAAGCATGGGGTTGGAATTCGGTGGCCACTGTGTGCAGCAGGGAACAGCGGAACTGACAGCTGCCTTTGGGAAAGAGGGAGAGGAAGGGAGAATTATCTGCTGCCTCTTCTTGGAAGCTGAAGACCTCAGGTAACAGGGCGAGTGCCAGCGAAGGAATCTCCTCTTCCCAATGGGCCCCGCAAAACGTAGCGGAGATTTCAGGGCTCCTTAGAGGAGACAGGTGATCCGATATCAGGGTGATGCAAACGCAGAAGGGAGACTCCTGGGGGATCCCCTGACTCAGATACCTCCCGGGCACAGCGCACCCTGAGGCCCTTGGAAACACTGGCTTCCGATTGGCGACCCGGGATAGTACAGTCTTGCAACCTTCTTGGCACTGAGGCGGAGAGTTGCCGGTTCCGTGATTCGAAGCATTCCCTGTGCCGGGCTTCCCTACCCAACACACACACACACACACACACCCCTCCCGCACCGCCTCCCACTGCACCCACGCACCCACAGAGACGCCCACTCCCACACCAAACACCTGCAGCTCTCTGGAAATGACGAGTGTACGGTGCACGTTGGGGCTGAACTCCGCTGCGGGGAGTGCCGCGCTGGGTCAGAGGCACACCGGAGAGCGTGCAGGCCACTCTCGGGTTAGCCGGTGGGTTGGGGAGGGGCTGAGGGAGCCGCGCCCCTGGGACCCGGCAGAAGGCGGTGGACGTGCAGTTCCCTTAAGGAATAACTTTTTCGTCCATCCCCACTCCGGAGTCCGGAGGCTCCGCTGTGGCTCGGAGGCGCACAGCCTCCTTGATCACCATCTGTAAGCTGAAGAATCCCAAGGTGGTGCGCTCAGAACGCATCGCTTCTGACCCCACCTGGGGTGGGTAGGGAGAAGGGGTGAAAACTTTCAAATTATAGTTTGCGGGGTTAGAGACAGCAAACTGTTCAGAAGAGGTCTCTGGCCGCCACCAGTCCTGCTTGGCTTTCCTTCAAAAGAGGCTCGGGCTCAGCGCGCGCACTGCTCCTGTGTCTCCTGGCCGCCTTCCCTTCACGTCTCCTCCTGGACTCTCCACCACTCCTACCAACCCTTATCTTTTATTCCTTTCTTCCCCCCCACTCCCTATCCCACTCATCTTTCAGGGATGGAGTGTAGCCTCCTGGTACGTGTTGATGGGGATCCTCGCGCGCTGATCCTTACAGCCCCCCGCCCCCACCTCCAACCCGCTCCCCGGGCTCGGAGAGGAGGCACCCGCGTTGGCTGGCAGGGAAAGGACGCCACCCGGGTTTGGGGCACCGCGACCCCGCCGCAAAGTGCAGCAGGAGCCAGGGTGGGGAGGCCGGGCCGCCCCGTGAGGTCGGCTGCTCTGCGTTAGCTTTCACTCCGGAGTAACACGCTAGTCTGCTTCACTTCTATCCAGTTTCCAAGTTTCTGGTGGAGGTGGTTGGGTGCAGGGTGGATAGAGGAGGGGCTGGCTATAGGGGAAGGTGGATCTGAAACTGTACAGAGGCAGCTAAGCCAGAGCCCAGGGGAAGGGAGGGACCGAAACGGCAAACCGAGGCTCAGGGACAAAGAGGAACGCGACCGCCCGGACAAAGTCCGAGTTCTAGACGCTTGCAGAGCGCGGCAGGACGCCCGCAAGCGAGCTGCAGGCTAGAACCCAGAGGGCTGGGGCGGAAGGAATCCTTGGGCCTCGACGTGGCACACTCCTGAAGCTCAGGTTGGGTCCTCGACAGTGAGGGTCAGAGAGACCCGAGGGTCCACCAGGAGGGCCCAGACCGGCCGGGCAGCCTCAGTGCTCTCGCAGAAGGCCAGTGTCCGCGCGAAGGAGGGAGCTGACAGGATTCAGTGGCACCGGGAGAGCCCCGTGCTTGGGTCCGGCTCTGGCCGCCAGGAGCCTGAGCCATAATCTGCTTAGATCCGAGAAGGCCGACCCAGTGTAGCCTCGAACAGTCCCCCTGCAGAGCCGTGATCTGAGTGCACTCTGGCTGTCGGAGAACGGGGCAGGGACCCGCAGGGTGCGTGTCCGGAGCGCCCAACTTCGAGCAGGGGCGGGGCGGCGGCACGGCCCGGACTCTCCTGGAAAACAGCCTAAACGTTTCTGCGGAGAGCAGGCTTCGCGCAGAGGACTGAAGACCGGCTCTTCCAGCATTACAGCTGCTGATCCAAACCTTGCAGTCCCAGTCTTTGTTCAAATATATTAATTTTATTAAACATAGGTGGCCAGGGTCACACCTCACTCCAGTCTTACCGTGGGCGCAAGAGAACAGAGTTTTCAAAATTAACTGTAGGCAAATATGTTACCTTCTCACACTTAAACCACATCTGGCCGCCGCCGCATGAGCGTGCCCACCTGACCCTACGCGTGGCGTCGGTCTTGCGGGGGGGGGGGGGGGGGGGGGTTCTGCATTAGCGGCGGCCGGGACACACTCACCCAGTGCGCGCTTCTCCTGCCTTTCGCTGCGCTCTCGCAAAGCCCCGAAGAGCAGAAGGCGACGCCGGAGGCGGGTCTTGTCTCCGGTTACAGCGAATTTGCGATTTATCCGGCTTCTGCGCCCGGGCGGGGGTCTCCAGAGCTCAAATTTCGGGCCACCCTGTACCCGATAGAGAAGGTGCGCAGCGCCCAGGCACGCTATGGATGCTTCAGTACGGTGCGCTCAGGGGTCTCCATCTGCGCTCGGGGTTGGTTTCTCATCGGACAACCCTGGGGCCCCTCGCAGTGGCGTTTCCGCTTTCGGTCGTCCGTCGAATTCGGCCTAGGACCTTCCCGTGCAAGGAGCCGCCTCCAGGCATCCCTCCCTGCTCCTCCGACCCCCGACCCCCGGAGCCAGAGCGCGGAGTTTCATGGGGGGAAATCAGCGCGGAACTCGGGGCTGAGTCTGAGGACCGAACTGAGAACCTGTGCGTGGCTCTAGAAGAAACTGTCTTGGGCTCCGGTGCACACACAGACTACGTTCCGGGCCGCTTTGGGTTGGGCCGGTTGGGAAGACCCAGCTGGGTCCGAGTGGTCAGCCGAGACTTTGCGCTGCGGGCCCCGCGATTCGGCGCGTCTTTGCGCACAGTGGCCACTTGGAGTCGCACTTTATGCCTGTTTGAGCCTCTCCTTCTCCCGCTGACGCCGGGATCTGCTTAATCGTTACAAAACGTTCAAACAAAAACAGGGCCGGTTTCCCAGCAGCCGGGAGCCATCCGGAGCACCGTCCTGCACTGGCCTCAGTGCCCAGCCACGGAGAACTCAGTGGATTCTCCGCGTTTGGCTGGGGAGAGGGCTTCGGAACCTTTGGACCAGTTCTTCTCCTGCTCCCTTCATCTCGTGCATTTGTGGGTGGGGTATGCGGGGAACCGAGGCCGATCTCGGGACTCGGCCGCCGCACCCGCCAGGAGGGGGACGGCTCCCGCTTGGCCTCGAGGAGGGTCCCCTGAGACTAAGAGTTAGATTTGAACACAACTCTTGGAGTCCCGACCCCGCCCCCCCCAAACACACAAATATGCGCAGACCTGCAGAAACACAGCCACGCACTGCACACACGCAGCCGCGCGGCACACGGAGCATCTCCCACCGAGCAGGGGACGCTTGGGAACAATGGACTCGAGAGGTGTCGTCCCGGTGCTCATTCTGAACCTCTGGAGCTTGGGGGACACGGGTTGGGGGAACCAAGGGTAAAGAGGGAGGAGAGCTCGCGAAGGAAGGGGTGGAGGCGGCGGCCAGGCTTGAGGGGCGGAGGGGGCGCGCACGGAAGGCGAGCGGGCGGGGGCCGGGACACCGAGGGGGTGGGGTGGGGGCTGGGCCCGGGCCGGCGGTCCCTCTCTGCTTCAGCCCTCCGCCAGGCCTCGGCGGCTCTCCGGCTGCTCGCGCCGCCAGTCAGCTGACTCGGGGGGCGGAGGAGCTGTCAGGCGCGCCCCGCCCTGCGCCGCCCGGCCGCGGGGCCCGTACAGCCATTGGCCAGCGCGCTGGGCTGCCCGGGCCCCCGCGCCCCGGTGACATCAGGGAGGCGATAAAAGGCAGCAGCGGCGCCGGATCCCGCACAGCTGCACCGCCGGGCTGCGAGCGGCTGCGATCCGGAGAGCCCCAGAGCAAGAGAGCTAGAGAGCGAGCGGCGGGCGCTTGCCCGGCGCCTCCCCTCCGCCCGGCCGCGCGCCCCGCTCGCTTCTCCACCCACTCCCGGCCCGGCCCGGCCCCGGCGCGGCCACAGCCCCGAGCTCTGGGGCGGCGCAGGCAGGCTCGGGACTCTCCGGCGCGCCGCCGCGTCCCCAGACAAAGGCTTGGCCGGCGGCCCCGGCCCGCTGCGCCCTCGGCTCCTCGCCTCCCGGGCTCGCCGCTCTTCGCCCCCGCTCCCGGCTCGGCGCGTCCCGGCCGGCCGCAAAGTTTCCCGGGCGGCGGCGGCGGCTGCGCCTCGCGTCAGCGATGGCCGCGGAGCTGAGCATGGGGCCCGAGCTGCCCACCAGCCCGCTGGCCATGGAGTACGTGAACGACTTCGACCTGCTCAAGTTCGACGTAAAGAAGGAGCCGCTGGGGCGCGCGGAGCGCCCGGGCCGGCCCTGCACGCGCCTGCAGCCAGCCGGCTCGGTGTCGTCCACACCGCTCAGCACGCCGTGCAGCTCGGTGCCCTCGTCGCCCAGCTTCAGCCCCACCGAACAGAAGACTCACCTGGAGGACCTGTACTGGATGGCGAGCAACTACCAGCAGATGAACCCCGAGGCGCTCAACCTGACGCCCGAGGACGCGGTGGAGGCGCTCATAGGCTCGCACCCGGTGCCCCAGCCGTTGCAGAGCTTCGACGGCTTCCGCGGCGCGCACCATCACCACCACCACCACCACCCACATCCGCACCACGCGTACCCCGGCCCCGGAGTGGCTCACGAAGAGCTGGGCCCGCACGCGCACCCGCATCATCACCACCACCACCAAGCGTCGCCGCCGCCGTCCAGCGCGGCCAGTCCCGCGCAGCAGCTGCCCACCAGCCACCCCGGGCCTGGCCCGCACGCGGCGGCCGCGGCGACGGCGGCTGGTGGTAGCGGCAGCGTGGAGGACCGCTTCTCCGACGACCAGCTCGTGTCCATGTCCGTGCGCGAGCTGAACCGCCACCTGCGGGGCTTCACCAAGGACGAGGTGATCCGCCTGAAGCAGAAGCGGCGGACCCTGAAGAACCGGGGCTACGCCCAGTCGTGCAGGTATAAACGCGTCCAGCAGAAACACCACCTGGAGAATGAGAAGACGCAGCTCATTCAGCAGGTGGAGCAGCTTAAGCAGGAGGTGTCCCGGCTGGCCCGCGAAAGAGACGCCTACAAGGTCAAGTGCGAGAAACTCGCCAACTCCGGCTTCAGGGAGGCGGGCTCCACCAGCGACAGCCCCTCCTCTCCCGAGTTCTTTCTGTGAGTCGTGGCCGCTCCCGGCCCCCGCCCTTGCCCCGGCCCGGACTCCCCCGTCCCGTATCCCAAGTCCCGGACTCCCCCGGACCCTGTCCCTGCCACGGCCCCAGCCTTGACCTGTTCGACTGGAGGGAGGAAGGGCGCGCGGGACGCGGGCGACGGGAGGGCGCGCGGGCAGGCAGGGGACCTTGGCCAAGGCGAGCGCGGCGCGCGCCAGCGCCGCCTCCTAGACTCGAGCAGAGCCAGAGAGAGGCGAGGGGGGTGGGAAGTCCCAGAGCAACTTTTCTCCAGGCTGGAGGGCGGCAAGGCATAGTCGCGAGGAGTCGCCAAGGCCGTCTGGAGACTCCTGGCTTCCTGAACTTTTGCGCGTTAAGCCGGGGCAGCTGCCTCGCAGTCCGGAGCGTAATCCAGCCCAGCAACAGAGCAGCGAGGAGAGGAAAGGAGAAGGGACCCTGGCGGCCCGTTCCGGCAGGCGCGAGGCGAGGCTGAGCGAAGGAAGGACAGAGGCGGACCTGTCTTTTCCAGGGTCCGGAGAACACTGGCTTTCAGCCCCGAGACGCGGGCCTCAATTAGGACGTTCTGCGCGCAAATCTCATCAATTTTATTGCCTGCTCGATTATATAGAAAAAATACGAAAATCTGCATTAAAAATATTAATCCTGCATGCTGGACATGTATGGTAATAATTTCTATTTTGTACCATTTTTCTTGTTTAACTTTAGCATGTTGTTGATCATGGATCATAACCCCCTTGTTTTCTTTGGGTGAGAAGGATCGCAGTTCGGAAACCCCGGCGGGCGGCCGCTTGTCCGGTTGCAGTCTGTCGGCTGTCGGCATGTAAATACCCGCCCCGCCAAACCGCTTAGAGAACGCGGCAGCAAGTGGAGTGTCTTTGTTTGGGTTTATTATTATGGCTTTTTTTTTTTTTTCTTTTGTAAGTAGAAAAAAAAAAGTTCTGGGTTTTTGCATCAGAAAACAACTTTGTCTTGGGGCACCCCTGGAAATTGCATGTTTTCTCCCTTTCCCCCACCCGCTTTGGTCCTCTCTTCCTCATCGTTTGTTTTAGTTTTCAATTTTGTTTTTGGTGGGAAAAAGAGGACTGGGGTCCCAGCTACTGAGTACCAGGGCAGGGCAACTGCTGAGTACCAGTGTGTGCAGAGTTTCACAACCGGGTCCTCCTGTCAGCTGGTCTTAGGGTTCAATTGACACCCCTAACAAGAAAAGAAAGGAAAAACAGGTCTTGTTTGCTTTTTATTGCAACCAGAATCACTCCCAGGGTCCCCACGAAACCCTCCAGGCTGGCACTGGCACTAATTGCTGGGGCCAAAGAGCTCCTAGGGCAATCGGCTTCAGCAGTCCCGACCACCCAACTTAGGTCGAACCAACCACCACACTCAGAAAATATCAGAAACCCCAACATTGGCAAGACATTTTGCAACTTTCAAGTGCGTTCTTTAGAGCTATATGTTATGTGTGTTTTCTTTCCCTGCTTTTGAGATGGCGGGCGAGTTATTGGTGGTGTTACCCCCTCCCCCACCCCTTCAGTTGTATAGTAGTTATAGGGAAGATCTGGGTGTTTTTCTTTATTATTACTTTTTTTCTCCCCTGCAGGTCAGTAAGAGGATTTAAGTTGCACTGACAAAAATACCAAAATGAAAGCGTATTTTTTAGTTCTCATTTGAAATTGCTGGCGCTGCTGGCCGGATGCATTTTTGAGTTTGTATTAGTTGATAAATTAACAGTAATAACAAGATTGTATAAACCGCATGGTGCTTGCAGTTTTAAATATTGTGGATATTTGTCCTGCATTGGAAACGAGCTTCGGTTTTTACAGATTCAACTGTGTTGAAATCAAATTTGCCACAACAGAAATTGTTTTTATTTCATGTACAATAAGGGATCAATTTCAAACCCTGCTTATGATATGAAAATATTAAAACCTAGTCTATTGTAGTTTTATTCAGACTGGTTTCTGTTTTTTGGTTATTAAAATGGTTTCCTATTTTGCTTATTAAAACCATGGAAATGGTGTTTATTTAGAGGATTCTGCGTTCGCCTGACTTTTCTTCTCTTGCCTCTTCAAGAGTCGACCCAATTTGAGGGTACTCTCACCCCTCCCCTGGCCGGTGGAGAAATAGCCCAAGTCTGGGCAGACCTCTCCGTTGAGTGTGTGGTGAGTGTGTGTGTATCTGAGTCTTAAATGTGTTTTCTGCTTCTCACCCTAGGTACAGACACCGGTCAGGAGCCGGTGTTCGTGAGCAGAGAGGGGGCACATGCCACTTTGGTGGAGCTTTCAGGCTTGGGCACCACGATTGGTTTGCTAGCCTGCTGGCTCTGAGGTTGGCCAAAACCAGGAAGCTGGGAGTTGTCACCCTGATGGGGAAACAGGGTATTTCTGGCAGTCAGGCTCACTGGCCCTGCCGTGTCCAGCCTGGTGCATCTGCTGGGAGCAACCAGAATTGCCCTGGAATGCCTGCTCTGAGTGGAGGCCCAGCCCCTTCTCCCCGCAGGGCCTGTGGAAGCAAGTGGCATCTAATATGAGGTCTTGGGGTGGAAGACCTTTCAGACAGCAAACCTGTTTGCTGCCACTTGGGCCTGGAGTGGTCAGCCCCCAGAAGGATCAAACCAGAATTTCAATGACTCCCTAAACCAGGGGTTGGGGCCATTCTAAGCCAGCAGCTCTGACCATAAGTCCATGACTGGGAGGTGGTCCCGGAACCTGTCCTTATCCAGACTCTTAGAGAAGGCAAGGTCACCTGCCTCGGTTGTCCCGAGCCCCTCTCAGCCCTCTTAGAACGCCATCTATAATTCTGGGTAGGAACCACCACCCTCCCACCACCTCCAGAAGAATTCTCTGCTGCTTTGGCAACAGCAGGTTCCAAGGGATTTCTGATCTCCTTAGACACAGTATCTGCAATTCGGGAGACTCAGCCTTCCAGTCTTGGGTCCTAAGGTGGAGCTTCAGTACTTGAATGGGGGAGATGCAGGAATCCCAGAAGGTAGAACCCCAGCCAGGGACTAGAGCTGGAAAGAGCCAAGGAGAGGAACGGGGAGGGTGAAACTACCAGGGAATAGGTTTTGGCCTAGTCCCTGGAGACCTGGGATTGGTGGCCAGGGTATAAGAAAGGGGAAAATCCCTATAGTAAGGATACAAATGCCAGCAGTAATTTACACTTAGCAGTGCTGTGGTGTGGTTTAGCAGGAGAGAAGTCGAAGATCCTGGCTCAAGTTAATTCTAAGGCCCAGTTCATTTCACCAACCCAAAGAGGTATATGGCAGGGAAGGCTTTGGCTGAGGGGAGAATGGAAGTCTGGCAGTGGGGTGACGGCCTGCGTGCGTTCAGCAGAAGGGACAAGGGGCTATGATTAGTTGGGTAACTGTGTGCACAAGTGCACATAGAATAAGAGTGTGCCCCACTTGGACAAGCGTATCCCCTTTAGGGCAAAATAAGGTCTGGCAGGTGGAGTTCTGGAAGAAACCAGCCAGGGCATCCCTGTGGGACCAGGGGGGATCCTCAGAACTCCGTGGTTGGAGACTTGACTCTCTTTGGAATCCTCCCAAGCAGAACTGGCACCCTCCACTTCTCGAGTCACCTGGACTCTGCCAGAAAAGCCTCGGGGCCTGGGGAGGGTCGCAAACTCCAAAGCACCGGTTTTCTTTCCCCAGAGCACAGAGACACAGCCCAGCGACCGATGTCATCACAGTGCCTCCAGAACAACGCGGTGGCTCAGGCCGGTGTAGAGTGGCCAAGTGCGTCTCCGAGAAGCTGACAGTCCCACGACACAGTCCTAGTGACACATTGACACACAGATACACAGACAGCCCCATCTCGCATCCACACGGATGCCATCGCAGACATAACTCCCTGCGCCCCGTCATTGGAGCACCTGCCCGCACAGGCGCACGCAGGCTAAAGCCGGGCAGAGGCGGGCAGCGCGCCGGAGGAGCCCGGGACCTCGGGAGCCTCCAGGGCGGGCTCGTCCAGCAGGCAAGTCCCGGCCAGCCGCCTCGACGCAGATCCTGCGCGCAGATGCTCGGGGAAAGCGACCGGTTCCCGACGTCCTTCGGCTCGTCCCTCCCCGGCGGCGCCTTGCGGACCGGAGGCTCCTTGCGGTTCCCACCACTCCCCGCCGCCTGCGGGCTCCTCGCGACCCTCCGAGACCCGGGAGGGGAAAAAAAAATCTTCCCCACGCCGGGAGTCCTCCACGCCAGCACGGGTCCCACGCAGACAGCTGGCGCCAGCCTTTGGGGACACACGCCGAGACAGACACGCGGGCCCCGCGACGGAGGCTCCGCTGCAGCCCGCGTCCCGGGCTGGGGGAGGCCCCGGGCGGGTCGGGCGCGTCGGGCGCGCAGGTCCCCTCTTGCTACCCCCAAATCTCGCGGGTTCGCGGGAGGCTGTGCTGGTTGGAAACCAGCCGCCGCTGCCACCTTCCGAGAGGCCGATCCGGTAAGGCGCCCGGCGGCTTCCGGGGGTCCTCCCCGCACAGGCTCTCCCTGACAGCCTCCTGCGTCCTGACTTCTTTGCCATATTCTTTTCCTCAGCCCTTCCTGCGGAAATGATCATCTCAGAAAACTTTCTCTCTCCGTTTCCTCTCCCCGTTCCTTTTCTTTCTCCCCCCCCCCCCCCCCCCCCCCGCTTTTATCGCGGCGCAGCCTGGCAGAAAAGAGCGTTAGGAGCGGGCTCCGATGTGCCCGGTAAGTGCGGGGAGGAGTGGAGGCCAGAGCCTGGCATCCCCGAATCCGCACAGCGCCTGGAGCGCCGGCCAGCTGCTCTGGCTCCCGCCTGCCTGATCCCGCTACCCGGCCCTTCCCCTCCCCATCTTTCCCAGAGGCTGGGCTGGTGGCTGAGGATGGATCTAGAGCGAGGTGCCCGCTGGTGGTGGTGGCGGTGGTGGTGAAAGGAGGTCCCTGGGGAGCTGGGGCTGGACCCTAAGCCCAGACCCCTCTTTGCAGCACAGCCAGGCTTCCTCCAGTCAGCCCGGGGTCTCTGGGCATTTCTGTGCCAGGACAACCCCCTTCCCTGTCAGAGGTGCCCAGCTGCCCCCCACCCACTCTGGCTGTGCCCTACCCTGGGGGGCCTCCCAATGCGAGCTGCCAAGAACCACACCAGGTCCCCCAGCATGGTCATTTTGCTTTTTTTTTTTTTTCTCCTGTGACCTAGAGAAGCGGCTTCTGCCACACCCTGCAAAATCCACAGCCACTCAAGCCCACTCCTCAAGTTCTTTCTCTCTGGCCCCCGAGAAAACAGCTGGGTTGAGAGATTTGACTAGTTCCCTTGCAGGCTTTCAGATGCAAAACCCGCTTCTGAGCCCTTCTGTTTTCGGAAAGGAAAACCCAGAACTGGCATCTTGCGTAACCCTTCCCTCTACAGCCCGCGGTCCGCTGGCCTGGCCTCGAAGCCCTGAGATAGCAGTGTTTGGATTTGTTATGTAAGGAAGGGAGGATTAGAGGTTTGTACTGCTCCTCCTCCCCCCACCAAAATAAAAGTCCTCACAAGGCGCATCGCGTTAAAAAAAAAAAAAATCAGTGTTTTTTTGCAGCAGGCGGCAGCTCTCTTGGAAGAATTCAGTCTGGGTAGACAAGCTGCTCCCGAGTTTGTGCCCAGCACAATACTTGGGGGAGATGTGCCAGCTTGCAGTGAAGGGAGACTCCTGCGTTCAGGGTGTACCCCGTTCTTGGAAGCAGCTGGTACTTACAGACTCACGAGGACTAGCCTCCTGTTGGGGAAGGCAGATGCTACTGCTGCTGGAATTTTATCCTTTCTCCAATTCCTGCCCCTGGGAGCAAGGTGCCCAGACCCTGGAGAGCACCCCTTTCACCCGGGGAACCCCCATTCTCTGGTCCCTGCAGGCCTTCACCGTGTAGTACATGCATTTCCTTGCCTTACATGTGTTCTTAATATCTTGTACCCTTACCCCTTGTCCTCCACGTATTATCTTAAAAGATGCATTTAGATAAGAAAATCAGAGCTCACTGTTCTCACTTGGAGGGAATTAAATATACGAGAGAAGTTGCCACTCCAATTTGGAAAAGCAGCTACATTATTAATAAGGATTTGTTTTGAAGCAGACTCAGTTTTAGCTGCCTCTCTGCATTCTTTGTCTGTGAAGTTACTTTCATGTGAAATAGCAGCCACTCATTACACATTCCTTTTTGTTGGTATCAAAAAAAAATAAATAAATAAAGGATGATATCCTTTAGATTGGAGGGGCCACCGCAGGGGCAGGGGGAGGAGGTCTGCAGCTTTTGGAAGAAGCCAGTTGCTGTGAGAAGAGAGAGCTGAAGTCCACAAACTCAGTATTTATATTGTTGTGCTTTCATTTTTTGGAGCTCGGGGCCCTTTATCAGGGCTTGCATTTTCTACAGTAATTAGACAAAGATGGGAAGCTAGACAGTGTCCATTTTGGAGCTGGTGAGGGTAGGTGGTCATTGAGCCTGGCTTGTGACTCCAACAGGAATCAGGAACCGAGGTTGTCCTGAGGTTACTCGCAAGTCCCCTAGTTTCTTCTGATCTGTCACTTTCACTGCTCTGACCCTGCCGGGGTTACATGCATCTCTGTTCTTCTGAGGAGAGGCCATGGACCTGGTCTGGTCCAGGAGCAGTAAAGGGCTTCCTGATGCAGGACTTGGCATCTGCCCTCCTTCATGTCCTGGGAATCTGAGCCTGACACACCCTAATCCTTTTCCAGGGACCAGGGGCAAGCCGATCGTAGCACATGTAAGGCCTGACCAGTTCACGAGGTATATCCCATCACGACATTTCACTTGACTCTCTGAGTGTGGACTGCTAGTATCCACACCAGTCAGGGATGGAAAAATAGGCCCAGAGCAGTCATCGCTTACCCAGGGTCATCCAGTGCAGGATCTAGGACTTGAATCCCCACCTATCTGATGCCAAAATTCATCTTTTTGCCACCGAACTCCAAAAGTACACAATGCCTTATCTGAAACACTGGGGAGCAGGGTAGAGCTTAGGGAAAACCATGGACTGGTGGGAAGTAGCCTTTGTGGGGGACAGTTTCCTTTCTAGTTCTCTTTGTAGAGGGCAGTCACTTTCTTGGGGGTATACGTGAGGCTCTCCAGCCACAGGGCTCCCGGCCCAGGCACAGGGATGGGGAACGGGGCCTTGGAAACGCAGCAGGACTAATGCTGCAAGAGGGTGGGAGGGACACGGCAGGTCTGCTGCCCATTTCAGTCTCATGGAGGAGCCAGCAAGTCATGGTGCTTGTGTGTTTGAGGGGTGTGTGTGTGTTGCGGGGAAGCCCACCTGGGCATTGTTAGGCCTGGGACACTGGTGCTTTTTGTAATTAGAGTCCTCTCACCTTTATCTGTTCTCAATGGAACTTTCCAAAAAATATTTCATAACGATCAGGGCACGTGTTTCTAGAGGAAGCAGCCTCTAGGTGAGGCAATTTTGATGGAATTGTTCATAGATGAACCAGAGCTGTTTCCAGTATGATACAGGAGCTTTGGACCCTCACCGAGGTGTGCCTACACTCTCACGCAGGCACCTGCAGAAACGTGTGTGTAATTCACACTTACATGCACAGAGGCAGGCGCATAGCTGCACGCGCATTTAAATGCAGAATCCATGTGTGCTTATTTGCTGCACATTCACTTGCATGTATGTATGCACGTGCAGGTACATTGCACATGGACCCACAGGTATATATCCATGCCCATGTGTGTACCTGTCCAAATGCCCATACACACCCACTTATGCAGTGTGCATGGAATGTGCAACATTATACACATGCCTGTATGAATTTACACTGGCACTGAAACACAACTGATTGCTTGTGTATATACACTCAACAAGATATGTGGGGGTCACATACACAAATGCACACGTTGGGTACTGAGCAGTGGCCTTCACATGCATTCACACACGAGCACCACGTCACAAGTGAAATGTGGCTCTGGTGGGGTTAATGGAGGCCCAGACTCCCATAAATATTTATACGAAGCACTCAAGCTCTCAAAGCGGGAGACGAAACCTCTCCCTCCAAGCCGCTGTAAATCAAGCAGCCGCTGCGTGGTACCTGTCAGATCCAGGGCTGTGTGCTCCTGGACCTGCTCCATGAGGGCGGCCATATACGTGCTGGAACACACGGGCCTCTCCCCGCCTCCCCAGGCATCCCAGCCGATGTGCCAAGGTCGGGCCCAACACTCCGAGGATTCTTCTGTGAGCAGCGAAAAGAAGCATTTGAACACTGCTGATACTGCTAGTGCAGGGAGGCTGTTTGTGAATATCTGAGCCCAAGCTTCTCCATTGAAGAGAGAAGTGATCCTAGAGGGCCTTGGAGAGCTGGTGGGTGCTAAACAGGGCTGGAGGTCCTGGGCTGACCCAGGCTCACCGCAGCGGGGACTCCAGCTTCTGGGGTTGACTAAACTTTGGGCCCCAGGAGCCTGCTGAATGAGGCTGATACTGAGCTATACTGAGTAACCCTGTGTTCAGTGAATATTCTGCCTCCCATCCTGCCACCTCAAAGCTCTAATTTAACTCCTGAGCAAATATTTGTTGTGTGTCTTCTCTATGCCAGGCACCGTACTAGGCACTGTGTCTTCCCTCTGCCGGACCATACGACAATGGGCAAGGCCAGAAATAATCCCTGCAAACAAGTCTTCATGGGGTTTACAGTCTAGTAGGAGAGAGAGAGGGCTTCCCAAGTGGCTCAGTGGTAAAGAATCCGCTTGCCAACACAGGAGACGCAGTTCGATCCCTGGGCGGAGAAGATCCACAGGAGGGGGAAATGGTAAGCCTCTCCAGTACTCTTGCCTGGGAAATGCAATGGGCAGAGAAGTCTGGGGGGCTACAGTCCATGGGGTCAAGAAGAGTCAGACATGACTTAGTGACTAAAGGGCAACAAGGAGAGTGAGAGATGCGGTTAGATGCTAAACTATCCAGGGTGTAATTTCAAAAGGAGATAACTGCTATGGAGGAACGAGACCGAGTCCTCTGAAAGCCTATGGTATAACAAAGAAGCTGACGCAGACTGGGGAAAGAGTGGTCAGGGAGGGCTTCCAGGAGAAAGTGATGTTTGAGTGAAGATCTGAAGTGTGAATAGGAGTTATCCAAGTCAAATGGATATAGGAAGAACATTCTAGGTCTAAATCTCTTTTAGTCTTAATTTTAAAACAAGTGATCACGATCTCTGTCTCCTTGCTGATTTTCTCTTCTATTTTCTCACCTTGCTCACTGTCCTGCCACACTGACTGACTGATGATTCTGGAACCTGCTAGTTACACTCCTAGCTTAGGGCTTTGGCTTGAGCTGTTTCCTCTGCCTTCCCTCAGACAAAACTATGGCAAACTCCCTCTTCTCCTTCAAGTCCTTGCTCCAATTTCACGTCCTTGATCAGGCCTATCCTAACCTCTCTACTTGATCTAATAACTTGCTCCCTACCGCCTCCCTGAACATTCCTGACCTGCCTTATTCTGCTTTACCATTTCCTTTTTTCATTTCCTTTCTCGCCATAGCACTGATCATTTTAGGACTCTGGGTTACCTCTTCATTTATTGCTTATTTTCTGCATTTTGCTGCCAGCAAATATGCTCCTTGAAGTCACTGCCTGATGGCCGTTTTGTTCACTGATGTTCCTAAACATCACGAGTGGTGCCTGGCACTGTAGCACCTCAATAACCCAATAATGGGTTGAATGAACGTGTGTTGAGTAAAATGTGTTTAAAGAGGAAAGGGGGTAGTAGCTGTGAATGCATGAGTTTGAGGTCCCATGCATATTTATCTCTGTCTATCTATCTATTATCTCTATCTACCTACCTACCTATCTATCTATTATCTATCTTTCCATTTATTCAATTTATGTATCCTTTCATTTATGTACACCTATCTGTCAGTTATTTATATCTGGGGCATCCCATGTGACACTAGTGGTAAAGAACCCACCTGCCAATCCAGGAGATGTAAGAGACACAGGTTCAATCCCTGGGTTGGGACGATCCCCTGGAGAAGGGCATGGCAACCCACTCTAGTATTCTTGCCTGAAAAAGCCCATTGACAGAGGAGCCTGATGGGCTACAGTCCATAGGGTCTCAAAGAATCAGACACAACTGAGGTAACTTGGCATGCATCTACTGATAGCTGGATGGCATCACCAGGTCAGTGGACATGAGCTTGAGCAAACTCTGGGACATGGTGAAGGGCAAGGAAGCTTGGCAGGCTGTAGTCCATGCGGTTGCAAAGAGTCAGACATGACTTAGCAACTGAACAACAACAAATCTGTCTATTTATTCATCCATCCAATCTATATGTCTATTCATTTATCAGTATCTATTTATCCATCCAATCTATGTCTCTATTAATCTGTCAATCATCTATCAATTATCTATCTTTCCATTTATTCTGTTTATTATCTATCATCTATCAATATCTATCCACCTATCTAATCTATCTATCCATCTAATATATTTATCTATTCATTCATTAAGCATCTATCTATTCATCTAATCTATATATCTATTCATCTATCAATTGTCTATCTGTCTATCAAATATCTATCTCGTATTTAGTTTTTTGATACTCCTTAAAATACATACTACTGAAAAATTTTTTCAAAGGTTGTTTGTATATCATGCTCCAAATTCTTGTGTATATCATTGGTGCCCTTTGGGACACACTTTGGTGTTTGTCAGGAGAAAATCTGACCTCTGGTGGGAGAGGCAGGCGGGGGAGCCCCAGGGTGGGACAGAAGAGGAGGAACAGCTGGGGAGCAGAGCAGAGCAGAGCTTGATCTCCTTGCTTCCCCTAGATGCTCGGTGGGTCATTGGGATGGGGGATCAGAGAAGGCTCTTGTTCGGATGCTGAGGGCATCGAGGTAGCCAGTCTCTCACCCCTTTCTGACTGCCCTCCCTCCCCAGTTTATCCTGTCCCTTACTCTAATCTCATGGAGAAAAAAAACAGGCTCCTCCTCCCCGCTGCTTTCTGAGCTGAGAAGAAAGCCTCCTAAATACTTTGTCCCTTTGACAAGTTATTTTTAAAAAGGAAATAATGTCTCTAAATCCAACATTTGTGATGACTTAAAAAAAGAAAAAAGAAAGAAAAGAAAACACACCACAAATCAACAGCTCTCTTGTTTTAAGCGATTGCTAGGTTTTGGAGAGCAGGCTGCTTGGTAAACATACTTGGTAAACATCCAGAAAGGATTGCATGCAGTGTTCTCCAGTCAAAACCAACCTTCCCCAAGCCCCTGCTTTCTGTTTCATTGATGCAGGAAGAAGCTCTCTAAAAGCAGACCAGAGATGAGGCTGCTGCGGTTACTGGAGGACATTTCTTCTGGGCTGGGAAATCTACAAGCATCTGTGAGCTGTTTCTCCACCCTCCCGCCCCTGCTCCCTGCCACTTTGCATTCTTCATAGGACGTTTGGCTCTCTGCCTCACACTGGAAGGGAACAGCCATTCAGCCCATCTCACATCTGGGTAAACAGAGTCGGGGGCCTCCTGTCTCCAGTCAGAGCTGGGACAGAAAGTGTCTCAGGGTATCCATTAATACCATATAGCCAAGGCAACTCCACCAAGTCCTTGTTGGTTCAGTTCTTGAGAAATAAGCTGATTTCTTGGGGGCAAATCTGCATTTATATGCCCTCTCAGAGGCACCCTTCTGGCTTCTTCCATACCACACAGTAGCCTGGAATGTCCTCACTTCTTTTTTGGTCAGTTCCTGGAGTCTTCAAATAAACTCCCCTTCCAGCTCCTACCCTACTCCTCCAAGACTACTAGAGCCCTCTTTCCAAAACCCACCTCTGATCAGGTCACTGTCTTATTGGCAGCATCAACAAGTCATTGGTTTGTCTTTGTTCCAGAAGAGAGCAAGATTCTGGATTTCAGTTCCACCTAAACTGTGGCTTTGGCAGTCCAAGATGCTGAGTAAAGATTCTGAGGCAATTTGGGGAAGGTCAGAGGTCAGAAGTGAAGTGGAAAGGCCCTGGGGAAGAGTCTGTCCTGGAGTTCAGATGACCTCTAAAAGGATCCCATATTTACCTGCCTGTTGGCCCATCCAGCTTCTGTCTCCTTCAAGGTCAACAGAGAGTGACCTTTCTCTGGGTTTTATATTTTTACATCGTGGGAAAAGTTATCCATCGACTGGATTATAGGCATCATGTATCTTGAAGACCTTTCTTTTGCTTGAGATCTCTAAAAAGAATGACTCTCTTGTGTTCTCTGGGGTGGCCCACCTTCCTCTCTCTGTTTGAGTGACAGAGAAGAGTGACCAGAAGACCAGGAATGCCTTAAAGTCCTGCTCTCAAAAAACAGAAACATTAGGTTGAAACTTATGAAATTGTTCATATGTGATAGATTCATTCCGTAGAACCTGTGGGTCTAAAGTTGGTTCTTGGGACTCTTCCAGGGCATATTATTAGAAGGATGGCTTGCAGGTAGCAATGGGATTGGTGATTATTAGGACCCAGAATGGGATCACTAAGAACACATCAGATCAGAGTCATCCTGCTTTTGTCTTTGATGGATCAGGGGCCGTGGCCTTGAAGGTCCTTATTTGACAGACACTATCCATGCTCCTGGCACTGTTAAGTGTTTTACAACCATTCACTCATGCAACCCTCATGACAACCTTATGAAACAAGGGAAGAGAATGTCTCCATTTTCTGGGTGAGGAAATGGAATCACAGAGAGGTTAAGCAACTTGCTCAAGGATGCACAGCAAGGAAGTGGCAGTGCTGGGATTCAAAGCCGGGCAGTCTAAATCCAGAGTCTTTGTTTTCAGCTCTTCTACTCTTCTGAGGTTGTGGTTTGGATGAAAAGTGAGATAGAATTTGGGACTGCTGGAGATGTGCTTTGGGGATTTTATCCAGTGGAGACTTGACTCTTGAGAAGAGAGTGCCCCTGACCCCAGGGGACTGCCCCTGCATCCTCTCTTGAGCCCTTTGTTGCTCCACTAGGGACATTGCTTTAAATTTTTTTTTTTTTTTTTGAGATATAATTGACATCTAACTTTGTATTAGTTTCAGGGGTACAGCATGATGATTTGACATTTGATTTGACATTTGTGTATATTGTGAAACCATCAGTGTTAAGTCTAGTTAACATTCGTCAGCCATCCCTAGTCACCAAAATATTTTTCCCCATGAGGAAGATTGCCTTTATTTATTTAAAACTTAAATCATTTATTTATTTGACTGTGCAAGGTCTTTGTTGCTGCTTGTGGGTTTTCTCTAGTTGTGGTGAGTGAGTGAGTGGTGGTGGTTTAGTCACTAAGTTGTGTCTGACCCCATGGACTGTAGCCCACCAGGTTCCTCTGTCCATGGGATTCTCCAGGTAAGAAAACTGGGGTGGGCTTCCATTTCCTTCTCCAAGGGATCTTCTTGGCCCAGTGATCGAACCCAGGTCTCGCCTTGTGGGTGGCTTCCTTTTTACCATCTAAGCCACTGGGAAGCCCAAGAAGACTGGAGTGGGTCGCCTATCCCTTCTCCAGGGGATCTTCCTGACCCAGGAATGGAATGGGACTCTCCTGCATTGCAGGCAGATTCTTTACCAGCTAAGCCACCAGGGAAGTCCTGTTATACATATACGGATACCCATTCTTTTTAGATTCTATTTCCGTATAGGTCATTACAGAGTTTTGAGTTCCCTGTGCTATGCAGTAGGTCCTTAATTAGTTATCTATTTTATATACAGTGGTGTGTATATGTCGCTGCTTTTAAATTAATTTTTCTGAGATGTTGGCAATTAGTCCCACTCAGAAACCATCGATGGCTTCCCTTTGCCATCGGTGGGCAAATGCCAAATTCTTTAGCTTGGCCTTCAGGGCCCAGCCCTGGGAGCGCTTGCTACTCCACCTTTTGCTTTGCATCCCGTGCTAGGCCAGACTGACCCCAGAACTGGCCCTGGGCTCTCCAGCCTCACACACTTGGCGGTGTGTGATTCCCTATGAAGTTCTCTGTCACTCATAGCCCTCCCCTCTGTAGATCACCTTTTTCAATTGCTCCTGAGCCACAGAGAGGTTAAGCAACATGTTCAAAGATGCACAATTAGTAAGAGATTGTGCTGGGATTTTTTTCTGACATCTTTGCTGGAGCTGGAGCGGAGACTTAGAAGGAATTCAGCTTGTAGAGGCAGGTAGACCTCCTCTTGCTGCCTGTGGGGACTTAGGTAAGTCACTTCACCTCTCTGAGCCTCAGTTGCTTCCTGGCAAAATGGGGAGCATCTTACCCACTTCTTTCAGCTCAGGAGGATCTGTCAGTGATGTCTGGTGGGTGGTGGGGGCAGTGAATTGTGCCTGCTGTGGTTTCTGGGGAGTATGGTTGGGCTGGTGGGAGGGGAGAGCATCTCTCTGCACAATATAAGTCTAGGAGAGAGGGCTGGATCTGAGCCATCTCTCCCCAGCAATGTCTTTCTGAAAGGGCCTGGCCTTTCAGGAAGGAGACAGGAGCTCAGGAAATGCTCCTAGAAGTCACCTAGAAGGGTTAGGTTCAGCCACAAGTCCAGACTCCCACATTGCAGCTGGGAGACTGTCAAGCAGGTCTAACCGGTCCCATCCCCTGGCTAGGATCAGGCTCAATTTGCAAGGAAATTGATTGGCAGAGAAGGCCCTGGAAGGGAGTGCACAAACCCCAGCAGGAGCTCCGGGGAAGTGGGATTTACAGCTGTGAACTTACTGTGGGAAAGAAGCTGGAGTTTCAGCCCTAAGTGCAAACAGTCTCACCCCCACCAGCTTCTTCCAGATGCTCCAAACCCAGGGAGCCGGGACTCACATGACTCGCCAGCATTTTTCTGGCGTGGTCACAATGCATGCTTGCCTCCCACCTTGGGAACGGGTTTTTGAAGCCAACATCTTGAGTCTTTGGGCTGAGGGTTTGGGTCCCTCACTGGGTGACAACGCAGCCAGCTTTCGATGGCCATGCTTTATGCGAGTCTGTGTTGGGTGAGCATGTCCTGTTACGCATGCGTGCGTGGGCAGACCCTGGAAGGGTGTATATGCACATGTGTACAAAACCACAGAAAAACAGTATGACTTTGTGGTTAAGATGGGAGACTCAGAGTCAGGCTGCCTGGGTTTGATGGTCACCTCTGCTCTTGCTGGCCCTCTGATATCAGAGAGGTTACTTCCCCTGCTAGCTTTCAGATTGTGTATCATCTGAAGGGAACTACAATAACCCTGAGGAGTTAAAGGTCTCATGAGAATTAAATCGGGTGTGCATGTAAAGTGCTTAACACAATCCTTCATGCCTCGTAGCTGCTCAGTAAAGAGTGATTGCTATTTTCATTGTGTTATATTTACGTATAATGTGGGTAATATTGCAGGCAGGAGTGTAGACACCGAAACCAAAATGCCGGTTCTAACACGTCCTCCCTGTGTGGTTTTGGACAAGTTACTTAACTGCTCCCTGTCTTAGTTTACCCCTCTGTAAAATGAGGGTGATAATATTGTCCCTGTCTCACAGGCTTGCAGTGTCATAAGGAGCTTAGAACAGTCAGAGCCTGGTGGATCCATGGGGCTTGGTGTGTTAGCTGTTATTGGTGTCGGTTTCATGATCTCGGTGGTGACCATCACCATCTTTTTTTTTTTTTTTTTTGACCATCACCATCTTCATCTCCATCTTTACTATGGCGATCATTACCTTGTCTGCCATTACTGGTACCCACTTACTCTTCTAGAGGAAAGACTGTTGGTGAGGGGAGCCCTTAAGGCAATTGGCCCACCCTCAGACTGTAGAAAAGGCCTGATGGAATCTCCAGGCATCATCCACATGGGCCGGAGCTCGAGCCTTACCCCTTGCCCCCTTCCTGGGTCCCTCTGTCCACAGCATGCTGCCAGCTCCAGCCTGTGCCTTGCAAGGCACTCTGGGTGGTGGGGGAGGACCTCCCTCTCCACACCCTAGTCGGCCTCCTAATAATGACGCCTTGTTCCTCCCCAGCCAGGAGGGGTGCAAGAGCTTGGCTAGCCCAGCCTCCCGGGGCCCCAAACAGCTGACTTTGTCCATACTTGCCTCCTTGGAAAGCCCTCAGGGGAGCAGGGGCTAGCCTTCTTCCTTCAGCCCAGCCAGGGGCTTCTTTCTCCCTGGGAATGGGGCTGGGCTCCTCAGCCTGCCACACTGGCGAGAACCTACGCTTTCTGCAGACTGCCAGTTCTGGCCTGAAAACTCTGGCTTCCCCACCTGGGTGGCCCCGGGGAGGCCAGGTAATCTTTCTGAGCCTCACGCCCCTCATTTGCAACATGGCTATAATCATATTAATCTGGCGGGGCAGGAGAGGAGAGATGAGGAGTGAATGAGAAAATGCACATAAAGCAGTAAGTGGAGTTAGCTGCCCCGGGCAGATTCTCACCAGCACATACGGGCCCTCTCTCGAGCCTTTCCCTCCAGCCCGTTCCCAGTCTTGGGGAGTGGGGTGTTTCAGGGAAGAGGAGATGGCCAGAAACTTGAAGAGGACAAGGAGCTCAGACCTACTTCCCAGCAGGGGCTTCTGGAGGCAGGGCCAGTGTGGGTCCCCCTGGGGGTAGAGGACAAGGATGGGTGGGGTCTGAGCCAAGGATCTGTCGAGGCCCATCCCCTCTGCAGAGTCTGCACATGTGCTGTGTGTGTGTGCATGGGTGTGTGGTGTGTGTGCGCGTGTGTGAGCTAACCACCTCTACTGAGTGGACACAGGTTGCAGAGCCAGAGGTCTGAGGCTGCTTGCTGTGCCCTTCCTGGTGTCCATGGGAACTGAGAGGATCAAGAGCTGGTTAGGGGCCACCGCCGAGCTCTTGGGAGGGACGTGTGGATAAATGAATGAATGCCTGCTGATTTTCAGCCATGAACCCCTTCATTCATTCTCTGTACTCAGCACTTCTGCACCCCAACCTCTCTGATTCCCAGGTCATCCTACAGTCACTCTGAGTGGTTGTGAGTCTGTGCTCCCGGGGCGGCTCCTGAAGAGACCGGGGAATCTGCCCAAGTCCTCCTGCCAGGTGGCTGAGCTAGGGTTTGAACTGAGGTCTGCACGCAGGCCCTAAGGAGCTAGAATCCCAGGATGAGGAGTTAGGGGATCACCCTGTGGTGATGGAATCCTGCTGCCGTATCACTGCTGTGCCAGGGAGCCCAGGGACACAGCTGCTGGAACTAAGAGTGGACACTCGATCTCAGCTGGGCCAAGAAGCATCAGGTTCCCAGGAAATTAGAGTTTGGATTCTGGGGTGCTGGTTAGAGTATGGCAGGAGCTGGAAAGGGGAGGATGGAGAGTTGGGGGAGTTTCATCTGGTCCTTGTGCCTAAGGAACCAGAGAAAGGCTCTCTGCCGAGAGGGAAGGACGGAGCAGGCCTGTAGAGAAAGCTGCAGAGGTTTAGGATGGAGTCATAAAGCCAAATCTAGTAGAGTAAACCCAGCTACTACGAATCAGTGAGATATAGGAGGTAGGACATAAAAGCTGGATGATCCAGGATAGATTTTTGGTCAGGGAGAGATGAATAGAGGTAAGAGGGTTTGCTCTGGGAGTCTGTATCTTGGTCCTAACTTCATGTGTGAATTTGGGTGGTCACTTAGCCTGTCTGAGACTTGGTTTCCTACTGTGACGTGGGGCACTTGCCTTCAAGGGCTCTGAACGTGGACTGACACATGTGATGGAAGCACCAGGCCCACGGTTGCTAGTCAATAAGTCTAGGTGTCCTCCCTCGCTGCCTCCCTCTCTCTGAAGGCTGTTTCCCTTTAATTAAGCTTTTTATTGCTCTCCTGACCTCTTCCTGCCATGGGCTAACTCCTCCCAAGGTCCACCCACTACCCTTGGGACCTCAGGATGGATGAAATGCTTGCCTGTGTAATAAGTTGTTTTAACATCCATCTCCTAGTGAGGACACATGGGTCATAGGAATATATTGGTCCATACACAGTACAGTGCTTACTACAGAGTAGGTGCTTGAAATAGATTGACTAAATGAATGGATAAATTCATTGTAGCAGTCGTTCCTGTAGAATCAGGATCACTATCTCCAATTTACAGTTAAGCTGCATTTTCATCTCGTTTTTCCATCTTTTCACCAGGTCAGTTTCTACTCATTCTTCAGGTCTCAGCATTAGTCCCTTAGGAAGGCAGCACTAAAGCTCTCGACTGGATCAGGCACTCCTACCATTATCACCAGAACCCACCTCTCCAAGGTTTGCCCAGATTCCCTTCTCCAGACATCTATCTACAGGGAACTGATTTTTGGGTTCATGACCCTCTTAATTCCATCAGTTTCATAATTTTCAGGGTCTAGTGCAAAATGAAGATAAAGTGCCTCTTGTTTAAAAATTTTGAGAAGTTTAAGATGGCAACAGAGCATTAAAGCAAGCATGGCCCTTTTTAGCTCTAGGGTCCTGCCAGTACAGGAGACTCAAGAGATGCAGTTTCGATCTCTGGGTTGGGAAGATTCCCTGGAAGAGGGCATGGAAACCCACTCCAGTGTTCTTGCCTGGAGAATCCCATGGAGAGAGGAGCCTGGTGGGCTACAGTGCACAGGATCTCAAAGAACTGGACATGATTGAGTGACAGGCAAGCATAGCACCTGTGTGGCTACACAGGTCACACGCCCGTGACAACACAGACAGTCTTGTCTTACTGCTGCTCTCTCCTGCCCTGAGACTCATGCAGTGCCTGGGCCTCATGAGCATCTCATTTAAACATCAAATGAAAGAACGGAAAGCAGATATGGCGTAGATAAAAGTTACATAGCTGCTCTGAGCCTTATTTTTCCCATCTGCAAAATGGGAATATCTTGCTTCTCCCCAGCCCCCGCAAGGCAGGCAGTGAGGACCTCCTGAGCCTTGGGGCCATGGGATCACGTAGCACGTGTCCTAGAACTAGTCAGTTACAGGTGGTCAGAGGACAGAGGCCGCTCTGTGTGGGGCAGAGTGAGGCTGGCCTTATCAGGTCAGTGGACTCTGCTCTCTCCAGGCAGCGAGCCCACTTCTGATGATGTACTCCTACCTGGCGGGAGCCCAGGGATGAGGGACAGACTGTTAACCTCTCTTTCTTAGAAACCCGGTTTATTAAACACCTATCACGTATCAGGCACTCTGCATGTATCATCTTTTATCCTCCTTGGCAGATGGAGACATCAAAGGTCAAAGAGTAAAATTGGCACTTCCGAGGCCCCTCAGCTGGCAAGGGGCAGAGTCCACTGTGGAAGTCAGACCTGCCATCTCTTAGACCGGTGCCCACGGAGAATGAAAAGTACACACCATGAGAGATTGGTCTGCAGAACCCTGCGTGAATGTGTGTACGTGTGGGAGTTCCACGCACACACAGGACCTTCTGTGTCTCAGCTCGAGACCCTGCAGACCTTCTCTGAAGCCCATCCAAGCAGGCCTGCTCACCCCTGGGACTGAGGCAGCACGGATTCCAGGCTGACCTTGGTCAGTGTTGTGATCACATGTACCCAGCAGTGCTAGAATGTATGTAACAGACATTGCTGATTTTGCTGGGGTGCCATTTTTTAAGATTATTTTTTGATGTGGACCATATTTAAAGCCTTTATGGAATCTGTCACAATACTGCTTTCCTTTCTTGCTTTGTGTGTTGCTTTTTTGGCTTCTAGGCATGTGAGATCTTAGCTCCCCAACCAGGGATAAAACCCGCACCCTCCACTTTGGAAGGTGAAGTCTTAACCACTGGACCACCAGGGAAGTCCCCCTAGGGGTGCCTTTTTTACACACATATTTGATTACATATTGATTTTTGGCCTCTATGTTTTATAATTAGGGAAATCTTAATTTTTAAGCTTAAAACTGTACTAAGACTTTTGGGATACATATAAAAACTTGCTTTTTAAAAATTGAGGAAAGGCACAATGTAAACAGAAAAAAAAAAAAGGAAAGAAATTTTTCTGTCTCACTACAAAACCATCGTGAATTTGTACACCCCCTCACGTCACCTCCCAGGTGGTGCAGTGGTAAGAATCTGCCTGTCAATGCAGGAGATGCAAGAGACATGGGTTCGATTCCTGGGTTGGGATGATCCTCTGGAGGAGGAAATGGCAGCCTGTTCTAGTATTTTTGCCTGGAAAACCCCATGGACAGAGGAGCCTGGCAGGCCACAGAGCATGGGATCACAGAGTCGGCGGTGCCTGAATACATGAGCACACCATATACCTCTCCCCGCCCCCCACACACACTCAAAGGGCCCAGAGGCCAAAGTCTGACTGCCCACTTTGCAAGCTGGAATTTGAATCTTTTTATGAGGAGGATGACATAAGCCTGACTTCTCCCTAGAGTCTTCCCTCCCCCACTTCCCATCTTGTGCCTTGAAAGCGACTGTGTTTCTGAAACTTGGCAAGAGGGACACTTTGTTTTCAAACAAAAATGGGTCCAACCTATGCCCAGTGTTATGAAACTTTTTTCTTTTGCTTAACAACATGTTTTGGACATCTTGTCTGCACAGAGTCTGATCCCACCCTTTAAAACAGTTGCATGGTGTTCCAAAGATTTGCAGCTTGAAATACTGCTCGGTATAATAGAGTGGCCGACAACAGTCTTTGGAACAGAATGTGTCAAAAAGGAGACTTCAAAGGAATGTCTTGCTTGGGAAAGCTCATTGTGGTCATGCTCCCAGAACTCGGGTCTGTGGATGCAATGACTCTGGCCTTCAGAGGAACTTGGGTGAGAGGTGTCTGGCCTGTGGGCAAGAGCACGGGGCTTAGATTTTTGTGCAGGGAGGCACTCTCTTACCCACTGATTCCCACCTTCATGCTCATATATTCACACACTGGCTCTCGTACACACACACACATACACACCCTGCCAGACACTCTGAACTGCTTTTGTAAATGTGAACCTGACCTTCCTGTCTCAAGGATGTGCAATGGGTGTACTGAAATAGCACTTGAGCCCTTACTGGATATCCAACAGTGTCATAAGAACTTCAGGGTCTTCGAGTGTGGTCCTCAGAATGAGTTGTCATCCATCATGTGAGGAAACTTCGGGGCTCAACCAGGAAGTGATTTCTCCACAGACACACAGTGGGTCAGTGAAAGAGTCTGATCGCACCTCTCTGCCCCTTTTAGATCTGGGAAGAGTTACCCAAACCTGGCCAGAAATGTAAGCTGGAGTGCCCTTGAACTTGGAGACTTGCCTGTCCACTGCCAGTCTGACTACCTCCAACCTCTTCCAGTGTCCCAAGCTCCAGGACAGATGCTGGAGAGAGACGCTGATTGATGGATTCTACTCCCACAGACTCAGAACCAGGAGGGTCTTTTTCCATTCATGCAGAATAATGGCCTCCCAAGGATGTCCCTGTCCTAATTCTGGGAACCTGTGAATGTGCTGTCTTACTGTGGCAAAAAGGACTTTGCCTTTATGATTCGAGTTAGTGACCTTGGGACGAAGAGGTTACCCTGGATTCTTTGGATGGGGCAAAAGTTATCTAGTGGTGGTGGTGCTTAGTCATGTCTGAGTCTTTGTGACCCCATGGACTGTAGCCTGCCAGTCTCTTCTGTCTATGGGATTTCCCAGGCAAGAATACTGGAGTGGGATGCCATTTCCTCCTCCAGGGGATCATTTCAACCCAGGGATCTCAACCTGCATCGGCAGTTCATTTTTTTTTTTTACCATTGCCCTACCTGGGAAGCCAAAAGGTGGAGAGCCTTCCCCTTCTATGTGCAGAGGGAGATGTGGTGGGGAGAAGGGCTGAAGAGTCACAATGATGCTGGCTTGGAAGGAGGAGTCAGGGGCTGTGAACCAAAGCGTACAGGCAGCCTCCCTGTGGTCTCCCAGAGCCTTCTGCAGACACCTTGATTCTAGCCCAGTGCAACTGGGTCAAACTTCCAACCTACAGAATTATAACTAAAACTACTATCAAACCACCGTTTCCCCGGGAAAATCCACTTGTTCATCCACAGGGCCTTTCCTTGGTTGTTTCACACACAACAGTCAATGACACACAGCCCGGCTCTGAATGAGTATGGCTTATGACCCCAGGTATGGTGCTTTGTGATCAGAATAGTGATAGTAATACTCTGAATACTGATACTGATGGCAGCAGCAATAGCAAACACGAGAATCAACCAGCCATGGCTAAGTGCTTGTATTTATGAATTCCTTCAGTTCTCACGACCCCCCACAGGAGGCAAGTAACTTAGTTCATTTTACAGATAGGGAATCAAGATTCAGAGAGGTTAAATAATTCTCCCAAGGGCCACTCAGCTAAGAGGTGGAGCTGGGATTTGAACCCCGCCTGTAATGTGGGACACCTGAGTTCAATCCCTGGGCTGGGAAGGTACCCTGGAGAAGGGACTGGCCACCCACTCCAGTATTCTTGCCTGGAGAATCCTTTGGGCAGAAGAGCCGGATGAGCTACAGTCTATGGCACACACACACACACAAACACACACACACATCTGACTCATGTGTAGCTGCTCACACACATGCAGATACCTATGTTTCTTCACATCCTCACATAAAATCACACAGGAACTTCACACAGCTCTCCAGCTTCACTGGCCCAGGGGGTGGGCCTGAGAGGACCCGGTGGAGAAAGCTGAGTTCAGAAACCCTGGCTCCCAAAGAGATTCTTGTGGACAGTGCCTATCAAAGCTTCGAGCAAAATGTTCATAAGAAAAAAAAAAAGTTGTTAATTTCTCCCTCCCACCCAGAATTTCATGTCTCCTTTTGTGAAACTTCACTCGTTTCAACCAGATGATGGGTTCCTTGTGTAATTAAACATGAGTCAGTGTGTCTGGCTTGGCAGAATTCTTCAGACCTGTCAGCTCTCAGAAGAGGCTGCGTCCGTGGTGGGAGTGGTCCTGGACTTCAGGGGTCTGGAATTACAGTCTCCCGGAGACCAGGGCATCCTCCCCTGCCCCCTACCTCCTCACAACCCCCGCAAGGGGCTGTCAAGGGACTGCAGAGATAATTGGTATTTTCAGGCAGCCAGCAGCTGGGGTTCTCAGCTCCACCTCCTTACCTGTCTCCTGGGCAGGGCTGGGTCCCCGGGAACCTGTCGGGCTGGTTCGGAGGCTGTTATTACTGTGGCTTTCTGGGATGGGATTGGAGACCTGGAGGGTGGGAATGGGGGGAGGGAGTTTGGGGGGATGGGCAAGAGCAGGGGGTGAGGTGGGATTGAGGCTGGGATGGCAAGGACTAGGAGGGTGTGTGTGACAGGACCCTGGACGGCGGGGCTGGAAATGGGCTAGGGGGTGTGAGGAGAAGGGTGGGGCTCCATCTCTGCTCACTTCTGCCTTAGCCAGTAGCTTTCCTCCTTTCCCACCCCCTGTCTCTGCACTCCAAGTCCCAGGAAAAGGATCAAATCTGATTCTCCATCTAGCACAAGGTGGGTCTAGTATTTAATGAGGATGGGAAACCACTTTGAGAACTTCCCCGCAAATACTGGGAAGCCCACTAGGTGGGAGCCCAGCCTGACTCTGTTTCCTTCTGGCCCACTCAGGCCAGTGAGGGGTGCTGGGGGCTCTCGTGGAGGCTGACATGCTTGCCGGGAGGGTGTAGGCGGTGCTACGGGTCCACTCGATGGGCACCCTGAGAAATGGTGGGGCTGTCTGCACAACTGGGTTACTGGGTAATCTGACAAGGCAGACACCCTCTTCCTGTCCCCAGCCACTTTGGAGCTTATTATTATTTGTCTAATATATATGTTTATTTTATTTATTATTTATCCATTTGCAGCACAATGGTCTTAGTTGCAGCACATGGAATCTTCGATCTTCACTGGAGCATGTGGAATTTTTAATTGTGGCCTAGTTCCCTGGCCGAGGATCAAACTTGGGTCCCCTGCATTGGGAGGCTTAGCCGCTGGACCACCGGAGAAGTCCGCCTGGATCTAATTACTAAAACAAATAAGACTTACTTCCCACTGTTAACCTTCCACTTTTAACCTTCAATCTCACGGTCAGTCTCCAGTCGCTTGCCTCTTGCCCATTTCATTTTCCAACTTCACTCCTGCTCGCCTTCCAACAGCACAGTCCGCCTTGTCTTTTGGGTTGGAGTCCAGAGGAGACCCCTACCCTCCCAGAACTCGCAGCCCAGGGGCAGCGCTCTGTCTGCTTGTCCGAGAAACTCCTGGAGGCCATCTCAGAGGAGGTGACGTTTGCGCTGAGATTTGAAGGAGGAACAGATGGGGACGGGTAGTGATGATGGGAGCAGGAAGTGACGGTGGGAGCCAGCAGAGAGAATATGCACTGAATTCCCACCCTGTGCCTGTCTCTCCTCCTGTCCTTTCTCTGAATTCTCATGAAAAGAGTACGAGGCGGGCGTTGTGGCCCCAGCTTTATGATTGAGGAAATCAATGTTCAGAGAGATGCGACGGCTGGCCCAAGTTCACACAGTTGGACCCAGGGGTGTGGAGATAGGATTCAGACCCAGGTCAGAGTGCAAAACCTCATGTTCAATCCACTAGAGAAATTCCTCTATCGGGAATGTTCCAGGCTGAGGGCATGGGAAGATGAAACGATGTGGAATTTTGAAGAATCATCAGTGGTTCTGGATGGCTGGAGGTTGCCTGATGCCTTGTGGGAGTGGTGGTGGGAGGTGGGTGTCACAAGACTTTGGCAAAGGCTAGGTTAGGACAGGCTTCAGAGTCAGGCTCGGGAATTGAGAACTGGGGAGCCAGTGAAGAATTATTTTTGAGAAGCTGCCGGGGCCTGGTGGGCTTCCCAGGTGGCTCAGTGGGTAAAGAATCCACCTGCAATGCAGGCAATGCAGGTTTAATCCCCAGGTTGGGAAGCTCCCCTGGAAGAGGAAATGGCAACCCACTCCAGTATTCTTGCCGGGAGAATCCCGTGGACAGAGGAGCCTGTGCATAGGGTCACAGAGAGTCAGTCATGACTGAAGTGACTGAGCACAGGATCTGATGCTTGGAGCAAGCAGAGGATGGAGCCAGCCAGGCAGGTTTGAATCCTGATTTGGTCACTGACTGCTGTGTGATCCTGCTGCTGCTACTAAGTCGCTTCAGTCATGTCTGACTCTGTGTGACCCCATAGACGGCAGCTCACCAGGTTCCCCCATCCCTGGGATTCTCCAGGCAAGAACACTGGAGTGGGTTGCCATTTCCTTCTCCAATGCATGAAAGTGAAAAGTGGAAGTGAAGATGTTCAGTCATGTCCGACTCTTAGCGACCCCATGGACTGCAGCATACCAGGCTCCTCTATCCATGGGATTTTCCAGGCAAGAGTACTGGAGTGGGGTGCCATTGCCTTCTCCAGTGTGATCCTGAGCAAGTCTCTTAAACTTTATTATTCCCTACCCAGGTCACGATGGTATCTATTTAGTGGAGTTGTTATGGGTTTAAAGTAGTGTTTAGCGTAGAGTCTGGCACTTGCAAAAGTTGTAAATTATTCCTGTTTTCTTTCAGAAATTGAATGACTAGGGCTGCTGGTACTGGGGATTTCAGGAAGCCGGGAAAGTGTGGTTTTGATTTCTACATCAGACATAGTGAGGCTGCAGGAGGCTGAGATGGGTGATCCCAGATCCCAGGAGGAGTTTCGGGGGCAGACAGGGTTCTGGGAGACTGGGCTGGGAGCAGGCCCCCTCCCCTCCTCACCCTCCCACCTGCCAGTGCCCTCTGCCCTTTTCTAGCAGTTCCCCGGTGATGGGGGTGGAGGAGGTGAGGAGGAGGGAAGACAGAGATCAGAGAAGCTAAAGGTCACCCGTGGGGCCCCAGCTCCTCCCAGGGAGGGAGCTCCAGGAAGCCCAGGGTGGGGGCGGAGGCCAGAGGGCAGCACAAGTATCTCTGCTCCTTGGGAGTCGGGGAAAGGGCAGGGCTGGGGCTGGACCTGGGGCAGGCTGGATTTTCCTACTGTTTCTCCATGTGCACAAAATCGGCCTGGCCTGAGTCCCAGGGGCAACTGTGCCTTTCTCCTCTCTGACTGCGTAGCTGAAGACTTGAAAATGTTTCCAGGAAGAGAGTCATTCCTTGGGTGATGACTTCTTGGAGGGGTCTGGCATATGCCAGGGGATACCTGCGGCCCCCTCCCCTCCCACGGGGTGGCTTCCAAGAGCTACACCTCAAAGAGTCACTTGGGTTAGTTTGTAAAGGGGCCCACAGACACCTCGCCCAGAATCTACTTCTGTGACTTTTCCGGCAGGCACAATAGGCCTGATTACTGCCCAGGACACTTTTGGGGGCCCGCGAAAATGTTTTTAAAGTCAGAGGGGAAAAAAGTGAATATCATCCAGCCTGGATTATATTTTTCTTTATATCAACACAGTCATGCATTACAATTTTAAATATGTTTTTATGGAAGTCAGAGCCCATGAAAGCAATGGTTCTTAGGTCCCTCGAAAGCTGTGATCCAGCCTGGGCTTTGAAATTCCTTCTCTTCAGGACAAAGTCCCAAGAGACAGAGGACTTAGGTGCTGGACTCACAAGGAAATGGGTTCAAGCCCTGATTCTTGCACTTCTTTGCTTCGTGACCCTGGTTAAGCCACTGGCTTCTCTGAGCCTTAGTTTCCTCATCTGTAAAATGAGATAATGAACAAAGGAAGGAAGAAGAAGCCTTTAGCAAGTTTACCTCTGAGCACATAAAAAATATCTAACACATCAAAGTTATCAAGAAAAAAAAATTAAGGCCATCTGCCTGGTATTCAAGACCATGCACTTAATAGATATTTGCTGAGTGCCTGCTATGGCTCAGGCTCTGTCCTGGGCACTTTGACCGTTTGTCCCCTGCCTGTTCCTCAGACTCTGCAGACTGTCGTCCCTGCCTCGCCCAAGTCTGTATCCCCATCAACTGACTCCACATTCCTGGCTTACAGAGACTCTGAAGCCTGCTAAGTTGCTTCGATCATGTCCAACTCTGTGCAACCCTATGTTCTGCGACCTGCCAAGTGCCTCTGTCCATAGGATTCTCCAGGCAAGAATGCTGGAGTGGGTTGCCGTGCCCTCCTCCCGGGGATCTTCCCGACCCAGGGATCGAACCTGCGTCTCTTATGTCTCGGCAGGCAGGTTCTTTACCACTAGTGTCATCTGGGAAGCAAAGGAGAATCTTATGGTTCCTGCCAAAGCCTTCCTTCACTTCTGTTTCCTCATTTGCTGCTGGATTCTTGAGATTTGCCTCCCAATTTGGCCAGGCAGCGCCGCCTGGACCCTGTAGAAGTCAATTGTCACTGCCTCACTTTTTGCTCATTTCAGGAGGAGCTGCACTCCACCCCCACTTTGTTACACCCACAGCTCCATGCCCTAGTGGATCCTACTTGGACGGGAGATCCCCTTTGCTTCTCCCCTCCTCCACAGAGCCACACCCAAATCCAACCCTGGAGTTATCTACTCTAACTTTTCCCCTAACAATCTGTAGAAACGTGGGTCAGGTAACCTCTCTCATTTGAAATGTTGACAACCTCAGCTTCCTAATAAAATAAAAGCCTGCTTTCTATCTTATCCCCGTCAGAGACATCATGAATGATTGATTGATCGATTAAAAAAAATTAAAACATGTCACATATTTTATAAGCAAGTTAACCATCCATGCTAAAGCCTGTGTACCTGACATAAAGATTTCAGCTTTAAATGTGGAAATAAATTTGTTTCAATACCAAAATCAATAAAAAGTATGAAAAGATGAATAATGAACAAACATAATTTCCTTTCTCTTAAATGACACTGAAAACCTCTGGAGTTGCAGATTTTCTGTGATGGTAATCATGGCTTAAGTTAGGAGATAAACACAGTAAGTATATATGTACCCAATGAACTCCTTAATCTGAGTCCCCAAGATAACACCTTGGGGAAGGAAATGGCTATTCACTCCAGTATTCTTGCGCGGAGAATCCTATGGACCCAGGAATCCAGTGGGCTAGTCTGTGGGGTTGCATAGAGTTAGACATGGCTGTGCGACTGAGCAAGATATATCTCTTCTTCTACCTGTGCTGTTCTTCTCTGAGATTCTTTCTCCCTGTGATTCTTTTGAACATTAAGTCCCACAGGATAGAAACCTTATATCCTCCGCCGATGAATCCTGAGCTCCTGAAAGTCCTCCCAGGTAGTGCTAGTGGTAAAGAACCCGCCTGCCAGTGCAGGAGATGTAAGAGACAGGGGTTTGATTCCTGGCTGAGGAAGATCCTCTGGAGGAGGGCATGGCACCCCACTCTGGTATTCTTGTCTGGATAATCCCATCGACAGAGGAACCTGGTGGGCTACAGTCCAGAGGTTGCAAAGAGTTGGACACGACTGAAGCGACAGCCTGTAGGCATGCTGGCTCCTAAAAGAGTGCCAGCCAATAATAAATGCTTATTAAATATCTGGGAGAATGAATGGAAAACTCCTTTCTATACTTCCAAGTTTCAGTCAAATGTCCTTGCTCTCTGTGCCACGGTCCCTTCCCCCATCTACTCCTGCAGCGTCTGACACTGTAGTTCCCACACCGCTTTGCGTTGACATGTGTATCTCTGCAACTTAAGGAGCATCCAGGGCCCTGCTGGTGGTGGACTTGGATTCTAATCTTGCCTCGGACACTTCACTCACTCACTCATTCGCCAAAAATTCACTGGTCATCTCTCTTGTATGGGCCAGTCACTTAAATGGCGAGCAAAAGCAGATCAGTGCTGCCGCCCATGGAACCCCAAAGGCAGGTCCATTAGTCTTCCCGAGCCTCGGTGTCTTCAGCTACAGCGTGGGTAAGGTCCCTTTCTTTGGTGTGGGATGGATTAAACTGGAAGACACGGCAGGCCCTGGGAGAGTGTGTCCCAGTGTGTGTCCCAGTGTGTGTCCCAGAGGCAGAGGTGTGTAGGTTTTCCCAGGTTCCTGCTTCCTTGCTGGACTCTGAGCCTTTTTTCAGAGTTGGGGATGGTTCCCACTTGTTTTCTCTTCCCTCGGGCACAGAGGACGCGCCAGTAAATGTTGGCTGGCATTGCAGAGAGCTGATCTTTGTGCCTGTCTCTGCGGCTTCCGTGTGCACACACACCCACACGGTCAAATCTGGTCAGGCCTGACCTCACAGGCTCTTCCAAGGTCCAGAACCACCCTCCACCTGCGAGTGGCCCAGTGCTAGGGACAAGCAAGCGTGCCAGCAACTCAGGATTCCCAGCTCCGGGAGGGAGCGGGTTGCCTTGGGGCAAAACATGTCCAACCTCTGACTGGAAGTGACTGAGGCCCAAGACGTGGTACGCTTTTATCCAATTTCTCTGACTCTCTGAGGGCAGTGATGCAAGGCAGATGATAGAATCACCCCCACCCCGCCTCCCACTCCTGTGCCTCTCTGGCCATTCACACTCCAGTGATCGACATGACCAGATGACCATTGCTTGCCCCCTTGAACAAACAGCAGTGCATGCAAGCAGTGTTTGGCCTCAGGCCTGGACAAGGCCAGCCAGTCACTCAGGACTCTCACCACCCTCTGCAGGGGAGGAGGAGCCCACAGAGGTGTGGAAGCCTGGTTCTCACCCCAACCCCAGCCTTAAGGCACCATCTGGGACCCGTTCCTTCTTATTTCCAGGTCTCAATTTCCCTGTCTGTGCCAGGGTTTGGCTGGCTTGCAGGAGAAGCAAGGCTTGCAACCTTTTTAGTCCCTTGTTTTGCTATCAAACTCTAGGCTCTGGGGCCAGAGAAGAACACGTGGGCTTTTCAGATTCAGATTCTGTACGCCTTTCTTATGCACCCACCATGTTGGCTTTCAAGAGAAAGCGAAAGTCGCTCAGCTCAGTCCTGTCTGACTCTTTGCGACCTCATGGACTATGCAGTCCATGGAATTCTCCAGGCCAGAATACTGGAGTGGGTAGCCATTCCCTTCTCCAGGGGATCTTCCCAATTCAGGGTCAAGCCCAGGTCTCCCACATTGCAGGCAGATTCTTTACCAGCTGAGCCACAAGAGAAGCCCAAGAATATTGGAGTGGGTAGCCTATCCCTCCTCTAGCGGATCTTCCCGACCCAGGAATGGAACTGTGGTCTCTTCAGTTGCAGGTGGATTCTTTACCAGCTGAGCTGTCAGGGAAGCCCATTTCATATGATGTATCTTAAAATTTGGGAATTGGGACTTCCCTGTGGTCCAACGCTTGAGACTTTGTCTGCCAGTGCAGGGGGGTGTGGTTCCACCCCTGGGTGGGGAGCTAAAATCCCACGCGCCGTGTGGTCAAAAAACCGAAACATAAAACAGAAAAAAATCTTATCATAACAAATTCAACAAAGACTTTAAAAAAATGGTCCAAATGTATTAAAAAAAAATAAAATTTGGAGGTTATCAGAAGAGTGTGTGGGCAGCTGAGAGCTACTGGTGTTTTGAGAGGAGAGAAGGCTCAGATTATGGTGATGAGGGGAGAATGAGGCGCTAGATACAGAGATGGAGACGGGACAGTCAGAGGGCCCCGCACCCAAGGAGCTCCAAAAGGAGGGTGGGCCACGGTCCAGCGGTTCGATGACGCTCCATTCAGCGCCTGCTGCCCTGTCCAGCCTCTCCCTCGCCATCTGTCCCAGGGTCTTTGCTCCTGCCACTGGCCCTCTGTTGTGCTCAGGGATGTCCCACGTGCTCTGAACCCTGGCCTTCACACAGCTGTTTTCTCTGCCTGTTATCCTCTCTCTTTCTTCCCTTCAGATGCTCAAGAAATTGTTGAGCAGACCTTAGATGACTACCTTTTTAGGTCTCCCCCACTTCCTTTGCCAGACATGGTTCGATGCCCCTAGTGTTATACATCTCCGTTTCTAGCTGAAAATCACTTCCGACGTCAGTCTCCCCAACTGGACAGGGAGCTCCTGAGGGCAGAGCCTACATCCATTTTTTGGTCATGACATCCCCATCCCCATCCCCAGCACAGGTGGTCAGAATCAGCCATCCAACAGTACCACGAACGGATGCACCCCCAAATCCTCAAGATGCTGATGTCCAGGTCTCCAGCAAGCTCCACTTTATAGATAGATCCTGAGACTTGGAGAAGCCAAGTGGTTTGCCCAGGGCCACAAGGGATGTGAACTCCCCAAACACTAATTCAGCCCCTGCCTCTGGAATGGAAGCGAAGTGTCCTGAGCGTTGGCAGAGATGCACTGCATTCTGTGCAGTTCCATCACCCCAGGGGTGGTTCTCAGTGAATTCTGAGGCACTGGAGTCCATCCCGGAGAGGGAAGGAGAGAGGCCTTGAAGGCTTAGGGCCTTAAAGTCATGTATTGGGGTGGAGATGGAGGGATGCTTTCCTTATTATGGGAGGGAGAAAGCTGATGGGGAGAGAGCCCAGTATTAGCCATTCAGAGCTGTCTAAAAATCCATCTGACGCCCCTGTTAAGTACTGAGCTTCCTGTTATGGGGGATATTCAAACCATGCAGGGCTGTTGAAGACAAGTCTATAGTCAGTGGACTGTTGGATGATCATAGTACCTCCAGTAAGGTGTTAGGCATTGAGTCAGGGTTCACACTGGGGGATCCTCAAAGTTTAGGATTAGGGCTGTTTGGTAAGAATCATTTCTTGGATCCAGGAAACTCCTTGTTTGCTAAAGAGGTAAGAATCATTTTAATGATGACAAAGCATCTTAAGTGTACTAGATCCTTTGAAACTTGTAATAATGCTACTAATTTTGCAGACCTTCTGGACTTAACTACAGTTGAGGAGACTGAAGCACAGAGGGGTTAAGCAACTTGCTCAAGGCCACGCGCTAATGGACAGAGGTGGGATTTAAACAGAGGCCTCTGACTCTGCTCACTGCTGTCCTGGCCTGAGGATCTCAGAGAGGTAAGATTGACCCTTGGAGTCTTTGTCCAATGCTGATAATAATGAAAGGTGTTCCAGGCTTTCTCTTGTGGCTTTGCTTCTTCGATCTTCGGGTTTTTCAGCTGGAAAACTGAGGACCCATGGAGAAGACCCCGTAATCACCGGTGGGCTTGGGCACCCAACCCAGATAAGACACGATTTTGATTTACCAGATAGACTTTCTATATCAAGTCCTGTGCTGGGCCCTGGGAATACAGCCACAAGCAAAATAGGTGCAGGGCCGGTTTACATGAAGCTCGTGGCCTTGTCCAAGGAGATGGCGGGCAAGAGGCAACCGCGGTGCAGGGTGGTGGGGCTGTGATGGGTAAGTGGACATTGGTGTGGGCTACAGGCCCTTGATCTCAGCATCGCAGTGTTCACCTCCTGACTTCTGGGGAACTTCCTTTGGCTCTTTGAGCCCACCGTGCAGGCCAGATAATTGATCTCTGTCAGTGACTGACAGGACTGGTGGTAATTACTACCCTGGCTACTTTCTTTTCTTTCCTTTTTTAAAAAATATGTATTTCTTTGATTGTATCAGGTCTTAGTTGCAGTACATGGGATCTTTTGTTGTAGCAGACAAACTTTTAGCTGTGGCATGTGGAATCTCGTTCCCCAACGAGGATCGAACCCTGGGCCCCCTGCACTGGGAGCACAGAGTCTTAGCCACTGGACCACCAGGGAAGCCCCTATCCCTGGCCGGGCTAAGGCTGAGATAACTCATCAGTGTGTTCTGCACTGCAGCCCAGGGCTCCCAGCAGGATTAACCCCCAGTTGCCCTCTGTGGCAACCTGCTTGATATTGGCTGTCTTCCTTTCCCTGTCTCACCTTCTGCTTTTTTGCCAGCAGATGTTGGCCTCAGCTCCCAGATAAACTACCTGCACTTGAATCTTTTTGTAGCATCTGTTTCTGGGGGGACCCCCTGACTAAGTCATGGGACAAGCCTGGAGGATGCTGTGAGCCCAGAAGAAGGACCCCTGGCCCAGCTGGGACAGAGGTCCAGGAAACATCCCCAAGGAAAGAAAAATCTAAGAGACCTCAAGGGTAAGTGGGAGTTAGCCAGCTAAAAGGAAGTGAGGGATAAGTGTTCCAGACAGAGGGACTAGCATCTTCGGTGACACAGAGGCACGTGAGGGAATGTAGTAGGTGTGGGAATGGGGCCGGGGTGGGTTACTGCAGCTGGCTTGTGGAGTGCAGCGGGGAGTTGTGAGAGAGGAAACAGACTGTGGACCCCGTAGATGTTTGGAGGCTGCAGGGGACAATTTGTGATTTGTTCTAAGAGCCTTGGGGAGCAGTTGTAGGATTGTTGGCAGGGGCAGTGCCTGTTGTGGGGCCAAGTGGAGGACCTGAGAGTTAGGAGGGTCTCTGTAGAGGTCTGGGCACCATAGGCCTCCAGGGGGTCTGCTTTTGAAGACCCTCAGAGGGGAGGGAGGAAGAGGCCCCGGTGGGAGGATTCTTGGGTCCTTTTCAAGGGACTTCCTCTTGATGCCTGGTCCCCCATTTCCGGGAGCCCATAAAGCCAGGACTGTGGGTAATTATAGGCTGTGAGAGGCCCAGGGCGGGGAGACTGGGGACATGGTGGGACGGGGGGGTGGGGTGGGGGGTGTCGACAGGAGCTGTCACGCCTGCCTGGCAGCCAGGGAGGGAAGGTGCAGACACCAAGGCCCCCATAAAGTTGCCTAGAGCAGACCGCTTTTACAGGCATTCTGGGTGGGGGCATGACATCATCCGGAGCCAATTGGGGGCTCCCCCAGCCCTTTTTTCTTCCTTGGGGCTTGTCTCTGTGGTTGTTGAGGTACATTCCTGGTAAAGTGGATGGCTTCTTTTGGAATGCCTGGACCAGTGGGTTTTGCAGCCACTGGCCTTGCCAGCACTCTTTAAAGCTAAGCCAGCCACCCCCGAGACTGTATTCCCTTTCAAGGCCTCCTGGGCGGACAGAAGGGGCTGCCTTGAGTTCCCTTCAAGCCACAACTTCCAACTTCTTTGAATGAATCCACTTCTTTTAAAATATATCCCTTTGAGAAAAATCATTAACATGGTTTGAGAAACATGGCAACAGCCGAGGGACCTGGATTTGAGTCCTGGCTCAGTTCCTTAGTTCTGGGTCAAGTCTTCAGAGCATCCAAGCCTCAGTTGTCCCATCTGTAAAATGGGGATGGCACTATCCACTCTGCAGAGGTGTCGTGAATGGGTGTTAAGTGCTCCACAACCACTAGCCAGTATTTTGGACAAACCCATTCTTCCTTGTAGTACTTGATTCAAAGACTTTAAAAAGCCTCCCCAGGTCTGGCTCCCTCCCACAGGACATTTACAGGGCAGATGATCTTAAGGAAGACGGAAATGAGGAGCAGACAGGCGGAGGGTCTTGTGAAAGCTGTGCTGTCTAATTAAGCTCTGCTTGTGGTTCTTCTGTGAAGCATGATCATTTGCTAGCTCCAGTTAAAAGAAACTATAAAACCAATATACAATCCAACTGAAAAATTTAGAAAACAAGGGGAAAAAAACTTCCCGAAAGGCCACCAGCCTAGCATTGTGAGTACAGTGATGTTTATGTTAATTCAGTTTGCACACACTGGCTTTGATCATAAACTTGAAATGTGAACACTGCTTTCCCACTTAACTGTTATCGTCTAAAAGTGCCTTTGCCTGCTGCACCAGCCCTACAGATTATCATATTAATGGTTACCTATCATTTCATCAAGTTGATGCTGGGTATTGTTGAATGTTACTTTCAATTTTTCTCCTACCCCAAATAATGCTTTAGTGAACACTTTTCTTTTTCCACTGGAGTGTTTCTCTTTATTTGTCTCATTTCCTTAGGATAAATTCCCAGAAGTGGAATCACTGAGTCTCAGGATAGAAACATTTTTGTGGTTTGTGATACATAATTTCCAATTTACTTTCCATAAAGGCTGTTCTAATTTACTTTGCCTCCAGCCAAGTTGGCCCATTTAGAAATTTCAGGGCAACCTCACCAGTTTTAGGTATTATTGTTTATAATTTTGCTGGCTATGAGATAAACTGTTATCCCCTTTTCTTTTATTTTCATTCACTTTCTTTGGTCGCTTGTGGATTCAAAGACATTTATATATGTTTGAAAGGATTTATATTCTCTTTCTAACAGAGTCTGATATTTTGGGCCATATTGCCTAAGATGAGTCCTTTGCAACAAAATGCAAGGATGCCATTCCTTTGTTCCTGTGAAAGGCAAGTCTGTTCTATCCCATGCCAGACACTAATAATTGTAATACACTGGGGCTGCTGCCAAAGTTGAAACAAACAAATGATTACAGCAGACAATAGAAGTGCAAACCTGACCCTGATTAATGAAGTTGCTAATGTGGCTTCCTGGGGTGGCTGCCAGCCAAGGGCTTCCCCTGTGACTTTTCATTAGGTCCTAGTGACTGGGTAAGTGGTTTGGGGACTTGGGGGAGGTGACAGGATGCTTGGTGGGGGGTGGGGGGAGCTGGGGAAGAGGGTGTGGTTTGGAGGAGGTGGGTGGAGTTTGGTTTCTATGGAGAGCAGGGAAGGACTGATGCAGAAGGGAGAGGAGTTTGCAGGAGGGTACAGGAATGTACCAGTTGGGAATATCTGAGGCAGTGCCAAGCGGTGAGGTTAGCCATCCCCTGTCAGAGGCTCATAACCCAGCTCAGATCTGAGCACCCCAGGTGGTTCTGAAAAATAGTCAGGATCAGCCGGACCCAGGTTCCATTCTTGGCTCCATCAACTGAAGCTGGTGGAAGATGCCACTGTGGACTGGGAGACATCAAGGAACCCAGGAACGTGCCCTGCCCCCTTTGGCTCCCTCCTGGCCAGCTGGTGTCTTCACTGCTTGCTAGCGAGCATGGTTCCACCTTCTTGGTCATGGGCGCGAGGGTTCCCTTGGACAGCCTTTCCTCCTGCTGGTCTGAAGGCTGACCTCCAGTCCAGCTCTCTCCAGGCCTCTTGGGGTTCTGCCCTCAGAGCTCCTGCACCCTTGATGGGTAGCACGCAAAACCTGTCTGGGTCACCCCTCTTTTGACAGCCAAGGCATGCTGATTCTTTATCTGGAGAATAAGCTTGTCGCTCCTTGCAGCACCACTGCGGTTCCCCCTCCTCCTGGGAAGCCTGCTCTGACCTCTCCCATCTGCTAATGATGTGCCCCTCTGCCCTCCTCCGCAGAAATTTTTATTGCTGTTCTTATCACACCAGGTCTGTGATTGGTCTGTTCGTAGGTTGGTCCTCCTTCTCAGATGTTGCTGGCATCTGTGGCCACACCCGTGCCTCCCTCACGCTTCCCCAGCGCCTGCCTGGGCACATCGCTCCAGAAACATTGGCTGCAAGAGTGAGCGATAAAATCAACGCTTGGCCGCTTACTAGACATGTTCCCCATGTTATCTGGTTTGCTGTGACTGCATTGTAAAGGTAGACAGGCTGAGCATGGTAATACCCATTTCACAGAAGCTTATCATGAATGACACCGACTAATACCCTGAGCATCTCCGTGGGCCAGCCGTAGGGCTGGCACTTGACAAGTATTTTCCCAGGTGATCGCCCCCAGTAACAAGAGGAGACACCATCTGTCCCCATTCTACTGGGAGGAGACTGAGGCTTGATGAGGACAATAAGTTGCTAAGGTGCCCTTGCTGGGAAAGGACTGGAGTCTGAACCCAGTTCTGTGGGTCACCAAAGTTCCTACTATACTAGGCACCACCTCCTAATGGTGTCACGTTCCTGGTCCCCACCTCTGGACCTCGAGCTCTGAAGGTGAAGGAACAGCGTCTTATTGTCCCTGCACTTCCAGTGCCCGGCACAGGGCTGGGTGGCAGTAAATGCTGACGAAATGGATGGATAGGTGGACGGACGGCTGGATGTCTGCCCCTGCTCTGTGGCAAGTGTGGAGTTTCTGCCTTCATGCAACGCGGTTGAGAGATGGATGGGGTTGGGTTTAACTTGGGGCTGATCCTGTACTTTAGTTGTTCTGGCCATAAAACACGAGGGCGTGTCTTCATGGGGACACCGTGAGTGACGTGTCCGCCTGCCAGTGCATCAGAGCGATCTTGCCCAACACTGAAGGCAAAATGAGACGGCCTGGGAGAGCCAACGGCAGCTTCCTCCTGGACCAGGTGAACAGAATCGTTTTGCCCTGTCTAACCATGCGCTCCTCTCTCTGCAGATGGCCTCGGAAAATCACGTGTCCTGTGTGTCCCAGAGCTTCAGGGGCCCACGTGTCTGGGTGGGATAGTCTCAACCTTTTTCCAGGCAGCAGCCTCTCTTTTCTCAGCATCTGCCTCTTGATCCGGTTCTGGGAAGCACCTGAGGGTCTGGCCAGCAAATGCTGGCCTACTGATGCTAAAGCTGGAATTTGTCCTCCTTGTCTAAGCTCTGTGTGCAGGGCCCACCAGACTGGACCTGGAGCTTGGTTCTTTGTCCGTAGCCAGAGTCCAACTTTCACGTGCATCCTGCCTGGCGACCCCATCAGGACACTCAGCTTTACCAACATGACCTTCTTTGGGCTTCTAGGTGGACCCTAGAAAAACGAGAAGAGCCAGCGTTATTGTGCATTTGCTCTGTGTTACAACAATATCTCATTGGGCAGTTGACATTGCAAAGATGTCAACAGCAAGGATATTACAGGTAGCAAGACTTGGGTGGAAATTCCGACCCTTCTGCTAGTGAGCGACTCTGTGATTGTGTGCAAGGCTCTTCACCCATCTGAACTGTCTCCCCACCAGTCAAATGTTCTGCGGGGTGACAGTCTTTGCACCTCACTGGAAATGATCAGGGGTTGGGGGAGGTGCTCTAGGGGAGGCACTGTGCTTCCATCAGGCCTGTGGCTGCCCACCTGTTCCCCATCCCCTGAGGTCCCTGACATCTTAGCCGTGGTCCTGGCTCCTTGCTGCCTGGGGCTCTGTGCCTCTTCTTGCCACTCCTGCCCGTGTCTGCTGCCCCCACCCCTTCTGGTCTGACCCTGGGACTCCTCTGGCCCTTTCTGAGTTGGTCTCTTGCGCTCTGGCTTCCATCTGGGGTGCTGACGGGGACTCTGTCCTCAGCAAGTGTTCCTCTGGCCGTGGAGTAGGGCAGTGAGTGGTTACTTCTTTGTCTTCAGGACCTTTACCAGGCCTGAGCTGAAGCTCCAGTACTTTGGCCACCTGATGCGAACAGCCAACAAGACCCCGATGCAGGCAAAGGAGAAGGGGGCGACAGAGGATGAGATGGTTGGATGGCATCATCGATGCAGTGGACGTGAACTTGGGCAAGCTGTGGGCGATGGTGAGGGACAGAGAAGCTTGGCGTGCTGCAGTCCATGGGGCCACAGAGTCGGACGTGACTTAGCAACTGAACAGCAACAACCAGGCCTGAGGTTTTTTTCTTGTTGTGTCTTCTCTGTGAGTATGTGTGTGTTTGTGTGAGATAGCTCTATCTATCTATCTGTGGAGGGAAGCACTAGGTGAGGAGGTGTGTAGGGCTTTGGGAGTGGGGATTAGCTGGTGGGACCCCCACTCTGTGCTGTTGGGGGTTCCTTTCTGGGCCGTGCTCAGGACTGCAGGGCAAGGACAGGACCCCTCCCTGGAGGATAGCGGCCAAGCCCTTCTGCTCTCTGTCCTGCATGGTTTGTGCTGAGGTCAATTCCACACTCTCTGAGTAAGAGCTAGGGCCAGGGTCTGGGAGATGGGGGTGCAGGCAGAGGAGTCTGAGGCTGGGGCAATCAGAGGAGATAAGAGATACCAACACTCCAGAGGGTGGCCTAGTACCTACTTTCCACACTAGGTCAGCTGTCTTGCGTTCCCCAGGCAGGCTCTCTCCAGTCCCCATGGCTGTCTTCCCCAGCTGTATTCAGAAAGCTTCCCCCACAACCCCCAACCCTGTATCCTTCTCATCAGATGTCCTGGTGAATATTCTTTTCAAGAAGATGTTTCTTGAATAAATGAATGAAGTGTGAGAATGCTCACGGTTGCCTGGGAAAGGAGAGATTATTTGAAGCAGGCTTAGCGTACAACATGTGGGGCAGGGCGTGGAGCCACTCTGGGTAGTGTGAGTGTGTGTTTACACGTGGGTGTGAAAGGTGGAGGAAAAAAGTTAGGCAGCGACTCCCCTGTAGCTGGTGTGTCCCGAGCCTGAGCTTTCCCGGGCATGAGATCTCAGTCTCCCCGTTTATCCTTCCGGCTGCAAGGGGGTGGGGTGGGGCCTGGGGGCTGAGCCTTGGTCTGGGGCTCTTGTTTTCCTGGGAGGGGCACCGGTCCTCACTGGGGGATTTGTACCAGCAGCTAAGCAGATAATTGCTTGTCAGATTGATTGAAGCCTTTTCAAAATGTCTTTTCCTTGAAACATCCTACCATCCCCCCAGTGAGCCGATTATTTGAGTTGGAAGTGTTTTCCCCTCAGCTTTTTTTCGCCTCCTTTCTCCAAGTAGTAATTACTGCCCAGTAGCCCTCCATGGCGTTTCCTGTCATTTGGAGGCTGCAGCCAGCGGCTGTTTCCTTTGCTGGTGAAGGACAAGCGGGCCAATTAGGGAAACACCCCACCCCCCAGCCTGCCCTTGAGCCCCAGGGCTCCTGGTGGCCTGCGTGGGGCCATGGGGGTCTGGCCGTCTCCTGTGGGGATGGCAGGTAGGAAGGAGTGGCTAAATGACCACTTGAGGTGGCCCCTGGCCCTTTTTTCCAAATCCAGGGGCTGCCCTCATCCTCTGTGTCCTGTTCCTTTCTTTCTCTGTGTGTGTCCATGCACTCTTGTGCCGGGAGATGCACTCCTACATATGTGCACACCTGTGTGTGTCCACACAGACCGCACATGGGCTTTTGGGCTCAGTTAAAAACCCGGTAACTGGGTCCCCGACAGTAGTTTTCCCAAGGGAACTCAGCCTTGCTCACCTCTTCAGATGTGAACAGTCTGCCAAGGTCTGCCACTTTAAGTGGGTTGACGGCTGGCGAGAGGAAGCAAGTACGGGGAAACGCTCGTTGCCAAGTTTAGGTGGTGTGTTAGTGGATGTTCATGGCACACCATTCTTTCAACTTTTCCATATTTCCAAATATTTCCAAACTATTCAGAAGAAAATGCGGGCAGAAAGTTTGCAAGTCTTGCTACCCACCACCCACCCACACGCAGGATGCTTTGCAAGTTGTTTTCCTGCTGCTTCTCTCCTCTTCCTCCTGCTCCCTCCCACCTTTTCCTCTCCCCCCACACCCCAGACTTTCAGTTACAGAAGCCAAAACTGAGCCGGACGCAGTCCAAGATGAGATTAACAACAGCAGAGGCTTGGGAGTCGAGATAGTTTGAGTCTCTTACAAGCTCTGTGGTGAACAGGTGACTGAAACACTTTGTGCCTCAGTTTCCCCATCTGAGAAATGGGGCTAATAACAAAACCTTCATAAGGTTGCAATGAGGACTGATTAAAAGAAAGGTATATAAAACATTCAGCCTAAAGTCTGGACTATAGTCTGTGCTTTGTAGATGTTTGGCAAACAAATAATAAAAACAGATCTCATGAGGCAGTGCCCACCATGGAGAAAGAGGTGGAAATGTGCCTAAGAGAAGAGCAAGGCAGGGAATTGGGGGTTTGAGGGACCCGAAGGGGTTCAGTGTGGTTGGATTACAACGTGGATGGGTGGAGTGTGGAAGGACTGGGGAGGGAGGCAGGTTGGGACCCCTTTGCTTTGATGATTACAAGCCTGGACCCTGGGATCAAATGACTTGGTTCAAATCCCAGCCCTGCCACTTACTAATTAGATAACTGGACAAATGACTCCCATTGCCATGTCTTAGTTTCTTAATCTGTAAACATGGAGATTGTAACAGTTTCTGCCTTAGGGGGCTGAGTTAACTGAGTTAGTAAATGCAGAGGCGGTGAAATGGTGCCTGGCTGCCTGGCCCATGGGGAAGTGTAACGAGTGTTTGCCACTCTCCTCTTTCTCACATGTGTTTGTCTAATGCGTGCACAGGTGCATCTGCAGTCTATCCCAGTGATTCACCTGGGTCTCTGTGTAAGTTTGTGGAAGGATACAGAAAGTGAACTCCTGGGAGATGATGTCAAGTATTTTTGTCCATCCTGGGCCCTTCAGGGAGAGATGGAGTCCTGGTGGTCCCTGGCAAGGCTGGGAAATATTCCTTATCAATGAGTCACTATCACCGCCCTCATTGAAGGCCTCCCGTGGCTCCTCATTCTGTCATCCCTTCATTCATTCATTGATTCATTCAGTCAACCAACATTTCTTAGAGCATCCATTATGCAACAGACCCAGCCTCTGAGAACCTTTGCACTTGAGCTTGGCTTTGTCTAGCTTGCTTTTTCACATACTCTTCTCTCTGACCTTCTGGACTCGAGTCCAGTGTTACTTCCTCTGTGAACCCTTCCTGAGTGCAGCAGGCTGTGTGAGTGGGTCTGCTCGACACCCTGGTTTTTATCCCCACAATGAGACCAGTGACCTGCATCTGGTCACCCCTGAGTCCCCAGCATCAGGCACGGCCTTGGCGCATGCACTTTTGATGAATGAATGAATCGTGCAGTGTGAAGACACCCCTGGGGGTCCAAAACCTTCTGCCCAGTTCACCAGAGGGGCTGGGAGCTCTTTCGCCAGCTTCCGAATCCCTGCCTCTGTCCCTGCCATTGGTGCCACCAGCCTCCATCAGGAAGGCCACAGAGGCTGGAGAGAGATCGCACAGGAAGAGTTAAAGAGGTGGGGGGCATTGACTGCTGGGGTGGTGGGTCCCCCAAGGCTGCTGGATGTGCTGGGAAGTGGAGCAGGAAAGTTGTCAGTGTCCTTCAGATGACGGGGACAACTGACCTTGTGCTCAGCCCAAGGTTCCCTCCCTAGAAGCCCCAGTGTGCCAGGCCCTGACCTCCAGGGGAGGCCAAGGAAGCCGCCTTGAGGGCAGTGGCGTGGACACCAGGCCCTGCGTTATCTGCTCGCTGCATGCGTCGGCTGCAGCAGTGCGGACTCGGGGCGCAGGCAGCCGGAGAGGCGAGAGGAACTTCTGTCTCTCTGGGCATCAGAAGTGACTGGAATTTGGCAGCCAGAGAAATGGCAACTTCCTGTGGCATCTAGAGAGCTGAGACTGGCAGCCGGAATCCAGCTGGAGCTGGCAGCCCAGAGATGCCGGAGCTGAGATTTTCATGGCCAGTTCCTCCTGCAAGACACATGGTGGGGCTGGATTTCACTGTATAGAGGAGTAGAGTGTGTGTGTGCGTGCACACACGTGCTATAGCGTATGCATGCATGCACATGTATGATAACTGTATATATATAGTTTATGAGCACACATGGATAGTGTGAATGCATACATGTGTATAGTGCACATAGGTGTGTGCAAGTATAGATGTGGGCAAAAACTCAGGGATTGTGTCTCTAGTGTGTCTGTCTGTGCCCAAGTTTGTCTGCCTGGACAGGTGTGCTCTTGGTATAGGTGTGAAGCAGGCAGTTGTCTATATCTACGAATGTTCCTGGGCTTCCCAGAGCAGGCTCAGTGGTAAAGACTGCCTGTCGATGCAGGCAGTGCCGAGACGTGGGCTCAGTTCCTGAGTTGGGAAGATCCCCCAGAGAAGGAAATAGCAACCCACTCCAGTATTCTTGCCTGGGAGATCCCATGGACAGAGGAGCCTGGCAGGCTGCAGTTCATGGGTCGCAAAGAATTGGACACAACTGAGTGACTGAGCACACACACATGCGATACATGCTCTTATACATGCATCTGCCTAAAGGGGGCAGGGAGCCTGTGTGTCAGATGCATGTGTGTGATGCATGGAGGACAAATCTCAGTGCTTCTGTGTGTGTGTGTCCTGAGAAACCATCCTGCAGCTCAACGGAGTGAAGTAACTTTGGGAGGGGATAAAAAGGTCCGATGCTGGAAACATCTGGCCCTGGGGTCTCTGGAGAGGGTTTGTGTTTCCTCTTGGCCAATGAACACAATCCTTCTCAAGCAAATATACGGGCATGGGTGCTTTCTGTTAAATAACATCCCCAGGTCCTCTCAGCCCGGGTTGTTAACCAGAGCTGGGTGATTGGAGGGAGTGCCAATAGGAGTACTTTTCTGAGTGAGAGGTGAGCAGAATTTCACCTCTGCTGGGGTAGGGGGCCTAGGCCTGCTAGCCCTGGTGCATCTAGTACCAGAGACAGGGACTTCAGCCAGGATCATATGAAGCATCAATGGTGGATACAAAGCCTCTGTGTTGGAAAGGGGGATTGTCCCTATTGAGAATGACCAGTGATGTTTGGTCCACACTCAGTGGCTGGGAGAGCAGAGAGAAAGGGCCACTGACATAAAGATCTCACAGGGGAAGAGTTGGAGCAGAATTTTTGCCTTCATAGCATTGAAGGAAGTCTGTTAATTACAGTCATTGGGTATTTGTGATATATTTCTTCAATGTCTGTTTCTAACATTAGACCAGGAGTTGACAGATTATGGCCTGTAGACCGTATGTGGCCCACTGCCTGTTTTTGTAAATAAAGTTTTAATGGAACAGAGCCACATCCATTCAGTTGTGTATTTTCTGCGGCTATTTTCACGCTATAGCGGGAAAGTTAAGGAATTGTGACATAGGCCCTGTGGGCCACAAAGGCTAAACTATTAACTATCTGAACCTTTACAGAAAAAGTTTGCTGACCTCTGAACCAGGCCATCAGTTTCCTGAGGGTGGGGATTATAAATCTGACACGTAGTAAGTGCCTGTGTGCGTGCTCAGTCGTGTCCGACTCTCTGAGACCCTGATGGGCTGGAGCCTGCCAGGCTCCTCTGTCCATGGGATTTCCCAGGCAAGCATACTGGGGCAGGTTGCCATTTCCTCCTTCAGGGGATCTTCCCACCCCAGGAACTGAACCCATGTCTCCGGCGCTTCCTGCGCTGGCAGACGGATTCTTTATTACTGAGCCACCTCGGAAGCCCATATAGTAAGTACTTGCTGCTGCTGCTAAGTCACGTCAGTTGTGTCCAACTCCGTGTGACCCCATAGACGGCAGCCCACCAGGCTCCCGTCCCTGGGATTCTCCAGGCAAGAATACTGGAGTGGGCTGCCATTTCCTTCTCCAGTGCATGAAAGTGAAAAGTGAAAGTGAAGTTGCTCAGTCATGTCCAACTTCGAGACCCCATGGACTGTAGCCTACCAGGCTCCTCCGTCCATGGGATTTTCCAGGCAAGAGTACTGGAGTGGGTTGCCATTGCCTTCAATTTCAATTCAACAGATCAATGATGATCAGCTTTGGAGAGTATGTTTATTGGAATTTCAAGGTCTGCCAAGGTTTGGGGTCAAGAAGTAGCAAAGGATGTGCTGGTAATGGGGTGGGTGGTGTGGATGGAGTACAGAGAACATACACGCAGACACAGACATACGGACACACACGTACACACATACACTGGGGACTGTGGGGGCCGAGAGATTAACACACAGAGGGATGGACTCTTTGGGGGAAGGAAGCCTTCTCTGAGAAGGTGACGCTGGAGTCCTGCAGGCATGTAGACATTTTCTAGAAGATGGATTGACAGCATGGTAGGTGGAGGAAGCAACAGAGATAGAGGCTGGAAACCAAAAGGCCAGGTAGGATGCTGGCTGGAGGCCTGAGCTAAGTACACACCAAGCCGAGATGTGTCCAAGATCGGGGCCAGTGGGGCCCACACAAAGCTTCAGAAATTTGAGGGCTGGATTTGCAGGGCCTGAAAAGCATTCCATCAAGGGTTTTGTTTTCTAGGTGTAAGGGAATTGCTGGAGCTTTCAGCGAAGGCGCCAAGGAATAGCCGTGCCTGCCTCCCAGGTCTCTGCTAAGGATTACATGAGACCTGTGATGTGAGCATAGCCAGCCTGTGCCTGGCACAGAACGGCTAGTGAACAGGGCTGCCAGATAAAATCCATGATGCCCAGTCAAATTCGCGTTTCAGGTAAATAACCATCATGTTTTAGTATAAGCCTGGGACATGCTTACCCTCACACATGGTTTGTTGTTTTTCCGAAATGCAGATCTAGCTGGGTGTCTTGTATTTTTTATTTGCTAAATCTGGCAACCCAGCTGCTTAGCAATGTTGGCTGAACCTGGGTCTTTGTTGGTGGCTTCAAGACCTGGAGAACTTTGCCAGTGAAGCCAGAAACCAGATGACAAGCCTGAAGCTGGACACTGAGGCTATGAGGCCCATCCTCTTGGTTTATGGACAATGAAATAAAGTTTCAGAGAGGGAAAAGGGCTGGCTCAAGGTCATCCAGCCAGAGGTGGTCCTGGCATTCTGTTTTTCTTCTGTGATTGGTCAAGAGGGCTTTGGTTCATGGGTGAGTTGCCCAAGACACCCAAAGGCAGGCAGAAGGATCCTATCAGGGAGCCTGGGGAGGTCTCATTGGAGCGTCTGGAATCTTTGGAGCCATCCCTGTCTTGGCAGTCGATGCAGGGTGTGATTTCTGCCACATCCTTTACCCCATCCAGGCCTCAATTCATCCAGCCATCAAATGGGCTAATTACACCCACCTCGCAGGTAAGTTGTGAAGATTAATTAATGTTTGTAAAGGCTTTGTGATCCTTGGATGAAAGACGCTCCTTACATATAAAGGGTCATTATTTTTATTATTATTATACAAGTGCCAAGTATTATTACCTTAATTAGCTTTTCTAGATATCAAAAGCAATTAGACTGATCATTTGCTGAACTCCACTGTAGACACCCAAGTCACAGAAACTCACACGCTGACCTGTCAGCTCGAATTTCGGCAAGGGGCCAGCACACGTCAAAAGGGGGGGCTGGGATTTGCAAAGGAAATTTGTTTCTGTCTCTGGCCAAGTTTCACCTCACAGAAAAATTTTCCAGGCATGTAAGATTCCCTGAAAGTGGAGGTTTTTCAGTGGAAATGCTGATCCCAGGGGCTCTAGGGGGAAGGATTTAGCTTTGTGACCCAGGCAGCCGGGGATGGGGGTAGAAGCATGTCCTGTTTTCCCTTCTGTATCCAGAAGTCCAGGCCTCATCACCCCAACCCCATCACCCCACCATAGCCAGTTAAAGTGAAGGCAAGGCAACCTGACCTCTGATGGGGGTCTACTGTGTGTCAGGGCCCAGCCTGATGTGTACATACATTTAATCAAGTACAACGTAGTAGGTAGGAATGTTTTGACCCTCATCTTACAAATGAAGATACTGTGGCTCAGAAAGGTTAAGTGACCTCAGAAGGTTACACAGCCCGGAAGTGTAATGAGAAGGAGACAAACATAGGTCTCACTGATTCCATAGCCTACATTTAGGTTTATGTAGTTTCTTCAGCAGTTTCTCCATCTCTGTGTTACCTGGAGTCTATCTGGCCTGGGTCTTCCCTTGGTCTACCTTGGGCTTCCCAGGTGCTGCTAGTGGTAAAGAACCTGCCTGTTTGATCCCTGGGTTGAGAAGATCCCCTGGAGGAGGGCATGGCAACCCACTTCAGTATTCTTACCTGGAGAATCCCATAGACAGAGGAGCCTGGTGGGCTACAGTCCATAGAGTCGCAAAGAGTCGGACACGACTGAAGTGACTTAGCACACACACACACCTGGTCCATAAGTCATCAAGAGATCTGTTTGTACTTAAGAGAAATGGTTGGATGGCATCACCGACTCGATGGACATGAGTTTGAGCAAGCTCCGGGAGTTGGTGATGGACAAGGAAGCCTGGCGTGCTGGGGTCTTTGCATGGGGTCGCAAAGAGTTGGACACAACTGAGCAACTGGACTGAACTGAACTGAGGAGAGTGGTTGGGACTGGGTAGGACTGAGGGGTCACTGTAGTCTTGGGACCATCTGCAACCCTAGGCCCTGGTCCCACACAGATTTGCCTATTCAGACTCTTTGGAGTTAGTTCAGAACCCCAGGGCCCAGGTGGAGGAGGGAACTTTGGTCTGGATGTGCCCCACTGGGGCGGGCAGGACAGGCCAGGGCAGAAATCAGCGGGGTGAGGCTTCCTCGGGGCTGTCCAGTTAGCTGGGAGGGTGCGGAGCTGGCTGTAATTAACTTTACCAGCGTCCTTCGCAGAGGCGAGAAGACCTTTCCCCTACTCTCCTTTCTACTCTGGCCAGCTTCCTTAATGGCCTTGAAGACCCTCCCAAGGCTCTGACGAGGCAACAGGAGCACTGGACTGAGCTACATTGCCAGTGTGTGCCAAACCGAGATTATATCTCAGGTCTGCATGGCCTACCAATCCAGTTTCTTTTCCCTGAACCACCCTGGGGGCTGGATTGGGGCCTTTGTGAAATCAGTGGGTACTCTGAGAGGTAGCTGAAGTTTTGAGGATTTGGTGGGTGAAAGAGTAAGCACTGCAGGAAGACGCTGACATACTATTGGAAGGGTTGCCGGCTGGTGACTGGCTGGCTGCAGTAGGTACAGGCTAGTTGGACTGGGAGTTGTATTTCTAAATGGAGGGAGGGTGGCTAATCAGTGGTGATCAATAGGGGTGGGTCGAAGATTCTAATGGGTGGGTGAAGGCTTTGGAAATGGATAGATGAGCCAGTAGGCAGGGAGTTGGAGGAAGCAAGAGAGGTTGGCAAGTGTATGGACAAGTTGACAGATGGCTGGAGGGGTTATTGGATAAATGGACCATTTGGAAGAAAAATGGAAAATGGTGCATAGGTGGAGGAAATATGAGATGGGGTTGGTAGATACATGGACTGAATCATGGATGAGGGGTTGGCTGATGGGTAGAAGAAAAGGTGGTGGCAGAAAGTTTTATGGAGGGTGAAGGAATTGATAGAGAGGTGAAAACATTGGTTGATAAGGGAGGGTGGGTGGATGGAAGAGGGGTTGGTAGCTGGGTGGAATAGTGGAAGGGTAGATGAGGAGTGGGCCGAATCATGGAACTTTTGATGGATGGATGGTTCAACAGATTGGTGAAGGTGGAGTATAGTGGGTAAGTAAAGTACCTGAATACTTGTTGGAAGGACAGATACTGAAGCTGAAGCTCCAGTATTTTGGTCATCTGATGCAAACAGCTGATTCATTGGAAAAGTCCCTGATGCTGGGAAAGATTGAGGGCATAAGGAGAAGAGGGCGTCAGAGGATGAGATGGTTGGATGGCATCAACAACGCAATGGACATGAACTTGGGCAAACTTTGGGACATGGTAAGGCCCAGGAAGGCCTTGTGTGCCGCAGTCCATGGGATTGCAAAGAGTTGGACATGACTGAAGCGAGCTAGCATGCATGCAGAAGAGATGTCAGATATTAGCCGATAGGGAGAAGCACTGTCAAAGAGATGGAAAGATGGCAGATGGGTGAAACATTCAGTGGAAAGATGGAGGGATTTATAGAAGGAGGGCTTGGTAGAAGGGTAAAAGTTTGTCAGTGATGGAGCAGTTGTCTTTGGGGCCCAAGTTTGAACAGATCTCCCTTTATCTTTTCTGGCCTTACCATTTGTCTCTGGTTGCTTTTTGAGAGTCCATTTCAGGGCAGAAATTTTTGGTGCCCAGTTCAGTGGGCGGCTGTGACCAATCTCCCCCATGGGTTTGCTCTTCCCCTCCAGCAGCCAGGCTGTTTCTAGGCTCATAAATACCCAGATGGGCAGGCTTTCTGTAATTATCTCTGGAATATTAGCCCAAGAGGTGGGGCAGGTGAGGCTTAAAGAAAGGAGCTGATTCAGAGGTGGATGTCTGTCTTTTGGTGGTGTGCCAAATGTGGCCAGTGTCCAGCGTGCCAGGCCCCATGCCCCAAGGCACCTCCCTTCCCCACTGGCCATCTTGGGTCCCACTCCAGCCTCCCCCAGAGAACCTGGGCCCAGGAGGGTGGTTTTCATTTGGGAGGAACTTGAGAGGCATGTGTCTCCCTTTCCCCTCTCGTCTCTGTGTCTCTCTGTCTTTCACTCTTTTCTTTCTCTTCTCACTTCTTCCTTTCCCCCATCTTTTACTCTTCCCTCTATTCCAGTTTCTCCCATCCTATTCTTTTTATTTTCTATTTTTTTTCTGTCTCTGATGCTTTTTCCTCTTTTTCATGCCTCTTTCCCTTGTTCCCAGTTACAAAGACCCAAATAGTCAAAGCTATGGTTTTTCCAGTAGTCATATATGGATGTAGGAGTTGGACCATAAAGAAGGCTGAGCATGGAAGAGTTGTAATGCTGAAGAGAGTCCCTTGGACTGCAAGGAGATCAAACCAGTCAGTCCTCAAGGAAATCAACCCTGAATATTCATTGGAAAGACTGATGCTGAAGCTGAAGCTCCAATACTTGTGGCCACCTGATGCAAAGAGCCGACTCATTGGAAAAGACCCTGATGCTGGGAAAGACTGAAGGCAGGAGGAGAAGGGGACAACAGGGGACGAGATGCTAGATGGCATCACTGACTCAATGGACATGAGATTGAGCAAGTTCGGGGAGATGGTGAAGGACAGGGAAGCCTGGTGTGCAGCCGTCCACCGGGTGGCAAAGAGCTGGACACGACTGAGCAACTGAACCACAGCAACAGCCCTTGTTCCCTGCTTCTGTCTCTTCCCTACTTCTCTTCGCTGCTTTGGTTGGTTTCTCCTCTGTCATTTTCTCCAGTTTGCTCTGTTTCCATTTCTGCCTCCTTTCCTGCCTGCCTGTCTGATTCTGTCTGGTGGGCAGGTCTCCGCACAACGCGACCAGGAGCTGTTCCCGCAGCAGCGACATCTCTTTTATCGGCACTTGTCTTCCTCGACACGAAAGCAGAACCATTTCAAGGGAGGCTCTCTCCTGGGTCTTGAGTTTCATTTGGAATCTTCAAGAAAGCGTTTTACCTCCTCCTATTGATTTATGATAAAACAGTGTAATTAATCCATGGGGAACTCTGGTAGAACTGGGGAAGCAGCAAAAAGGAAGGGAAGACAGCGGCCATTCTTCTTCTAGACCATGGGCCTGGACCAAGGATGCCCCTTCCCCTGAAGCAGTGGAGGGAGAGGGGGCAGGACCTTGGCACAGACACAGGTGAAAACTCAGTGTTGCCAAGCTTATGGGACCAGTTTTCTTCTCAAGGAGAAATAATGGGGAAGAGCACTTTGGAGTTTGAGAGGCCAGGGTTCAAGTTCTAGCTCCCCTCCTCTGTCCCTGGCTGCAGGATCTTGGACAAATGTCTGAGCCTCTCTGATCCCCCCTTTTATCATGTCTAAAATAGGACCTTCCCAGTGGAGTGTTGTGAAAATTAAATCAGGATGCTGAAAGAAGACACTCGGTCAAGGTTTCAGAAGAGAAGCAAAATGACTAAGAGTGAAATAAAACAAGCGCTTGTTTTTTAAAAAATGAAGTATAGTTGATTCACATTGCTGTGTTAGTTCCTAGGGTCCAGCAAAGAGATTCTGTTTTAGGGGTGGAGGGGAGGGGGGTGTCAACATTCCATGTGATCTTGGAAGCTACCTGTGGGTCAGAGCCTCCAACATGTGACAGAGTGGAGCAGAGTGGCCCCTACTGTCAGAAACCAGGAGACCTGGGTTGAGTGAAAAGTTCCACATGGGACATGAACTTGTATCGGGATCAGTCATTGTCATTTTGGCGTTTGCTAGAGCACTTGGGGGGCTTCCCTGGTGGCTCAGGTGGTAAAGAATCTGCCTGCAATGCGGGAGACCTGATGATCCTTGGGTTAGGAAGATTCCCTGGAGGAAGTCATGGCAACCCGCTCCAGTATTCTTGCTTGGAGAATCCCCACGGACAGAGGAGTCTGGCGGGCTAGAGTCCACGGGGTTGCAAAGAATCAAACAGGACTGAGTGACTAAGCACAACTCTTGGCACGACTATAACACAATGATTATGGTACCAGTGGTTCTCAAAGTGTGGGTGGGTCCTGGGCTAGCAGTGCCAGGGTCCCCTGGGAACCCACTAGAAATGCAAACTCTCAGGTGCCACCTTAGATCCACCCACTCAATTTGAAAACTCTCAGGTAGGGTCTAGCCATCTGGGTCTTAACAAGCCCCCAGGGGATTGTGATACATGCTTATTTCTGTCCTGAAAGGAGAACCAGACTCAAGACCTCTCAGTCGCTTCATGCCCTCCCCTGGTGCCATCCGTGTCAGCCTCACCTCACCCCGCTTCCCAAGAGCCTCTTGCAGAGCTAAGCGGTGACACCTGCTGAAATTCTTGAAACGAAGGCAGCACAGCAAGACGGCATTCCCAGGAGATAACATTAATTTCTCCCTCGTTTTTTCATTCTCTAGACTCTCACTACTGTCACTGTCATTAGTGTTGGACAGTAGACTGAATGATAAGCTTTCTTTTGGGAGCTATAAATCACAGATTGCACCAACAGCCCCATGGTGGGTTTCATTTCCCCCCGCCTAGTGTAAGAGATGCACAGACTAAGTTTCCAAGGGTGCTTGCTGATGAGTGGTGGGACCAGGATCCAAACCTGGCTCTCTCTGCCTCCACGTTCCACATTCTTGCAGGCACTGTTATTACTCCTGTGTCTGCAGGTTCCAGGGGGCTGGCCTTTCACAGACAAAACTCACCAGTTGCAATCACTTTGCTTTTTTACTTAAAATATTTTTTAATTGGAGAATAATTGATTTACAATGTTGTGTTAGTTTCTGTTGTACAACAGCGTGAAATGAGTTGTATGTATACGTACATCTCCTCCTTCCTGAGCCTCTCTCCCACCCCTCCAGGCCATCACAGAGCACCGAACTGAGCTCCCTGTGTTATATAGCGGGACCCACTAGCCATCCACTTTGCACATGGCAGTATGTGTGCATGCATGCTAAGTTGCTTCAGTCATGTCTCACTCTTTGTGACCCGTGGATCGTAGCCCTGCAGGCACCTCTGTCCATGGGATTCTCCAGGAAAGAATACTGAAGCGGGTTGCCATTTCTTCCTCCGGGGGATCTTCCCACCCCAGGGATCGGACCCTTCCCACCCAGGGATCATTCCTTATGCCTCCTGCATTGCAGGTGGGTTCTTTACCACTAGCACCATCTGGGAAGCTCATGTGGCACGATAATGAGCCAATAATGCTGTCTCTCAGTTTCCCCACTCTCTCCTTCCCCTTCTGTGTCTACTAGTCCACCAACAGCAATCTCTTTGAACCTAAGGAAGAATCACGTTAGGCACCCAGACCATTCGGGGAACACTTGCTCTTTATATCTTTCTGAATATGTTAGACAGGAGTGTGTGTTTGCTTATTATGGCTGTGACTGTGAGTTCAGTACATCCTCAAAGACTAAATAGGTGAGTTAATTTATTAATGGACAGCTGGGTAGCTGGCTAGAACATTTCATCAAACGTTGCATATCTAGAAACTTCTTGGATTCTTATACATTGAGAAAAACACCTTCTGCAGAGAAACTGGTGCCCAGCTTCAATTGTTTGTGGAAGGCAAACAAATGGACACGATCTCTGTGGGCTCTGAATGACATGGAGTAAGTGGTGTAAGTTAGAGCCTCGGGTCTCAAGCTTGAACGCATGTCAGAATCACTGGTAGAGCTTGCTAAGACACAGATTGCTGGGCCACCTTCTCCACCTACCTCCTTGCCAGACTTTCTGGTATAAACAGGTCTGGGACTGGGCCCATATTGTGCATTTCTGAATATTTCCTAGGTGCTGCTGCTGGTAACCACGCTCGGAGAGTTACTGGGTTGCAATGATGCTAACTGCCATGATAAACCTCCACGTCAGTGGCTTAACCCTGGAAAAGCATACTTTCCCTTTACTAATAGGGGAATGGTTGCATACATTGTGGTATTGTATTGTTGTTCAGTCGATCAGTTGTGTCCGACTCTTTGTGATCCAATGGACTGCCAGGTTCCTCTGTCCATGGGGTTCTCCAAGCAAGAATGCTGGAGTGGCTTGCCGTTTCCTTCTCCAGTGATATTGTATATAATACAGCAGTTGGAAAGAGTCAGATATAAATGGAATAATCTGGAGTGTAATTTAGGGCCTGTTGCCTGAGAAAAGTGATTTGCCAAGTAACTGATAAAACACATTTGTAAAACAAAACAAAAAACAGAAAACAAAATAAAAGGACCCATTTCCCCAGACCTCAAGTCCTATACATGTTTTATAAATATAGTAAAAAAGTCCATGAGGTGATACCAGGTTATTAACATAGGGAAGCTTCTGAAAGCGAAGGGTGATTATTAGCTTTCTAATAGTGTTTCTGTATTACTTAAGAGAATGAGATTTTTAGAAAAATGAAATACCATGAAATAATGAAACCTACCCAGCTCATAAAGGAATGGACTTGTTCCTGCTTCATTTTTCTGCATGTAGAGCCCCTTGTGGGGGGATGGGGCTATGTTTCTCCTGACTACTGGGCACACGCTATTGGAGCTTGTGATGGTTTTGGTGAATGAATGATCATGTGAATGACCATAAGCAAGACTGAGACTCTTGCTTCTTGGGATCTGCGCCCATGGAGCCAACCATCCGGGAGGCTCCAGATGGGGATGTGTTGAGGGGCAGCTACTGCAGGGTGGTCTTCCAGAATGTCCTGGCTGTAGATGAGTGAGTATTGCACGAGCACAACTTCCTTTCTTGGATCCAAGCCTCTGGGGGAATCCTGGAGGTTCAATCCCAAAACAGGTGATGGAGGTTAGGGGGTTCAGCCCTGATGAGTTGGGGAAGTATTTTTCCAGAGGAGGGACATGAAGGTCAGACTCATTAGATACATCTGGTGGGGCACATTGTGTGTGATCTGCCTGGCTGGCTACTGGCTACCACTCTTATTCTACTGCCAGGAAGTGGAGGTTGAAGACTATGTTTAGTTCCTTAGCTGTTGAGCTTTCTTAGGGCACAAGAAAACTGCTTAAAAGAGACACAGAAAGAAGGCAGTCAGCTCCACAGCCAGCAGGGAACTTGTCCATAGACCTGACCTGCAGGCATCTTCCCAAACTCTGCTCCAATCTTGCAAGCTGCTGCCTCTGAGTGAGTGGTCAGGGCATGGCTGGAGGTTCCAGCTGCCCCGTCTTCTTCCAGTTGAGGATGGGACCCTGGCTGACAAAAGTGGAGGTGAAGTCACAGAGGGCGTGGGATCTGGGTCTATGACTCAGTTATTCTCCAAATTCCTTTGAGACTTTCAGGCTTGGGACTGGGGGTATGTGCTACTTTCCTCTGCTTACATTGTTAGATCCTAACATTCATCCTGATGGCAGAATTGTCCTTGGTAATTTTTAATCAAACCAATTAGGGTCACTCTATGACCTCCATTAGAGGTCCATCCTCCATTTTTTTCTTTCTCCTTTCCTTTCCTTTCTCTCTTCTTTCTTGCTTCCCAGTAATCTTGGATCATTTACCATATACCAGGTATTCTTCTATGTAAACAATGGAAATGCAGTGGTGAGTAGGGTAGCTTAAATAATGTATATGTATTTTTGAAATGAAAAAGCCCATTTCTAAATATTTCATGGCTCAAATGAGAAACCATAAAATATATAATAGAATTAAGATTTGTCAGTGAATAGTAATAAATATTCTATATATCAAAACTTACAGAATGTATCTAAAGCAATCCTAGCCTTGAATGCTTGGCATGAACTTAAGAAGAGAGGAAAAGGAGAGTAGATCAAGCCCCAAAAGTGGTTTAGTAGCAGAGGAAGGGGATAATCAAATGTGGACAAACGTTAATAATATTGGAAATATTAGGGGGATCATCTGCCAAAAGCTGACTCTATGAAAATGCAAGAAATGAAAAAAAGAGCCTGACTATCTAGACAGCAGATAGACAGTAACAAGAGAATATGTGAATATTTTATTTGACTTTTTGGCTGTGCTGGGTCTTCACTGCAGCCTGTGGGTCTCTCTTGTTTCAGAGCGAGGCTCTGGAGCATATGGGCTCAGTAGTTGCGGAGCACGGGCTTTGCTGCCCCTCGGCTTGTGGGATCTTAGCTTCTGGACCAGGGATTGATCTACATCCCCTGTGTTGGAAGGCAGATCCTTAACCACTGGACCACCAGGGAAGTCCCCTGTGAGTCATTTCATACTGAGATATTGGAAATTATTTTGAATGACTTCAGTAAAATTAGTTTACCAAACCTGACTTCAGAAAAGAAAAGCCCCATGAGACCTATCTTCAGGATCTTCTTATTGCAGATAAAATTGGTAATTTCTATTTTAGGAATAAGGAAATTGAGGCTCAGAGCAGTCAAGACAGTTGCCCGAGTGTACAGGTTGGGAGCAGTGGCGGCTGACGGCGGGATGCCTTGGCATCTTTCCCTCTGGTAGATCCAGGGCAGCCTCTGCTGGGAAACTCCCTCAGGGATGCCTGCAATGGGGCTGGTCAATTCCCAGACACTTTAAGTGCACCTCTAGGAGAGGCATTTGGCACCTGAATTCTCACTGCATGTTCTTTCATCATCTCCAATTAGTGAACACACACAGCCGCCCTGCCTGCCTCTGGATCCTCCGCTGCAGGCTGGGTGAAAGAAGCAGAAGCAGGACTGATCCGCCCGAGCCTCACCCTGGGGCCCTTTGACTCAGCAACCTCCCAGGCCCACGAACGCCCCGCAGCCAGGTCGCCTCTTGTAGGAAGCAGGTGGCAGCCTGCCTCAGAGTGTAGGTGGGTGACAAGAGGCCCATGGTCCAAGATCCGTAGGAAGCCTGCGTCAGGTGAATGGGACGGGAGCCCTGGCATGGAAATTGTGGTATTGGGAGGTGAAGACCAGTTGGTTGCCCTTCACCTTGATAACCTTTGTGAGGTGGTGTCTATTATCTCTGTTTGGCCTCCTTTCACCTCTTGTATTGAGACTCACCTGTCTCTTCCCTCCTTGGGGTAGTGGTGGAGTTCCGAGGGACAGAATCCAACCATCCGTAGCCACATGCCCTAAGCCAACCTGAGCTCCTCGCTCAGTCTTGATGTACAAAGTTTTTCTCTTTCCTCTGGGTCCCCTAAGTAGGAATAACATATGCCTGGAGTTTTGGGGGTCCTAGTGATTTGTTTGCAGGGCTGTATGTTTCTATAAAATTTGCAAAAGTAAGATATTTTAATTGAGATAAGTCAAGGTTTCTGTCTCTTCTCTCTGACTTCTGTACTACCCCTCCATCTCTTACTGTCAGAGTGGCCCCAGGGGATCTGGCTAAGAATGAGCTGGGCATACACTTACTTTGGGTTTATAGTTATGTGACTTGCAGTTTCTTCAATGTATAGTTAAGTAATAGCCAGTTATTCAGGTATAGAAATCTCCTTCAGGGAAACTTGTGTGACCTACTGTGCCAACTCACAGGTGACATGTGACGTGTTGCGACATGAAGGTTTGGGATCAGAGGCTGTGTCATGACACGAACGTGTCCTGTGACGTCCAATGCATGGAGGAGAATCAAGTTTGAAATACACAGAGCCAGAAGCTAATCCATGGAACATTCTCGCAAGTCGCCCAATCCAAATGTGAAAAAACTTGTTACTTTGCCAAGTTTTGGCGCAACCCTGAAAACAGAGAGGACATTAATGGTTATGAAGCAGAGAGACATTTTCTAAATTATCAATAATAAAATTTTTTTTATCAACCACTGATATTAAGAAATTGCTGTGGTATGATTGAAATGTGCAAAGACAGAATGAAGCCAAAATACATAGGGAAAAAACATTATAGATGTATTTACATCAGGAGGTTAATTAAAGCAAGAAGGGGTTGCTTTTGTGGAGTTGGCAATGTTGGTGATTTTTGTCAGCTTTTAAAAAATTGTAATTAGCTGTGATTTCTTTTCTAAATGAATTTTTGTACATAAATTAATTAATTTAAAATCTTCATTGAGATATAATTTACACACAGTGAAATGCACACATCTAAAGGCAGAGTTTGTCAGTTTTGACAAACGTAGCTACCCCTTCCCCAGTCGAGCTACAGAACATTTATGACACCCCTAACTTTTTTTTTTTTTTTAAATCGGAGAATAATGGCTTTACAACATTGTGTTGGTTTTTGCTGTGCAACAATGTGGATCAGCCATAGATACACACACGGCCCCTCTCTTGACCCTCCCTCCGCCCCTCTAGGTTGTCACAGGGCACTGGGCTGAGCTCCCTGCACGGTCAGCAGCTCCCCACTGGCTCTGGCTTAAACATGGTGATGTATGTATCAGCGCTCCTCTCCCAGTTCGTACCCACTTCTCCCTCCACGCTGTGTCCACACGTCTGCTTTCTGTGTCTGCCCCTCTATTCCTGCCCTGCAAATGGATTCATCAGTAGCATTTTTTTAGATTCCACACACACACACACACACACACACACACACACACAGAGTATTTGTTTTTCTCTTTCTGATTTATTTCACTTTGTATAACAGGCTCTAGGTTCCTCCACCTCACTACAACTGACTCAAATTCATTTCTTTTTTCCTCTTGCTCCTGATGTCAACCTCCTTGTATGTTCATGCCGAGGCAGTGATTAGTATTTTTTTTGTGTGTGTGTGCTATCTTTATTTTATTTTTTTAATTAACTTATTTTAATTGGAGGCTAATTACTTTACAATATTGTAGTGGTTTTTGCCATATACTGACATGAATCAGCCATGGGTACACATGTGTTCCCCATCCTGGCCCTCCCTCCCACCTCCCTCCCCATCCCATCCCTCTGGGTCATCCCAGTGCACCAGCCCCGAGTACCCTGTCTCATGCATCGAACCTGAACTGGCCATCTATTTCACATGTGTTAATATACATGTTTCAATGCTACTCTCTCAAATCATCCCACCCTCGCCTTCTCTCAGAGTCCAAAAGTCTGTTCTTTACATCTGTGTCTCTTCTGCTGTCTCACATATAGGGTCATCATTACCATCTTTCTAAATTCCATATATATGTGTTAATATACTGTATTGGTATTTTTCTTTCTGACTTACTTCACTCTGTATAATAGGCTCCAGTTTCATCCACATCTTTTTTTAATCACTTGAGATTTTGATTGATCTAGAATGTTCTACAAATGGAGTCATGCAGTAAGTACCCTTAGCTATCTGCCCCCTTATTGGGGGGAAGTGGCTCAGCATTGCCTGTCATTTTGTGTTATCCCTATTTTGCATTTTTTTCCTTAAATAAGATCTTGCAATTTGAATACACCAGATTCAGCCCTGCGGCTGCCCCCACATTCTGGATATGGGAGACGGCCCCTCCCAGACAATGAAAATCCCGTGTACATGCCCGAATCCATGCCTCAAACACTCTGCTCCTTCTTCCTGGAATTGCCCTTCCCTCCTGGTGCACTTGGTGGATTCTGGCTGATCTGTCATTGTCCTGGTCAAATGCCTCCTCCCTTTTGGAGTCTTTCAGAACTTTCTCTGCCATAGGTAGTGTCTGGCTTACATTTCTCATGAATGTGTGTTGTATTGTCTTATATTGGAATTGGTTTATTTTTGTCCATCCCTCCCTCTAGAGTCTGAGGGTTTAGATAGAGTTTCTTTTTTTTAAATTTTATTTATTTTTTTTTATTAGTTGGAGGCTAATTACTTCACAATATTGTAGTGGTTTTTGTCATACATTGACATGAATCAGCCATGGATATACATGTATTCCCCATCCCGATCCCGCCTCCCACCTCCCTCTCCACCGATCCCTCTGGGTCTTCCCAGTGCACCAGGTCCGAGCACTTGTCTCATGCATCCAACCCGGGCTGGTGATCTGTTTCACCCTAGATAATATACATGTTTTGGTGCTGTTCTCTTGACCATTACAGTATACTAACACATATATATGGAATTTAGAAAGATGGTAATGATAACCCTATATGCAAAACAGAAAAAGAGACACAGATGTATAGAACAGACTTTTGGACTCTGTGGGAGAAGGCGAGGGTGGGATGTTTCAAGAGAACAGCATAGATAGAGTTTCTTGATGTGGGAGTTGTATTGACCAACACATGACATCCACTCCTCTCTGGCCTGGGTTCACCTTAAATCAGTAACTTGCTTTAATCAGAGCAAAAAATGTGGAATGAAAATAAAAAAACAAAAAACAAAAGTGAAGCTCATCTTCAACTCTTCAAAACAAACAATTCCCTCCTTCTTGTAGCCACTTTCTGACTTCTCACCAAGTTTATCAGGAATGGGGCACTCACTGTCCACCCAATGGGAGTGGAGAGAACCCATCATGGTGCTGAACCTCAAAGGAGGCTCTGAGCTACAGCCCTGCTCTGGAATGCTGCCCCCGCAAAGAGATATGTTCGAGTCCCAATACCCAGAACCTGTGACCATGAGCTTATTTGGAAATAGGGTCTTTTCAGATGTAATTTGGAGAAGGAAATGGCAACACACTCCAGTATTCTTGCCTGGAGAATCCTATGGATAGAGGAGCTTGGCGTGCCCCAGTCCATGGGATTGCAAAGAGTTGGACATGACTGAACCACTAGCAATGGATGTAATTGGGGCTTCTCTGGTGGTTCAGCAGTAAAGAATCTGCCTGTAGTAGGAGACGCAGGAGACAGGAGATGCAGGTTAGATCCTTGGGTCAGGAAGATCTGCTGGAGGAGGAAATGGATACCCACTCCAATATTCTTGCCTGGAGAATCCCATGGACAGAGGAGCCTGGCGTGCCACAGTCCATGGAGTCGCAAAGAGTCCGACACAATCTAGTGCCTGAGCATGCAAAGGATTACATATAAGAAGTGACTTAAGCCAGTTGAGATGTGATAGGAAAACTCCAGGGAACTGTAGTCTTAGGTTTGCAATGAGGAATCAAAACTCCAAAGGGTTTTGCGAGCATTTCAAACTGTCCAGACAGCAGGTGGCAAGGACCCTATTCTTTTAGAAATAAATTTTTGGGGAAATAATTTAAACACTGAAATTGTTCAAGCACCCTGAATTAAATAAGAACAGCTTTCACCTATCAAATTGACTAACATTAAAAAAATATAAGATCAAGTTCTTATAGGATATGGAGAAAAAAATGAAATTCTATACTCATGGTAGGATTCTAAACCTCCTGAATTTGTCAACAGGTAGGAAACATATTAAAATGTACATGTTCTTTGACTAATTAATTCTGAGTCTCAGAATTTATGCTAAGGAAATATCAGATGTAAATAATATAAAGACATATTCAAGGTTATTCATTACAGCATTATATGAATAGTGGGAGATTAGAAATAACATATCTTAAAAGTGGATTGGTTAATATATCAATATTAAATAGAAACACAAAAATGGAAAAATTCAGCCCTCAGAATTGAGATTATAGAGAGACTCCTAATAACTTGAGGAAATTCTCATGATAAAATATTCAGCCAAAAAGTACAATAAAATCCATTATTCAGTATGATCCAATTTACTTAAAACTATGCATAGAAAAAAGATTGGAAGTGAAGCATCAGTAATTATTTCTGAGTGCTGAGATTAAAGCTGTTTGTTTTGGTCCATATCTATTTTTGAGAAAACTCTTAAAAAACCCAACCAGTAGTTTTTTTAGTAATCATGAGGACTGAATGGAACTTTATGATATATCACCTTAGACCTGTTAAGAATGGCTGTTATCAAAAAGATTAGCAATAACAAGTGTTAGTGTAGATGTGGAGAAAAGAGAACCCTCCTATATTGTTGGTGGGGATGTAAATTGATGCAGTAACTATGGATATGAGGATGGTGGTTCTTCAAAAAACTAAAAAAGTTTTGAACTACCATATCATCCAGAAATCCTACCTCTGGGTATTTATCTGAAGAAATGAAAAACAGTAACTTGTAAAGATATCTGCACCCCCACGTTACTGACAATAGCCAAACATGGAAACAACCTATGTGTTATGTGTTCATCAATAAACAGCTGAATGGGTAAAAAAGTTATGGTATATGTATACAATGGAATACTATTTAGCCATGAAAAAGAACAAAATCCTGTCATTTGCAACAACATGGATGAATCTCTAGGGCATTATGCTGAGTGAAATAAGCCATATAGAGAAAGACAAATACCATGTGTAGCACTTATGTGATGCTCACTTATGTGTAGCATCACATAAATAAATAAACAAATAAACAACAAGCTATTAGATGCAAAGAATGTGTTGATGGTTGCCAGAGGCAGGGGGTGGGAGTAGGGTGGAAGAAATGGGTGAGTTGTTTTTGCTTTTAGTATGAATAAACTGAATAATTCAGATTAAAAAATAGTTCTGATGTATTTTTTTTATTTTTATTTTGTTACTAAGGTTATAGTTTAATCTCTCTTTAAATGAAAGTGCGTGTGCTCAGGATTCCAAAAAGGACACAAGTTAAAAAATGCATATTTGTCTATCTATCTATTTATATAATATTTGCATATGTATTTTATGGGTAGGAAACTGAATCCTAGTTTAATCAGTACAGCTGTCATTCAGCCCAACAGGAAAGACCAAAGTCTTATGTGAAACGCAGCAGACATGCTTGTGGGTCTCTTTGGTCCCTGACTGAGCAGTGCAGACCCTGCAAGAATGGAGTAGCCCTTCTGTCCTCCTTGCAATGGAGTTGGTGATGCCCAGGCTCAGGGTGTCACCTGGCTCCTGCAGTCCTGCCTTCATAGCATGTCTGGATCTGAGTCTTCTCTTTGCTAATCATTCAAAGGAAACTTTGCTTCCACGTGGCTACCGTAGGAGAGGTAAGACCAGCAGGTGGAACCAGAAGACAGGCAAGAACTGGTCCTTCTTCTTTCCCTGGAGCCTGGCCTGAGCCCCCCAGGGGCCCTATAGTTCCTCTGCAGGTTTAGGGGATGACCTTTCCCTATGAGAACCTGGGTTATGCTTGGAGAGACCATCCTTTCTGATTCTTAATGGGAAGGTCTCATTTCTGATGTAGTGGGGAGGCATGATCATTTGGTTTCCATTTGAGTTGTGGACATGTTGACCATTTTCCCCTAAAGAACAATCAGGACTGGTGAATGGATATACTTCAGCAATTACTGGGGTAGAATGTCAACAGAAAGAAGGGAAAAATAAACTTGTGTGTTGGATGCCACTCTCTTCCTCAGTGCCAGCAGCACTGAGTCTGCAGAGCAAAGTAACATAGGTTTTCAAAGAAATCAGCTGGACAACTTCCAGCTTAGAATGGCTTCTGGCTCGCTATAGTTGCCCTAGGCCTGGCTTCTCTTGCTTTCCAATTAACCTCTCTAATATCAATAACCTCAGATATGCAGATGACACTACTCTTATGGCAGGAAGCAAAGAAATACTAAAGAGCCTCTTGATGAAAGTGAAAGAGAGTGAAAAAAAGTTGGCTTAAAACTTAACATTCAGACAACTAAGATCATGGCATCCGGTCCCATCACTTCATGGCCAATAGATGGGGAAACAATGGAAATAGTGACAGACTTTATTTTGGGGGGCTCCAAAATCACTGCAGATGGTGAATGAAGCCATGAAATTAAAAGATGCTTGTTCTTTGAAAGAAAACCTATGACCAACCTAGACAGCATATTAAAAAGCAGAGACATCACTTTGCCGACAAACGTCCTTCTAGTCAAAGGTATGGTTTTTCCACTAGTCATGTATGAATGTGAGAGTTGGACTATAAACAAAGCTGAGCACCGAAGAATTGATGCTTTGAACTGCGGTGTTGGAGAAGACTCTTGAGAGTCTCTTGGACTTGCAAGAAGATCCAACCAGTCCATCCTAAAGGAAAACAGTCCTGAATATTCATTGGAAGGACTGATGCTGAAGCTGAAACTCCAATACTTTGGCCACCTGATTCGAAGAACTGGCTCATTGGAAAAGACCCTGATGCTGGGAAAGATTGAAGGTGGGAGGAGAAGGGGATGACAGAGGATGAGATGATTGGATGGCAACACTGACTCAATGGAGTCAGCTCCAGGAGTTGGTGATGGACAGGGAAGCCTGGCATTTGCAGTCCATGGGGTTGCAAAGAGTCGGACATGACTGAGTGACTGAACTGAACTGAACTGAAGGAAGACATAGAAATAGCATAGACCCACCATCATAAAAGTGGGGACACCCTTTCCCTATCCCCCTCTTTTCACTAGCTCAGAAATGCAGCACCAGTAGCAATTTAAAAATTGCATGTAAAAGGATGAAATTGGGTCATTAGTAGAGATGTCGATTGACCTAGAGTTTGTCATATAGAGTGAAATAAGTCAGAAAAAGAAAAACAAATATTGTATATTAACACATATATATGGATCTAGAAAAATGGTGCAGATGAACCTATTTGCAGGGCAGGAACAGAGACCCAGACATAGAGAAAGGACATGTGGACACAGAGGGGAAGGGGATGGTGGGATGAACTGAGAGATTAAGATTGACATATATACATTATCGCTTATAAAATAGATAACCAGTGGGCACCCTCCTGTGCAGCACAGGGAGCTCAGCTTGGTATTCTGTGGTGACCTAGAGGAGTGGGATGGTTGTTGAGGGGGGGGAGGTCCAAGAGGGAGGGGGTATACATATACATGTAACTGATTTACTTCCTTGTACAGAGGAAACTAACACAACATTGCAAAGCAATTATACACCAATTTAAAAAAGTGGAAAAAAAAAAACCTCATTAAAAATTCTTGTATCAGTTCAGTTCAGTTCAGTTCTGTTCAGTTGCTCAGTTGTGCCTGACTCTTTGTGATCCCATGGACTGCAGCAAACCATGCTTCCCAGTTCATCACCAACTCCCCGAGCTTGCTCAAACTCATGTCCATCGAGTTGGTGATGCCATCCAACCATCTCATCCTCTGTCGTCCCCTTCTCCTTCCACCTTCAATCTTTCCCAGCATCAGGGTCTTCTCCAATGAGTCAGTTCTTCACATCAGGTGGCCAAAGTATTGGAGCTTCAGTTTCAACATCAGTCCTTCCAATGAATATTCAGGACTGTTTTCCTTTAGGATGGAATGGTTGAATCTCATTGCAGTCCAAGGGACTCTCAAGAGTCTTCTCCAGCGCCATGGTTCAAAAGCATCAATTCTTCGGCTCTCAGTTTTCCTTATAGTCCAACTCTCACATCCATACATGACTACTGGATAAACCATAGCCTTGACTAGACGGACCTTTGTTGGCAAAGTAATGTCTCTGCTTTTTAATATGCTCTCTATGTTGGTCATTAGTTGTCTTCCAAGGAGCAAGCGTCTTTTAATTTCATGGCTGCAGTCACCATATGCAGTGATGTTGGAGCCAAGAAAATAAAGTCTGTCACTATTTCCATTGTTTCCCCATCTATTTGCCATGATACTCAAGTATGTGAGTATTGCTTTTGAAGGCAGTTGAGACTTGCCATCCTCTGTATATTTTTTGGAGATTATGTTTTTTAATGAAATGACAGGGTAAAAGTTGACACGCTGATAAGACACTCTTCCTGGAAGGAATAGACAACATGTGGAAACTTATGTAGATGAGACGAGAAGCAGAGAGGCAGAGCAGCAGGGCCTGCTGGAGACCATAGATCTTCATGTGCTCTGTGCTCCACTGGCTTTTAAAGTCAGGGAATAATGTAGGGGAAGTTTGAGATTATTCTACCTCAGTAGAGCAGAGTTTTGTTAGATAAAAGACTGAAAAAAATGAATAACCAATTAAAAAAAAACCCCTCCTTCAAACACACAAATAAACAAATATAAAACTCTCTATTGATGTAGGTCTAAAGAAATTTAAAAAAACTTCCTTCAAAGAAAATTCCAGGTTTACATAGTTTTGCTGGTGAATTCTCCCAATACTAAGGGAAGATATAACACTGATCTTAACATAAACTCTTTTAGAAAACAGAGGAGGAGGAATGCTTCTAAATTTCTTTTATGATAGTGAATTATACAATCATAATACTAAAATATGACAGACATTCCAAAGAGAGAGAGAAAGAAATAGAATTACTGACTAAAATCCATATTACATAGGTCCAAAAATTCTTAACAAAATATTAACAAAATCAGTTCTAGCAATATATAAAACACAACACATCATGACCAAGTAGGGTTTATTCCAGAAATGCAAACCTGGTTTAACATTTGAAATTCCAATAGTGTAATTCACCCCATTTACCAAATTGAGAAGAAAAATAAACCACGAAGGAAAGACATTTGACGAAGATGAACATCTGCCCATGATGAAAATTCAGCAGTCTAGTAAGAAAAGGTAAATCTCTCAATCTGATAAAAGCCATTTATTAAAAACTATAGCAAAAATCATATTTACTGGCGAAATATTGAGCACTTTCCCACTAAGACTGAAAATAAAGGAAAGACATTCTCTCTTACCATTCCTACTGCTTGCAGACATGAAAAGAAAAGGTAAAATTCCATCTATTCTCAGGTATCATGACTATGTGGAAAATTCTAGGAAATTTACCAAGCAACTGCTAGAACTAATGAGTGAGTTTAGCAAGTTCAGAGAATTCAAGGTTAATATACAAAAGTCAATTTTATTATTGACATACCAGCAACAAATATTTGGTGAAATTTAAAAATCTCTTTGCAGAGCATCAAAAACAAACAAATAATTACTGAGGATTAATTTGAACAAAACGTGTGCAAGACTTCTATGTACTCTGAAAGCTCTAAACAGTGCCAAGAGCAATTTAAAAAGAACAAAATTAGTGGGTGTTCCTGGATAGGAAGAGTGGCTCATATGGTAAAGCGTCTGCCTACAATGCGGGAGACCTGGGTTTGATCCCTGGGTCGGGAAGATCCCCTGGAGAAGGAAATGACAACCCACTCCAGTACCCTTGCTTGGAAAATCCCATGGATGGAGGAGCCTGGTGGGCCACAGTCCACGGGGTCACAAAGAGTTGGACATGACTGAGCGACTTCACTACGGATAGGAAGATTGAATGTTGTTAAGATGTTAATTCTTCCAAAACTAACCAACAGATTCAACATAATCACAGTAGAAATTCCAGAAGGCCTTCTGCAGAAGTGAATATTTATATAGAAATGCAAAACACCTAGAATATAAAAAGGAATCTTGATAAAGAAAAGCAAAGCTGGAAAACTTAGACTATCAGACTTCAAGATTTGGTTTTTAAAATTATGGTAACCAGGAGTGTGGTATTAGCAAAAGATGGACAAACTGATAAGTGGAACAGAACACAAAACCTAGAAACAGATTCAATTGGTCAATTACTATTTGCAGAAGCACCAAAGCATTTCAGGGCAAAAAGGAAAGTCAACTAATGATGCTAGAATAGCTTGGGGAAAAAAAGGACTACATTTCTTTATTCCATATACAAAACCAGAAAACTTTCAGTAGAAAACATAGATGCTTATCTTCATGGCTTAGAGATAGGCAAAGTTTATTAGAACTCATAAAAGAAAACTTGCTAAGTTAGATTTCATCAGTTTGAAAATTTCTACTTAAAACAGACACTGTTAAGAAAGCAAGTAAGCAATTCACAAGCTGAGAGAAAATACTAGTAAACTATATTAAAAGAAAAGGAATGAATTGGCATCCAGGATTTACATAGAATTCCTATAATTCAACAGTAAAAGAATAAAATTTAATAAAATGGACAAAGTAATTGGGTAGGCACTTCACAAAAGAAGACCACACATGACAAGAAAATAGGCAAAGTGCTCAATACCATTACATTAGGGAAATATAAATTAAAACACCAATACAGTATATTAACGCATATACATGGAATTTAGAAAGACAGTAACGATGATCCTATATGTGAGACAGCAAAAGAGATGTAAAGAACAGAATTTTGGACTTTGTGGCAGGAGGCGAGGGTGGGATGATTTGAGAGAGCAGCATTGAAACATGTATATTAACACATGTGAAATAAATCAGCAGTCCAGTTTCGATGCATGAGACAGGGTGATTGGCATTGGTGCACTGGGATGGGGAAGGAGGTGGGAGGGAGGGCCAGGATGGGGAACACATGTGTACCCATGGCTGATTCATGTGAATGTATGGAAAAACCATCACAATATTGTAAAGTAATTAGCCTCCAATTAAAATAAATGAGAGAAAAACAAACAAAGCAAACAAAGCAAACCAAACCCAGTATGATACCCCTTTGGGGCTTCCCATGTGGCACTAGTGGTAAAGAACCTGCCTGCCAATGTAGGAGATGCGGGTTCAATCCCTGGGTCAGGAAGATCCCCTGGAGAGGGCATGGCAACCCACTCCAGTATTCTTGTCTGGAGAATTCCATGGACAGAAGAGCCTGGTGGGCTACAGGCCACAAGGTAACACAGAGTCCAATGCGACTGAAACAACTTAGCATGCATGCACACATGATACCCTTACACATCTTTCAGAAGGTCTAAATTTAAAAGGCTGACAATTCCAAATGTATCAAGAATGTGGAGCAAATGGAATGCTCATACATGTTGGTTGGAGTTTGGGAAAATCTGAAATTTATGAAAAATTTTCATAAATCTAAATCCATATATACCCTGTAATCCAGTAATTCTGCTCCTAGGTAATTATCCAAGAAAGCAGACTATGTGTCCACAAAAATGTTTGTATGAGAATGTTGCTAGCAGCATCATTAAAAATAGTAAAAAACTGGAAACAGCCCAGTTTCTATCATAGGAGAATGCATAAACAGATTATGAAATATTCAGTTAATGGAATACTAATCAGCAATAAAAAGGGATAAATTATCATGCATACATCAAGGTGGATGAGTCTCAAAATATTTTTTCCTATGAAGGAAGCCATATACACAGGTAAATACTGTATGATTTCATTTGTGTGTAGTTCTAAAAAGACAAAACTAATTCATGATGAAAAAAGTCTTAATAATGATTGTGCAGAGAGATGGACATTGACAGGGAAGGAGCATGAGAGAATTTTCTGGGATGATGCAATGTTAATATCTTGATAGAGGGTTTGAGTACATAGATGTCTGTGTTTGTCAAAACCCAGTAAATGTATAGTTAAGATCTGTGCCTTTCATTGCATGTAAATTTTACTCCATAAAAAATCTTGTAAACAAATATTGGAGTCTAGTTAGTGATATGCATTTTGAAATACCTCGAAGGATATGTACTGATGTAATTTGAAGGACATCAGAACAATCAAGATGGATTGATGGATGGATAGATGGACATGGATGTGATAAGGCAAGAAAAGTGTTAATGCCAAAGTCTATACAAGTGCTTGCTATAAAGTTCTTTCACCTTTGTGTATTTGAAATGTTTTTTTCATAAAATTTAAAATCCAAATCCGCAAACTTTAACTGAGAAATATGAAATATAAGAATGCATGGAAGACAAGTATGCACCTAGTTGGAAAGATTATTTTGCAAAGATGTTAGTCTTCTAGTTAATTCCTACATTTAACATCTTCGGAATTTTGATTTTCAAAGTGATTCTGGATTACATTAGGCAAAACAAACACCTCTCCCTGGCAAGAAAACTGAAGTAATAATGTCATTAATTATTGATGCATTATATATATAATAGTTGAAACAATATGGCACTAAAACATAATTCCATGAACTAAAAGTGATAGTTTTGAATTACATAATAGGATACCTATGAACTTAATAGAAGATAAAAGAAATGTTAATGATTTGGAAAAGGATGGATTTTTAATAAATGTTGGAATGAAATAAAATTAGAACTTCAGCTCACATCATCTCTTAAATAAGATTATATATAGATTAAAGAGTTAATTTTTAAAAATGCAGACAATTCTTGCTTTGGATTTTAGAGTCAATTTCCCAGCTTCTGTAACAAAGCCAACTGGAATTCTATGGGAATTGCTTTGAGTGTGTGGATCAAATGGGGGAATATTGCCCTCTTAACAATATTAAATCTTCCAAATCGTGAACATGGGATGTTTTTCCAATTCATAGGTCTTCTTTTGTTTTTTCAACAACATTTTATTGTTTTCAGAGTATCAGTTTGCATGTCTTTTGTTAAATTTATTCTTAAGTGTCTTTTTTTGACGCTATTGCAAATTGAATTTTCTTAAGTTTATTTTTGCGAGTGTATAGAAATACAAATGATTTTGTATATTGATCTTGTGTTCTGCAAGCTCACTGATTTAATCTATTAGTTCCAGTAGTTTCTAAAGTGGATTCCTTAGAATCATGTCATCAAAGAAGAGAGTTGCTTTACTTTTTCCTTTCTTTTTTTTTAAAAAAACTAGTTTATTTTAATTCAAGGCTAATTACTTTACAATATTGTAGTGGTTTTTGCCATACATTCACATGAATCAGCCATGGGTGTACATGTGTTCCCCATCCTGAGCCCCCCTCCCACCTCCCTCCCCATCCCATCCTCAGAGTCATCCCAGTGCACCAGCCCTGAGCACCGTGTCTCATGAATCGAACCTGGACTGGTGATCTGTTTCACATGTGATAATATACATGTTTCAGTGCTATGCTCTCAAGTCATCCCACCGTCCCTTCTCCCACAGAGTCCAAAGGTTTGTCCTTTACATCTGTGTCTCTTCTGCTGTCTCTCATATAGGGTCATCGTTACCATTTTCCTAAATTCCATGTATATGTGTTAATATACTGTATTGGTGTTTTTCTTTCTGACTCACTTCACTCTGTATAATAGGCTCTAGTTTCATCCACCTCATTAGAACTGATTCAAATGCATTGTTTTAAATAGCTGAGTAATATTCCATTGTGTATATGTACCACAGCTTTCTTATCCATTCTTTATTTTTCTTTCCTAATTGCTCTGGCTGGAGCTTCCAGTACAATGTTGAGCAGAGTGATGAGAGTGGGCATACTTGTATTGTTCCTGATCTTAGTGGAGATGCATCCAGTTTTTCATCCTTAAGTATGCTGTTGGCTGTGGGCTTTTCATAGATGTCCCTTATCAGGTTGAGGAAGTTCCCTTCTATTCCTAGTTTGTTGAGTGTTTTTTTTTTTTTAATCAGGAAAAGCTGATGAATTTTGTCAAATATTTTTTCTGTGTCTGTTGAGATGATCATATGGGTTTTAAAAAATTTTATTGATATGGTGTATTCCACTACTTAATTTTCAAGTGCTATTAATGCACTTTTGTTGAATGCGTTCTGTGCTAATATATCCCTTTAGAAATGAAATCGAGCCCACACTGTGGGTGAGGGTACAGGCCACCATGTGGCTGGTTTTGGAGGTGAACTGCGCAATCCTAGTCTATGCCAGCTTTTCCCCGGTTCTCTTTTCAAAGTTGATGAAATGCTTTGGATCATTCAAGTCCAAACTCACATCTCCAGCCAGGTAGACATGTTTCAGGTTAATTAGGGGCCTCTGTCAATTTAGCTCACAGGCTGTAATTACAAGCACCTAAGACCTGCAATTTCTGTTTTAATTAAAACAAACAATGTGGAGGGGCTGACATCACACCAGGGTAACTGGTGTGCAGGGCACAGGTAATTACATCAATGCTGAGACTCTTGCTGTGAAGAAGTCTGTTGGGATCCATGGTGGAGCACTGGGCCTGGCCATTCTGCTGGATGGTAATTACTTGCTGCCAACCACAGCTGAAACTAGACAGATAGTTGGTTGTAGTGATGAAGTAGAACATCCTTCTTTCAAGTTGGAACTGATCTGTGACCTTTGGGGCGGGTGTGTGTCTATCGACATATGTGATGTCCCTCTAAATATATTTACCTATAGCATGATTTCAAGCATACAAGCAGTGGGATGAAAAATTCTTATTTTAACAGCTCATTTCAAAGATCTTGGAGGGAGAGTTACCCTTGCATAGGAAAATAATAGTTCACTGGGAGTGAATAAAACATATCATAACTGGTCAACCTTAGATGTTATAGAAATTTAGAGATGGAGTATTTCAGGGAAAAGAAGAGTGCTAAAAGAGATTGGAGAGGTGCCGGGCTGGGCATGCGGCAGGAGGTTAAAGAGAAGAGGGTCTGAGAAAAAGGCGGCTGATCAAAGAGCTGTGGTGGCCAGAGTGGCTTGAAGATATATAAGAACAAGATATTTAACACTTAATTTAAAACTGTTTGCACTGTGTGATACAAGCTCCCTCTGACAGTGCAAATCTTCTGTAAAGTCATCAGCATACACCAAAGTTTTGTATGTGTGTGTGTGTGTGTGTGTGTGTGTGTGTGTGTGTGTGCGCAGATCAAGGAAGAAAGATTTAATTCCATATTTGAGTAGGAATGTAAGGGATCTTACAATTGAGAAAGTGAATCCAGGGGACTAGAGAGACAGAAGTGACCAAAGATTGTAAGAGACTTTTCAGAAATTTTGTGTAGACAGTTGGACTTCCCACAGGATATAGGAGAGAAATCCAAGATAAATCACATTTATTTTGGCAAAGAAATCTCATCAAAGCACTCTGCCACCTAAAAGTTTCCAATAGCCCTACTGACACCATGATAAAATATGAACTTCTTTAAATAGTTCCTAAAGATACTCAGTCCTAATCCCTGAAACCTATAAATGCTACTGCCCACTAACTTTTTTTTTTTTTTTGAAAAAGAGTCTTTGTAGATGTGAATAAGTTAAGGATATTGAGATGGAGAGGTTATCCTGGATTATCTAAATGCACCATGTGAGCATTAGTGCTCAGTTGCTAAGTTGGGTCTGACTTTTTGCAACCACATGGACTGCAGTCTGCCAGGCTCCTCTGCACATGGGATTCTCCAGACAAGAATACTGGAGCGGGTTGCCATTTTCTCCTCCAGAGGATCTTCTCAACTCAGGGATTGAACCTGCGACTCCAGCGTCTCCTGCATTGGCAAGCAGATTCTTTACCACTGAGCCACCTGAGAAGCCCATATAACATCACATGTGTTTTGACAAAAGGGAGATGGGGATTTTATGAGACACAGAGAAAAGGACACAGATGAAAGAGGAGAAGCGACGTGACCATGGAGGCAGACACTGGAGTGATGTGGTCTAAATCAAGGAAGGCCAGTAGCCATGAGAAGCTGGATGAGGCAAGGAGCAGGTTTTCCTCTGGATCCCATGGAGGGAAGGTAGCCCTCCTGACACCTTGATATCAGGCCAATGAGACTGATTTTGGATTTATGGCCTCTAGAGCTGGGAGAGAATAAATTTCTGCGGTTTTAAGCAACTCAGTTTGGGAAACTAAACGGAAGGTTTCCCCAGATTCTTCAGGATCTGGTCCCACCTTCTTGTCCAGTTTGGCCACCTTCCATTTAGTAGAACTTCATCTCTGACTCTACCTCCTCAAACATACACCCCACACTCTGGCCACATGAAGCATTTGGCCTGGCCCACTCTTCCAGTCTCCACCAGCTTTGGGAGATGTGGTATACTAATCCAGTTTACAGATGAAGAAACTGAGGTTACAGGCCATGCCCCTCAGAGTATGGATAAGCTGATCTCCAGGTAGGTACCCTCCCTGGCCATGGACTCAGGCTGAGACAGTACCCTGTTGCCCTGGCTAAGGCTGCATGTCAGGTGGGTTGGGACAACCCCAGCTATTTCTCCTTTGACCTGACCAGGTGTCCTAAAACTGATACCTTCTTGGGCACAGTGGAACAAGCATATGCTTTGGTGTAGTATAGACTGGATTAGAACGTTGTCTTGGCTCCTTACATGTTGTATGTCCTTGTGTAAGTTACTTTTCTGAGTCCCAGTTCTCTCATCTGTAAAATGGGCTTACTTAAAAAAGTGAACTTTTTTTTTGCTGATCACTTGAACTTAACTAAGATGGAATCACTGATTATTACATAGAAGCTGCTCTTTGCCTGAGCCCAGATCCTTGAGGTTGGATATCTAGGACTTGTGGACCTAGGTTGACATGAACTTAGTTGAGGTCTTTAGCATATATTTATGGAGAATTGGCTTTATGTGGACAAGCCCAGGTCCCCATCTTCACAGAGGGTGTTATACTTCGGATACTGAAAGAGCAGGTTCTGAGATCTGGAGCAGGTCCCTCCTTCCTCATCCCCTCCATGTTGTCTAAGGTTACCTTTTCTGCAGAGGGTCAGAGATGGCTCACTTACCGAGTCTAAGGAAATCTCCCAGGGAATAGCCTTGGCCTAAGAGGAGAGAGTGGCAGCCTGAGGCTAAGCACTTAGGTAGAAGGTGGTTTTGGTTTGGAAGCAGCCTTTTTTTTCCCATTCATGTCATAGCCCAGACTTTAGCATCTGGGAGGCAGCCATCTTCTTCTTGGAAAGAAAGGTTTATAAGGATGGCAGGCAGATAGGTATAATGAGCGAGCTCTGGATACCTTTCCTGTACCTCTAGTGTATAACCCGAGTCAGGGAGGGAGCACACATGAATTCTGAATCATGTGTACACACATTCACAGCCCTGCCTAGGAAACTGCAACATTCACAGATATACACACACATGAAAGAAATCAGTCCTGAATATTCATTGGAGGGACTGATGCTGAAGCTGAAGCTCCAATACTTTGGCCACCTGATGTGAAGACCTGACTCATTAGAAAAGACACTGATGCTGGGAAAGATTGAAGGCAGAAGGAAAAGGGGATGACAGAGGATGAGATGGTTGGCTGGCATCACCGAATTAATGGACATGAGTCTGAGCAAGCTCTGGGAGATGGTGATGGACAGGGAAGCCTGGCGAGCTGCAGTCCATGGGGTTGCAAAGAGTTGGACATGACTGAGTGACGGAACAACAATATGTCAGTAGTATTCATGTGGCATTTTTACTGCATTCATATCTGTTATTTCAGAGAAGGAAATGGCAACCCACTCCAGTATTCTTGCCTGGAGAATCCCATGGATGGAGTAGCCTGGTGGGCCACCTACAGTCCACGGAGTCGCAAAGAGTTGGACACGACTGAGCGACTTCACTTTCACTCTCTTTGTGTTCACTTTCACTGTGTTCCTCTTCCAATAACTGGATATTTGGGGAAAATGATGAGGAAACTGAGACTCGGAGATGTGGAGTTCCTTCATGAGGTCACACAGCCTTCACACAGCAGAGTTACGCTGAGACCCAAAGGTTCTCAAATATCTACACCAAATCAGGTCACCTTTATGTGTGCGTGCATTGGCGTGTACGTGCTCACACACACACACACACACACACAAGAATGCACATATACATTTACTCCTTTGACCAACAGTTTATCGTAGTGGGACAGTTATGAGCGTGAACTCCAGTCAAAACCCAGTTCTGCCACTTTTTAATTATGTGACCTTGAACAGGTCACTTCATCTATTGGTGCCTCCGTTTGCTCATCTGTAAAATGGAGATAATAATAGAGCTGGTTTCATAGGGTTGTAGTGAACATTAAAGGAGATAATGAATGTCAAGTTCATGGCACCTTGCTTTATCACATAGTAAACAATCAATATTTATTTTTACTTACTATTCTTACTATGAAAAATAAATAAATCAATACTTATTTTACTTACTAGGCACTGAGGATCCTCACCAAGTTGGGTACCTTTACTAGGAATAGTACTGAAATATTGTTTCAGACATGACTTTTTTAACAGAGGCAATAAACTGCCTGGGAGGTCCTAGTTCTAGAAGGAAAACTGTAAAAAGCCTAAGGACAGAGCCCCAGGGTGGTGTTGAAATCCCTTCCAGGGTTCTATTTCTGGAATAGGGATCTTTTTCTGCCCAATGCCCCAACCTATAGACTCATGCCTGGATCATTTCAAAGTCTTGGGTCTAGGCAGGTCTAGAGGAGTAAGTCCCATGGCACATAGGACAGTGTCCTTGCCAGCATTTGGGACAGGAGGGCCCAGCCTTGCTCATCTCATCCCCGAGGTCTGCACAAGCTCCTACAAGCTCAGGGAGGCAGGAGACGGTAGCAATGCAGACACTTCTGTGGTTTGTCTGGGCAGACCGTCTCTCACACCCAAGCTGGCTGCTCTGGTCCCTGGGGCTGCTTCCGGGTCTGAGGAACCAGCGTCTGTTGTACTGGGCAGCCTGTCCCCTGCCTGTCTTGTCCTGCATGTTCACCTCCAGCCCCAAGCCCTAGTGGAAGGATTATTACTGCTTCCGGGGGCAATTAGAGCCCCTTGACACCCACTGTCAAAGGTTGGGGGTTCATGATAACCCCTACTTCATCGGGTTGTCATGAAGATGAAGTGAGATGATGCATGAAACACTGGTCCGGGGACATAATAGGTGCCTTATAAAGGTAGCAGCAATTATCATTGTTATTATTATTATTAATATCGTCATCATCACCAACATCATCATCATCATCATTATCACCATTGGATCCTGAAGGCAGCTACCCAGAGATTAGATCCAGCCCCTAGCCATGTGACCTTAGGCAAATAACAGCTCTGTGTCTCAGTTTCTTCTAAAGCAAACTGGCTGCCTTTTTTTTTTTTTTTTTTAATACAGAACTTCCTGCTAGTTAGCTGATTTACACATGGTAACAATATATATGGGCTTCCCTGGCGGCTCAGTTGATAAAGAATCCCCCTGCAATGCGGGAGACCTGGGTTCAATCCCTGGGTTGGGAAGATTCGCCTGGAGGGGAGCATGGCAACCCACTCCAGTATTCTTGCCTGGAGAATCCCATGGACAGAGGAGCCTGGCAGGCTGTGGTCTAAGGGGTTGCAAAGAGTCGGAGAGGACGAGGGCCTAAGGAAGCATAGCACAGCGGATACATGTCACTGCTCCTTTCTCAATTCACTCCCCTCTCTCTGTGTCCGCAAGTCCTAGACGTCCATCGACAGATGAGTGGATAAAGAAGATGTGGGACAATTATACATGGATTATCTGCTGCTGCTGCTGCTGCTAAGTTACTTCAGTTGTGTCCAACTCTGTGCAACCCCATAGTCGGCAGCCCACCAGGCTTCCCCGTCCCTGGGGTTCTCCAGGTAAGAACACTGAAGTGGGTTAGCACTCAATGGAATTGTGTCAGTTGAAGTGACGTGGATGAACCTAGAGTCTGTCATACAAACGAAATAAGTCAGAAAGAGAAAACGCAAATAATGTATGCTGCTGCTGCTGCTGAGTCACTTCAGTCGTGTCCGGCTCTCTGTGACCCCATGGACTGCAGCCCACCCGATTCCTCCATCCATGGGGATGCTCCAGGCAAAAAACACTGGAGTGGGTTTCCACACTCTCCTCCAGGGGATCTTCCTGACCCAGAGAACGAACCTGCATCTCTTACGTCTCCTACATTGGCTGGCGGGTTCTTTACCACAAGGACCCCCTAGGAAGCCCCCAAATAACACATATTAACACATATATATGGAATTTAGAAAAATGGTACTGGTGAACCTATTTGCAGGGTAAGAATAGGGGCACAAACGTAGAGACTGGCTTATTTATTTTTTATTTTTGATGCTTCTTCTCTTCACTCTTGTTCAGAGTATGAGAATCTCTTGTTGAAAAAATTCTTATAATCAGCCCAGTGGGAGCTTGGGTACATGATCTTCCTTCTTTGAATCTCAATTTCCTCATCATATGAATAAGGTAAATATAACAGTTCATGCATATTATGACAGAGAGGATTAAAAATACAACAAATGTAGATGACCCTGCACATTGTTTAGCCCATGGTGAGTGCATGCTAAGTCGCTTCAATCATGTCCAATTCTTTGCAACCCCATGGACTGTAACCCACCAGACTCCTCTGTCCATGGGATTCTCCAGGCAAGAACACTGGAGTGGGTTGCCACGCCTTCCTCCAGGGGATCTTCCTGACCCAGGGATTGAACCTGATTATCTTACCTCTCTTGCATTTATAGGCAGAGTCTTTACCGCTGAGCCACCTGGGGAGTCCTTAACCCAGCTAGGCATTCACGAATCAGTGAGTGGGTCCACTGGTCTACCATCTCTGACTGTTGCCATCAAGGAGGCTGGGAAGCTGAGTTTTGGCACAAGGAAGGTGGAGACAGAAGCACACAGATTTCTTGCTTTTGTCTGGGTTCTTCCAGAGCTGTCTGGTCTTTGGTTGTAACTCAGTCCACAAGGTTCAGCTCTGAAAAGCAGGTTCTATTTTGTTTGAACTTCTGGTAGTGTCTCTTAGGCTTCTTTGTGACACCCTTCCTCTAGTCATCTGCAGATGCTGGTAGCCTCCAGGATCCCATCTTCTGCTCTTTCCTCTTTTCACTAGAGTGTTTCTTCTACTTGCAGTACTCACCACTGTGTCCTGGTCACCCCCCAAGTCATCCTCCACTGCCCTGAGCTTCTTCTTGAACTCTGGATCTAAACATCCAACTAGCTGCTGAAAATCTGTACTTGGATTGTACCAGAGGAAACTCAGTCCAACACTCTAAAACTGGGCTCACCTTATTCTCCTTAAACCCCCACCATCTTGTTTCTTCCATGTTTCAATGATGGCATTGCCATCTACCAATCTGTCCGAGTCAGAAATCTGTCGATCATCCTACACTCTTTCCCTTCTTGTACTTCATACACACTGTTTATCCTTCTTTTGCTCCTCCTAACCTCCCTCTCTTCCTTCTTTCCTTCCTTCCTTTCTCTCTCCTGTCTCCCTCCCCCCATTCACTCAATAAGAATTTCAAGATCTACTGAGTGTCAACTATGTGTCAGTCACTGTACAAGTTGTGCTACTTGGTCACTAAATCTTCTTAATTATTGCTTCTAAATGTCTAAGAATTGTCCCTGTTTCTCAGTTGCAAAAGATAGAATCCATAACTAGGAAGAAAATATATTAAGAAGCTCCTAGAATTGGTGGGCAAGATGGAGAAGTTGGCTTGTGTTGGATAGTTTAAGTGAGAGTTTTCAAATCTCTCCTCCCCTGGGCCAGATCTAAAGTCCATACATCTGGATTTAGCAACTCTGAATACTGTCCTGATAAATGGCAATCCATTGAGAAGACGTACTCACGAAGGTCCTAAGGCTTTGAAGCGAAGAGTCTTTATGTCTCTTCTCCCCCCATTCCATTTCTTAATTCCTGGGCTGGAACTCAGCACTCAAAACCTTTCCCGTGTTTTCTCTCCACCCCACCCCCCAGCCCGCCGCCTGATGCAGTCGCTTCCAACAAAAGCTAAAAGGCACTGAACCATGAGGAAAGGGGTGGGGGGAGGGATTAGGGGGAGAGCTCGTCACCAGTGAGCATGGGCCACCAACCCTAAGTGGAAAAGGATGAATAATTGTTTTAGGACCAACGTCATGATTACAGGGTGTGATCTTACCCTCTGCAACGGCAGAGTCAGAGAAGTAGGGAAATCTCCGAAGATAAACTTTCCTGCTGTTAACAAGGGGGAAGATCTGAGGTCAGAGGAGCCATGTGCAGTCAAAATTTCCACTCTGCCAGGAGTGACCTGTCTCAGATTGACTGGGGTTGGGACAGCCACAGAGGGTAGCCGAGGCTCTCTAAGCCATCTCATCCCGCCCTGCCCAGCCTGCCTAATTTTTGATCCTTGCTGACCAGTACAGCAGGTGGGGCCCCAGGCATTCCCATGATGCTCAAGATCTCCGTGCTTTAATCTTTGTGTGTGCACCTTTTCTTCAACTCAGCTTGTAAGTTCTCTGCTGACTGAGGTCTGTGATGAGATCTGTTCCATTGGACTGGGGTCCCAAGACTCTCAAACTGTAATTCAAGTTAGAGGCACCCCACATGCTCACATGCCTGTGACCTTGACATTCCCAGGGGTGGACTTTAATTATCACCTCTGCAAATGGCAACACTGAAACAATATCTGTTACAACCATTTACTTAGTGAGAATTACTTACATGTACAGAGCAGACTTCCTCTGTGCTCTGGAAGTAGTAGATTCACTGACTGAAACTGGTCAAGGTCTAATCCTGGATTACTTATTAGCAGTGAAACGTTGGCCACATTGCTCCACTTCCTTCCATGAGCCTCTGTTTTCTCCTCTATGAAACAGAGTAACATTAGTGTATATACGTCAGATGACTGTTGAGAGGATTAAATGAGATGATACACATAAAGGGCTTGGCACAGTTTTCAGGACATGGTGAGGTGAGTAATAATAATAAAACCAACAGCTTCCATCCTTTACTTATTTATAAAAGTCACATTGTTAATAATTAGCATATAATTAGCGTGTTATAATGGACTTTCCTGGTGGCTCAGTAGTAAAGAACCCACCTGCCAATGCAGGAGCACACATTTGATCCCTGGATCCAGAAGATCCCCTGGAGAAGGAAATGGCAACCCACTCCAATATTCTCACCTGGGAAATCCCATGGAGAGGAACTTGATGGGCTACAGTCCATGGGGTTGCAAAGAGTTGGACATGACTCATGACTGAGTGTGCGCTCACACACACACACACACACACACACACACACACGTGTGTGTGTGTTAGTCACTTGGTCGTGTCCTACACTTTCTGACCCCGTGGACTATAGCTCGCCAGGCTCCTCTGTCCATAGAATTCTCTAGGCAAGAATATTGGAGTGGGTTGCCATTTCCATCTTCAGGGGATCTTCCTGACCCAGGGATTGAAGCTGGGTCTCCCACATTGCTGGCAGATTCTTTACCATCTGAGCCCCCAGGGAAGCCCATATATATAGTATATATATATGGGTTTATTTCTGAACATTCCTTGTTTTTCATCAATCTATTTCTATCCTTATTCTGATACTGCCCTGCCTGGATACGAGTAGTTTTATAGTAAGTCTTTTTTTAAAAAAGTATTTATTTTTGGCTGTATCTGGTCTTAGTTGCGGCACGTGGACTCTTCATTGTAGAGCTTGGGCTTCTCTCTAGTTGAGGCCCGAAGGCTCACAAGCTGCAGCACACAGGCTTAGTTAACCTTCAGCATGTGGGATGTTAGCTCCTCCATCAGGGGTCTAACCCCTCATCTCCCCCTGCACTGGAAGATGGATTCCCAGCCACTGGAGCGCCAGGGATGTCCCTATAGTACGTCTTAAAATAAGATCATGTAAGTCTTCCAAAAAGTTCCCTGCAAAATCATTTTAGCTATTTCAGGCCCTTTGTATTTTCACATGAATTTTAGAATCAGTTTGTCAATTAAAAAAAAGTCTGCTGAGATTTTGATTGGGATTGCATTAGATTATAGATTAGCTAGGGATAACTTTACATTTTAACAACATAGTCTTTTAATCCAAGAAGACAGTGTATCTTCTCATTTATTCATCTTAATTTTCTCTTAGCAGTGCTTTGCAATGTTGACTGTACAGTTTTCGTACATATTTTATTAGATATATCCCTAAACTTTTCAAGGTTTTAAAATCTAACTCTGTTTTGTAAATGGTATTTTCAATTTCAGTTCCCAGATGTCTGTTGCTAGTATATGGAAATGCAATTTCCATATTTTTGTATTTTGACCTTGTACATTGTGATTTTGCTAAACTGTGTCCTACCAGCATCTTTGCAGAGTCCTTAGGATCTTCTCCATTTCTTAATGAAGGACTGTGGCGAAGCTTAAGTGAGATGTCACATGTAAAGGACTTAGCCCAGATCCTGGCACATACTGAATAAGAGGAACAAATCCGAGCCAGGCTGCCAGAAGCAGGGTTAGGATTACTCATGGTGGGCAATAGTGACCAGAAGGGGTGAGGGTGGAGTCTTCTGAAATGCTGAGCGTTTTCTGTTCTGTATTTGGGTGCTGGCTTTAGGATGTGCTCATTTCGTGAAAACCAGTGAAAAACTGTTAATGATAGATGCATTCTATTAGTTCATCACACTTCAATAAAAAGTGAAAACAGGATCAAACAACTAAAGTCTTTTGAGTTCTCGTCATGAGGCCCTGGTACCCTCTCCTTTCATGGATTGTCTCATTTAACCCTGGGAGCTGGGTGCTACCATCTTCCCATTTTACAGAAGACAACAGCAAGGCTCTGAGAGATGAAGCCACTTGTCCAAGCTCACAGAGGAAATGCATTGTTGAAGGTCAGCGTCTCCCCAGCTCCTGAGCCCTTAACCACTGTGCTGTGTGGCCTTGTGTTAGAGTTTGTTTGGGAAGCGTGTCACATTCTTAGTGCTGGAGCCAAGGGGCTCACTGGTGGATTTTGCTTTTCCCGGGAGACAGAAGGCAATTTGTTCTAGGCAGGGTGAACAGACTTTGGAGTGGAAAGGGCAGTGGGAAAGGGGTCTGCGGGGTCCTGGGAAGACCCCACTGGGCCAGCTGGGTTTCCTCACAGCCATTACTCCTCACTGCTGATCGGGTCTCTCAGAACCAAGCCTCCCACACAAACACTGCATAATTGCCTGATCTGGCCAGTGAATAGGGCGGAGGTAGGGGGACGTTTATTTTTCATTAAAATGTCAGAAATAGACTATAGGAGGTAGCCTGCAGTGGAGGGGGTAGGGGAGAACTACCTCAGAAAATGTGCTGACTGTTCTAACCTTATCTGTCCGAAACACATGTTTCTGGAAACTTCTGCCACCCATCTGAACCTCACTTTCTTCTACTGAACCTATTAATTTTGCCAGCCTTACCAGGGCTCCAGGCATGATTACATGAACTAATGCGTGGATGAGAGTGAGAGGAAGCATGGAGCTAGGGTTTAAATTTTCTTTCTGGCATTTAGGAGATTCTGAGCAAGCTTCTTACATCTCCTTGGGCCTCAGTGTCTTCATCTGATAAATGGGGCTATCCTGCCTACCCCATGGGGCTGTTATGAGAAACCAGCCTCATGATAAATATTGTACAACCTGGAGAACACAGCCAATATTTTATAAAATGCACATTGAAACTGTCAAAAAATAAATAAAACGCCCCTTCCCCCCCAAGTACTTGGCAGAAACTTGGATCATAAATGCTTGGTGAACATCAAAATGTTTGTGAACTATAAAATATAATTAAGCAGTTTTTCCCTCCTTCCAATCCTGGGTCTGCGGGTCACATGTCCCTGAGGACGTGACTCTTGGCTGTCGGGAGGTGTGATCCCTCTTAGAAAGCTCTCTTGGGCACCTGCATTGACCTATGTTGTGTCTACATAGTCCACAATGGACTATGAAATGCAGCCAGTTGTCTCCTCTTTGGGCTGTCTGGTGACAAACAGCTTCCCCATAGAACTGGGGGACTTCCCAGATAGCTCAGTGGTGAAAAATCCGCCCGACAATGCAAGAGACGTGGGTTTGATCCCTGAGTGGGGGAAATCCTGTGGAGGAGGAAATGGCAACCCACTCCGGTATTCTTGCTTGGGAAATTGCATGGACAGAGGAACCTGGCAGGCTATAGTCCATGGGGTCCTAGAGAGTCAGACACGACTGAACACACGGCGCCACCACGAAACTGGGTCGGCATCTGGGTCTTCTTCCCCGCCCCACATCCCACCCCCACCCCAGGATCCTGTCCTGTCCAAGATGGCAGCCCTCTTGCTGGTGATCACCCTGGTGGGAGTAAGGAGGGCAAAGGAGAGGCGCAGGGAAGGTCTCTGCTCAGGGCTGGACTTTCTTCCTTGGGTGATGAAGGCTGGGAGAGCTCTTATCTGCTAGGGTTAGGGCTTCAAGGACCAGCTTGACCCTGCGGCCTTGGTGAAGCCGAATCTCCAACCCTGCAACTGAAGTGAGAATGGCATGTCACATGGAGATAAACCTGAGGCTCTTTCTTTAACTTGCTGGTCTCTTTTGTGATAACAGGCGTAGATGGGCTGAACCAGGCTGAGTCCATTCTTGGATCTGTCTTGCTTTTCTCATGTTCCCCTCACTAGAGACCATGCCCCTCTCAACTCTGGATCTTTGCATGTGTTGTCTCCCAGCTCATTCTGCTAGGAAGATGTCTCCGTTTTCCACTTTCTTCCCTCATTGTCTGATGAGACATCTCAGCACAGACAACGCTCCTCCTGGAAGACTTCCCTTACCCCACTGGTCAGATTTGATGCCCTCTTCTCTGTGTCTCTGTGGCCTCCTTTGCTTCTCCATCCCAGGACAGAGTGCACTGTATTTTAAGTTCTGTTCTTGTTCAGTTTGCTAAGTCATGTCCGTCTCTTTGTGACCCCAGGGACTGCAGCATGCTAGGCCTCCCTGTCCCTGACTATCTCCCAGAGTTTGCCCAAGCTCATGTCCATTGAGTTGCTGATTCCACCAACCATCTCATTCTCTCCTGCCTTCTTCTCCTCTTGCCTTCAATCTTTCCCAGAATCGGGTCTTTCCCAATGAATCAACTGCTTGCATCAGATGGCCAAAGTGTTGGAGCTTCAGTTTCAGGATCAAGCCTTCCAATAAGTATTCAAGGTTGATATCCTTTAGGACTGACTGGTTTTATCTCCTTGCTACCCAAAGGATTATCAAGAGTCTTTTCCTCCAGCACCACAATTTGAAAGCATCAATTCTTTGGCACTCAGCTTTCTTTAGGGTCCAACTCTCACATCTGTACGTGACTACTGGAAAGACCATAGCTTTGACTATATGGATCTTTGTTGGCAAAGTGATGTCTTTGTTTTTTAATACGCTGTCTAGGTTTGTCATAACTTTCCTTCCAAGGAGCAAGCGTCTTTTAATTTCACGGCTACAGTCACTGTCCTCAATGATTTTTCTAAGTCCTGGTTGCTTGTCAATATCCCCTTTCCCAACCTCAAGATCATAGGTTGTCTAGTTTGTTATTTAACCCAGATATTGGGCACAATGTAGGTGATCAATAAGTATTTGTTAATTCATGCCCTATGTGGGCTTTCAAATCATTTTTTCACTTCTGGTAGAAGGCACCTGACTCAGGTAATCTTAAGTAGTAATGAAACACTTCAATTTAGGACTTTAAGACAGCCAAAATTTTATCTGAGAATACTGAACCCACATTCTAGAATGAGAAGCCTGTATGTTTAACTTGAGGGCACTAGTATAGGAAAACCTGTTCATGATGTACAATAGAGTTCTGTGTAAGCTCCCACATCACTCTCACTAGGCACCTGGTGAAAACTTAGGAGCAGCCAAGAAAACAGGTTATGTCTGGTTCTTCTTGGAGACTTTTCTTCTGCGTTCCTTCTGATGGTATGTTGTTCTTCCTGCTCACACAGGTCTGACCTCATGTTACCATTTGTTGGCAGAAAATTCTTACCCTCTGTTTATGTTCTTGCCCAAAGTTTACTCCATAGGGACCATCAATGATGTTCCTAATTATTCCTAAGGAGCTTTGCTCTTGTACCCTCTGGAAAATGCCTGCCCTGGCTTTTTATTCAATGGACCAGAGTTACACCTATGATCTACCACTAGGGCATCTAAACTCCCTGTGGTCCAGCCATGATTAGAGTTGCTTTGAGAAAGTAATGAAGGGTATGGTTCTAGCATGCTATCCCTCTGGTAGGAAGAGTAACTTCATGAGTAAGGTTGAGTTGAAAATGGATTCCCTCACTGGGTGGAAACTTGGCCACCATAGCTCTCCATGGCCAATTTCTTAGCTGTTCCCCTCTCCAGCACTCATGGGGAAGCTGATCCTGAATCATTTACTCTCACCCTTCTTCTTTTTTCTCTCTGTAGTAGTCTGATTGGCCCATAGACACTCACTTCACCATGTTGACAAATCCTGAATTATGTGCTGAGAATGGTTAAGGTAAGATACCGGTTGCTGTTTTAGAGGGGTTTAAAATGTAGATACAAAATACTTAAATTAATAAGAATAAATGGGAATTTAAGAAACAATTAACAAGAAATATAGAATTCCAGGAAGCATGTGCAAAGGCACTGGGGCATAAAAAAATTATCTGGTGTATTTAAGAAATTGTAAGTAAACAAAGCCAGAATCATGAACCAGAAACTAGTTCTGTTAGCATTCAAAGGGCAGAAAAGATGATTTTATACTAGAAGAACTACTGTACTCTCACCTTTTTATCTCTCTGCCCCAGGAAATCAGAATTCTGAGCCAACTGTAAATGAGAAAAATGGGTGATTTTTTTCTTTCTTTGTATTTTTCTAGCAACTTCACATTTTCTGTTATGAGCATGTATTAAATTTTAATAAAATTATACAGTATCTTAAAAAAAAAAAAGAAATTGTAAGACTTCTAAAGAGGGGGAGCTCTGGGGAGCCTGGGAGAAATATTAGCTGAACAGGGTGACAGTTCCACTGAGACCAGAGTTTTGAATACTCTCTCAGGGTGCTTATAGATGGTAGAGAGCCTTGGGAGTCCTCAGGCAGAGAGTGACATTATCAAAAGGGTACTGCAGAAAGATCCCTCTGGCAGCTGTGTGGAGTAAGGTCTGAAATAGGGTAAGACCAGAGGCAGGGATGTCGGAGAGGAAGCTATGAAAATGCCCATCCAGGGACAGTTGTTTCCAGGGAGGAGTATCCCATACAACCTAGTTTCAGGAAAGGTCACTTATGCAAAACAGATTTGAATGTCATCCTTGAGTCTCCTTCTCAAGATCATTAAATGAACCCAAAGCCCTTGCCCAGGACAAATGCAGATCCCAGCAACCTTGAAGAGGGAAGGATATGTGACAACCACTGTCTATGGAGCCCCAAGGAGGGTGATCACTTTCACCTTTGCTCCACCCATTGTCCAAAGAGTGCTTCAGAAATATCCTGGATTGTGTCTTATCCCAAGAGCTTGTGAATGAGGAACTGCAGATTCATTCGGTTCTGAATGAAGCTGGTGTCACCTGGTTGCACTGGCAGGAGAATTTTGGAAATATTCTGCTCATTAAGACATTTTAATCAATTGGGAAGATTTAGTTACACTAATAGATCAGCAGGTTTCACAACTGACCTTGAGTAAAAATTTTCCCTTCTGTTGGCGTCAGTTTCTCCATCTGGTAATAGGGAAGACAAAAGTAAATCTAAGGGTCTTCCTTCCTTATTTGTCTGGGGGGTGAGTCTAAAGTCGGGGCTCCTGGACTTAACCTCTACAGGACTGGTAACTGTGATTGATCAACCGTCATGACCAATCCATTGCATTATCCTACCTTCAGAACCCCCCTGGCTGTGTTCAGATTTGTTGACTCAAGAGGACGTGCAGGTGAGGCGCTAAAGAAATTTTGTATAGGAGTTATGTAAATGTGATGAGCGTGCAGTTGTGTTTTTACTCATCGTTGGAAAAGAAAGAGGGACTCGGGGTGGGTATGTGTGAATAGCTGATGATGAAAACAGCCAAGGAACTGGGTGTGGTTTCTAACACTTGGAGGATGGACTTTAATCCCTGGGTGTTCTGAATTTTAACTCTTGATTTTCACTCCATTAAAATTCCTTAAATTTTAGTGTTTCCCTGCTTCCCTTCTGAGTGCTCATTCTAAGAATCCCTCCAACGGGCTCCAACTCAACCATAACCCTCTCCAAGCCAGACTTCACAGCTGACTTTTGAAGGCGTTCCCTGCCTTTTGGGAATTTCTTCTAATTCTCCACTCCTTTAGCTTGACAAGTCCCAGCCTGAACTGATTCTTTTTCCTGCCCAACTTGCTCCTCCTCCACTATTCCCTGTTTTAGGAATGACATTGTTCTCCACCCAGTCTTTGTGGCTAGAACCTGGGAGTCATCCAGGCCTCCTCCCCAGCCCTCACTCCTAGGCCTGTCAATCATCACATCTGCCTGCTTGGCTCCTGAACCCTGTCTAGAGTCCACCCTGTTCTCTCCTTCTCAATGACTCCTAACCAGGTTCAATTCTGACTCTCTTTGTCTCCTGCTGGATAATCAAAATAACCTCCTCCTATCTGGTTTCTCACTCATCTACCTCCTCCTCTTCCAGCTTGACTTTCCCTCTGATGCTACGGTGATTTTCCTAAAATCTCAGTTTGACCGTGTCTCTATCCTGCTGGAGATGCTACTCTAAGTCTTCACGATGTATAGAATAAAGTTCACATCTCCTAGCCTGACATATGAATTCAGTCACAAGAGACCATTGGATGTTTCCCCAGATGCGCCTTCTATTTTCAAGTGTCTTTGCCTTCCCACGTGTTGATCCGCTCCTTGGTTTGCCCATCCTCCCAGTGCTTTTCTACTTGTCCCCGATGACCTTGGGCCTCTCAAGCCTCATACCTTATCACTCACCCCTTACCTTTGAGCAGTCCTCACTGCTGGCTTATTTAAGTTATACACAGAGTACATCATGAGAAACGCTGGGCTAGAAGAAGCACAAGCTGGAATCAAGATTGCCAGGAGAACTATCAATAACCTCAGATATGCAGACGACACCACCCTATGGCAGAAAGTGAAGAGGAACTAGAAAGCCTCTTGATGAAAGTGAAGGAGGAGAGTGAAAAAGTTGGCTTAAAGCTCAACATTCAGAAAACTAAGATCATGGCATCTGGTCCCATCACTTCATGGGAAATAGATGGGGAAACAGTGGAAACAGTGTCAGACTTTATTTTTTTGGGCTCCAAAATCACTGCAGATAGTGATTGCAGCCATGAAATTAAAAGACGCTTACTCTTTGGAAGGAAAGTTATGACCAACCTAGAGAGCATATTTAAAAGCAGAGACATTACTTTGCCAACAAAGGTCCATCTAGTCAAGGCTATGGTTTTTTCAGTAGTCATGTATGGATGTGAGAGTTGGACTGTGAAGAAAGCTGAGCACCAAAGAATTGATGCTTTTGAACTGTGGTGTTGGAGAAGACTCTTGAGAGTCCCTTGGACTGCAGGAAGATCCAACTAGTCCATCCTAAAGGAGATCAGTCCTGGGTGTTCATTGAAAGGACTGATGCTAAAGCTGAAACTCCAGTACTTTGGCCACCTCATGTGAAGAGTTGACTCATTGGAAAAGACCCTAATGGTGGGAAGGACTGGGGGCAGGAGGAGAAGGGAATGACACAGGATGAGATGGCTGGATGGCATCACCGACTCGATGGACATGGGTTTGGGTAGACTCCGGGAGTTGGTGATGGAGAGGGAGGCCTGGCGTGCTGCGATTCGTGTTGCAAAGAGTTGGACATGACTGAGCGACTGAACTGAACTGAACTGAACACTGCTGGCACCTAGGGTGATTACTTCATTCCGTGAACTGTCTCCAGAGGTGGTCATGTCTATCTGAGGGCTTTGCAGATGGTCCATGAGCCCTTCTCACTGCTGCCCTTATCTTGATGGATGTCTCATGCCCTCCTTAGGCCATGTGAACAAGGGACAGAGGAGTGGGACAATTCTTCTTGCTTTTTCCCTGGGAGCCTCATCCGTGCTCCCCACTGGTGCCTGTGGGTGGAAGGCAGTCATGTCATCAACAATGAAAGAGGTCACCTTTTAGGACTGCAGTGATTATGGCTGAAAGAGTTCCAGATAAGCTTGGAAGATGGGTTTTGCCATGTGTGCCCTCTACTATTCCACGTGGTAAATTTGACATAACTGGAAGATGAATTATCATTCACATTTTCCTACATATGCATTTGTGGTCTTCACTGATGCAATTCAGTACAACCTTTGAGTTATTGGAAGCCAGTCTTCATAGGTGGAGCAATGGATGCAGTAGAGTTGTGAATAATGATGTCACTGCTATTAAAAACGCTATTAGGGCATTGTATAGGCACAGGGATCCAATAGATTGGTTCCAAATAACCAGGTTCTGAAATGCCATGTTATTGGAAATAAATGCAGTATTTCATCTTCTTTTTTTCACTCATGGTGAAAGATGCAAAACTAGTCAGAAGTGATGTATTTGACAATAAAGAAAACACAGAGGTGGTTCCTGGATATGAACAGGGAGAGACAGTGCCTGGACCTACCAAAAATCTTCATGTGCAATATTTGACAATAAACAAGTATGTAGTTGCCACTCCTTTATCCGTTATTCTGAGTCTTCATTGACAAGTCACTGTATTGCATGGCGCTATGCATTTTATAATGTTTTTAAATTAAGTTGATTATTTGACAAGGCTCCAGAAAAACAGTTTGCTCAGGCCTCCATACACCCTAAGGACAGCTCTGTCCTGGAGGATGACTTTATGAATGTTTTTGAAGTGTTCCTGGCTGCCCACAAGGAGCAGATTGGATGCCATATAGTCTATAGTTTATGTCGGACTATCTCGAAGAACTCTCCAAATTTGGTGAAGATCTGTCCGTCTTCTTTTTCTAACTGAAGTGTAGTTGATTTACAATGTGTTAGTTCCTGGTGTTTTTAAGGGATGTGATAGCAGGAGTTCAGGCAGATGAATCTCTATGCTCACCAAAGGGAAAATGACCAAGAGAAATTTGCTAGAAGAATGTCCACAAGGGACTGCCACAGAAATACCCAGTTGTGTGGCTCCATGAGAGTAAACACCCTGATTTTAGAGCTGAAGCTCACACTGCTGGTGAGAGAGGCAGATGGAGCTCAAATCTCCATGAATCAGTTCAGCGTCCATGTTCCTTCCATTGTATAATCCTGACATGGGTGAAATGGAAGCAACGTGATTTCATAGTGTCATCTCCTGCAGGTCTGGGTTTTAAAAACACAAATACTTAGAAAGGACACATAGCCAAATGCCTGGGGACATGACCCATGTTTGGAAGAACTGTGTATGAAAGGCTAAACTTGAGAGGAACTAAGACCTTTGAAACAGCACAGAAAATAAAAAGGAGGGTTTCTGTTATGTTGTCCAGAGAAAGATGCCAGGGAGGGAAGGGGAGTCCAGAGCCTGGTAATGATGGTACCATGTCAAGAGTTATCAGAGAGAGCTGAGAGTTGCTCAATTCATCAAGGCAAAAGGCTTTAATCTAAAAGATGGGAACTCAAGGTAGGAGAGCGGCAAAAAGCACACTTCTTTGCTCCTAATTATTTCAAATCTTAATCCCATATGAATTATAGCCCAGGGTCCTGAAAGGACTTGCAGAAGTCTTTGTGAAATCTCTGTCGGCCTTATTTGAAGAACTGTGGAGTGAGAGAGATGCCAGAAGACTGGGGATGGGCATGTCTTGTCTTGATTTTCAAAACCTGGGTTCTAGAGAATTTTCAAAACCTGGGTTATGGCTTGTGACCCATCTCTGGTAATGAACTAGATAGGGTTCTTTAAATGGTGGAGGGGTTGTGTATACTTAGAAAAGAAAGTAGAAATCAGTTTGTAGCCATCACAAGTTCACTGAGAACTTTTAATACTTCTAAAACATCTTTATTTCTCTTTTGAAAAATTAGCTACCTAGATTGGTGCAGTGGATGTTTATTATTGTTTTTTATCTTTCCACCTTTTGGACTAATTTGGGGGAATTCTTCCCTTTATGGATCTTGGTGAGATGTGGGGTCTTTCTTTCACCATAAAATCAATGGTACATGCTCAACTTCTCAGCTTCCCTTACAGTGAAGGCTTTGGCACAGTAATTCATCCAGGTTGGTCTCCCAGGGGACAAGTTATGGGAGGCAAAATAATCATCCTCCAAAAATGTCCACATCCTATTCTCTGGGAACTGTAAACATGTTAGGTTACATGGCAAAAGGTAGTTAAGGGTGTAGGTGGAATTAAGGCTGCTACTCAACTGTCCTTAAAATAGAGTATTTATCCTGACTTATGTGAGTGGTACCAGTATACTCACACATGGGCATGCTAAGTTGCATCCAATTCTTTGCAACCCTATGGACCATAGTCCACCAGGCTTCTCTGTCCATGGGATTCTCCAGGCAAGAATACTGGAGTGGGTTGCCATGACTTCCTCCAGGGTATCTTCTCAACCCAGGGACTGAACCTGCATCTCTTGTCTCCTGAATTGGCAGGCGGGTTCTTTACCACTACTGCCACCTAGGAAACCTTATCACATAGGTCCTTAAAAGTGGAAGAGGAGCCAGAAGAGGATGTAATGGTGGAAGCAGGACCAATGAGATGTTCCATTGCTAGTTTTGATGATGGAGGAAGAGGGTCATGGAACAAGGAATGGTGAAGGCCTTTGGAAGCTGTGACAAAGCAAGGAAACAAATTTTCTTTTAGAGCCTCCAGAAGGAAAGTAGCTCTGTCCACCTTGATTTTCACCTAATAAGATCAATTTCAAAAGCATGAACTACTGAACTGTAAGATGATAAAGTTGTGCTGCTTAAGTCACTAAGTTTGTTAGAGCAGCAATAAGAAACCAACACACATTCCATGCATCTCTGCAATTCACCTTTTCTAGTGGAGCATTTATTAATGATACAGGTAAACAGTCTTCAAAGTAGACTTGGCTGAGTCTTAAGGTCTCAATGTGGTATCTAAGGAATTACAGAGGAGAGGAACGGGAAAGAGAAAGGCAGAGACACTGGGATCTTGGGACACATACCCACACTGCTTTTGTCTGCTTAAATACTGCTTTTGTCTGTTTAAATACTGAGATTCTAGGGAAAACATTTAAAAGCCACCAGATATCATAGCTAAAGGTACCAATTATAATAATAAAGGATAACACATTAGCATTTAAATAGACCCAATACCATGTGTAGCAGTTTATATATATTATCTTATTTAATTCTCATAACAAATAATCCTTACAAGGCAGGTATCATCTCCACAGATGGGGAAACTAATGATCAGAGAAATTAAATCACTCAACCAATGCCAACAGCTTGTAGGTGGTAGAGGTGGTATTTTAACATGGCAGTCTGACTCTAGAGCCTGCATTTTTAGGCAAATGGATCAAACATATGATTGGAAAAAACTAGCCTAAGTGTCGTGTTGATGGCTTAATTCAAAATCCAAATGAATTGTGCATGTTTAAAGTTGTTTAGAGGCAAAATTCTGCTTTTGGGTTTCAATACTCAAGTACATCAAATTGTGGGTATTTCAAAGGAATTAATCAGGTTATTTGTTGATTTGCTGCAGAGAGGTGCTTGCTATGGGAAGAAAGTCATCACCTTCTGGGTGTATAACACGTGTAAGATTCTAAGACTCTGTGATTTAAAAAGGGGGATCAGGATGGGGAACACATGTAAATCCATGGCTGATTCATGTCAACGTATGGCAAAAACCACTACAATATTGTAAAGTAATTAGCCTCCAACTAATAAAAATAAATGAAAAAAAAAAAAAAAGCCCTTTACATAGTAGTTTGGGCTGCCTTGCAACATTGTAAACTTCCTGTCACTGGTAGTGGTCAAGGAAAGATTGAGTTTGTGGTAGTGGGAAGTTAATTTAAGGTCCCTTTAAAGACAGTATCACTGACTCAAGGGACATCAATTTGAGCAAACACCGGAAGACAGTGGAGGAAAGAGAAGCCTGGAGGGCTGCAGACCACGGGTTAGCAAAGAGTCAGACATAACCTAGCAACTGAACAACAGCAACAGCAAAATGGAAGATTCTATGATCTAAGTGCTATCGTGTGTGGAACCAAATTTTGGGAAGTTTTAGTTGCTTAGCTTAAGCAACACTATCTTCTTTAGACTTACCTGGAAGAAAAAATTCTAGACTGGGAGATTCAACTTCAGGGTAGGACACCCAACCTATAGGGCTTGGTTTTATCCTAGGGAAAAAGTGAATTCACAGTAGGTGTTTAAGTGGCAATCTGATATGAACAAATTGGTGTTTTTGAGGGATGAGTATATCTGAGAGGGAGTAATTGCATCGGGAGAACAGCTGTTAAAAAGGCCTAGGAGAGAGAGGCATGTTTTTGGGCCAGAGAAAGGGAAGGAAAGGGTGGAGTCCAGGACAACAGCCAGGTGAGGACTGGGCTGGGTGGAGCTGTCCAGATCGGGTGGTGCTGGTGCCTGCAGGCTGCAGGAACCCCAGAGCACAGAGGTCCACGGGGAGGCTTGTCTGGGAGGAGCCCTGTGGGAAGTGGGTCACAGACTTGGACGACTCCTTAGATGGGTTAGTCAGAAATGGGTCAGGACCTGGAGGTCCAATGTCAAGACAAGTGGAGACCTGTAATCCCTACCCCACCTGTGATTTGGCGACGTGGCCATGGCACAGACCTGTTCTCAGAATGGGGCATGGACTTTGGGAGGGCTGGCGAGAGCAAAGAGATGCTGCCTGGCTATGAATGCCACCAATAAGGAACCCCGGCATCACTACCAATCCATTTATCTGTAATTTACCAGACATGAAGGATAAAGGACAATTCTAAATCAGCTCTCAGAAAGCATTCATAAATCTGACCGTCAGACTAAACTAATTCACTTTCTCCAGGAATTCAGCCATCTTCGTGCTTTGCCCTAGGGTCATTGTGTTTCCCCACAGCTAGTGGTTTAATTGGTTAATCTTTTAGTTCTGTCTTATTAACACACTAGTTCTCCTTTCCCACACATGAAACTGTCCCAACCTTAGTTTGCTTTATCTGTAAAATGGACATAGTAGTAATGAACCTTATTGTACAGACAAGCATTGCACATAAGGTTCTTGGCACATAGTAAATGCTCAGTACCAGTTAGCTGTTGTCAGGGAGGAGACACTAGTCAAATAATGAGGCATCAGATTATCCTTATGTACTCTCATGCGACTAAATGGTACTGATAAAACATGACTAGGGTTTGCAGGGAGGATGTTGGGGAGAAGAGAGACATAAAAATGGAGGCAAGGCCAGGAGCACAAGGGCACAGAGTCAAGGGGAGGTAAGATGATAGTTTGGGGATGCTAAGGCCAAAGTTCAGGGACTGGCCTAAGACTACATATCCAAATGGACTGGATCACTTTTCTTCCAGCGGCTGAGTCTAACACCACGTAACCTAAGTGCTAGGCTCAGGACAAGTCCATAGACGTGTATGTCTATGTGCATTGCGCTCACCTGTGGAGTCTGGAAAACCTAGTTCCATTTCCAGTTCTTGCCATTACACATTATGTGACTTTGTATGATCTACTTCCCCTCTCTCTATGGTTTTAGTTACAAAATTAAGGAGCTGGGTCAGGTTATCTCAGTGATCCCTCTTAACTCTGACATTCTAAGATGCCAATTCTGTCTAACCCATCATCCTCCCTGACCAAAAAGTAAATCAAGCTGAATGACTGCTTTAGACAACCTTTGTCAAGGGTCTACAACATGCCAGGCCACAGGCTAGGCAGTTTTATACCCATAAACACATTTTGTCTCAAAATAGATCTACAATCAAGGGATTATGTGCCCTATGTTGATAGGACTAATAGTATATCATCATCTCTATTTTCATGTCTTATTGCACATGTTGAATGGCATCATTGTCCTAGTGCTGTTGAGTCCTCTCAACATTGATCTCCATTCTCTTTCTGGCCTTAAATTGCCTCAGGTAACACTCTTCTCTCAACTCTAACATTAACTAACACTCCTCACCCAATTCTATCTATTCTCTTTTGTTTGTGATATTTTCAGAGGAATCTACTCAGTATGGCAGAGCAGACATGTTTCTAGGCATTGTCAGCTAGTTAACAGTACCGTAATTCCAGATATCTTGAACCAGGGCCTGTTAGTACACAGAAAGCTGGGATTAGTAATAACTCTCATGTGGTGGTGCTGACAAGATCTGGACAAGGGCCAGAGACCATCCAAGTAGTTGGGGTTCCAATGGCCAGTAATAATAATGGCAAACATTAATTAGATATATTTTCCAGGCACTGGGTTAAACCAGTGGTTCTCAAGAGGGATGATGTCAAGAGACTTTTGTCAGTGTCTATAGACACTTTCATTTGTCAGCCAAAAGGGAGTTGCGCTATGGGCATCTGGTAGGTGGAGGATAAGAATTTTGCTAAATATCCTACAATGCACAAGATATCACACATGACAAATAATATCTAGCCTGAAAAGTCACTAGTGCTGATGTTGAGAAACTTTGGGTTGAACACTCTACATGCATTATCTCATTTAGCCATCAAACCAACCCTATGACAAGCTATTGCTATTATTACCACCCTCTTTTTTATAGATGGGGAAACTATGGATTATGTACAGAAAGCAATTCACCAAACTGAACAGTGACAGAGCTTAGTCCCAAGTTTGGCTGATTTCAAAGCCTATGAACTTAACTGCTTTGTTGGAAACTGAAAGGTTGGACCAACTGAACATACAGGTCAGGACAAGGAGTATGGCTTGGGGACTGATTCTCAGACATATGTGAGGAGTTCTCTGAGGCCCAAGAAACCCCAAGTTTTGTTGCCATGGCAAGATAACAAGTTCAGGTCCTACGTGCTGGGAGCAGGATCTCCCAGGGGTCCTTGGACTGACTTGGGGAGCTGACCTTGATTGTTCTTAGCTGAGCTGACTAGGGAGGCTGGGCCACTATCCCAGTAACTTCAGCATCTCAGTCCCACCATAGTGACCTCTGCAGCTCTGGGGTCAAGTGCAGGGAGGAGGCCGGCTGACAGCTGGACGCACTTGATCACAGCCAAGTGAGAAACGTGGCAGCTGGCCAGAAATCAGGTCTTCTCCTGATTTTATTTGTAAAAATACTCAGAATATCAGTACAACGGGGAGCTGACCAGTGCATGAACGCAGGCCTGGCACATAGTAGGTTCCCAATAATGAGTGAATGAATAAGTCAGATGGGTGAAGAAATACATTTTCTAGGAGGTCAAACCTTGTAGTACAGGGCATAGGTCAAAGAGAGGAGGACAACCAGGCCAAGGGGGTTGATGCATCAGTGAATGGGGGAGTGCCAAGTCCTCCAAAGGGACCAGCAGAGCAGCAGCTGAAGCTACATCTTCTAGAATGCAAGCCACAGGAGGCCACGGTGAAGTCTGGCTCCGAGCACCTTGGGGGCCTGACTAATTTTTGGACCGCATCGTTGGAATGCTTTGGCAACCAGGAACTCAGTAACCTCCCACCCTAAGGGCGGCAAAGCCTGGAGCTCTCCTCCCCAGGATCTCCCCTGGGTGAGGGTTGAGGCCACAGATGGACTCAGGAATTTAGTTTATTGTTCTTGAGGTAGGAATAACTCTCAATATTCTGGTTTCCCCTTTCCAGGCCTGTTCAAAGACTATATTTATAAACTGGCTTTGTGGAATCCAGAGAAACCAGCTAAAGGCACATAACTCTGGGATCGTTGTTGTTTTTTCCTCTGTGAAGGAAAGGCGTGGAGGGGACAAGGAGAACAAGGGAACCAAAACTCGTTGATGGTTTATTTTGGGAAGGGTGCTTTTCAAGGTCACATGGGGGAGGCGGAAGAAAGCCCTGCCTCAAAGCATGGTGCTAGGTAGACCTGGGTCACCAGAGCCCAGCTGGGTGTCCTAACCTCCCCTAACCTCAGTTTACCCATTGGTTTTTGTTGTTAAGTAGCTAAGTCATGTCTGACTCTTTGCAACCCCATGGACTGCAGCACTCTGGGCCTCCCTGTCTTCCACTATCTCCCAGAATTTGTGCAAATTTCTATCCATTGAGTCAGTGATGCTGTCTAACCATCTCATCCTCTGCCATTCCCTTCTCCTTTTGCCTTCAATCTTTCCCAGCATCAGGGTCTTAAAATCAGGATAATACATGTACCCACTTTCTGGACTTGTGATGAAGATTTAATGAGCTCATGCCTAAGATGTGTTTAGCCCAGTGATTGGCCCAGCATAAGTGCTCACTAATTGTTAGTCAGTATTACTGTTATTTTAAACGTAACACTCTCAACCACCCTGAGAGATGGGCCTGATTGTCTCCATTTTACAGGCTCAGAGGGGTCAGCATGGTGCAGCTTTGCTCTCAGATCCTCTGGCAAATCTCTGCCAATTTCCAAGGCCAGGTCAGATGTCCCTTCTGTGCTGCCCAGGCCCCTGACCTTCCTCTCAGCTGTGGTTGCTGCGTGGTGTGAATGCCTGTTCACAGTCACAGCCCCCATCATGCTGTAAGACCATGAGGACAGGCTCTGGGTCCATGGGGTCATTCTTTGCTGTGATCCCAGCATCCAGCAGAATACATGGTAAAAGCTGACCGGACATCTGCTGACCGACAGGTAGTTCAAGACCATTCGACCCAGTGGCCTCAAGTTGGGTTCGTTTCTTTCTCATAGTGGGAGTGCGTGTGCGTGTGTGTATGTTGTGTGTTCTTTCTTAGGAATATGATGAGTAAAGTGGGTGACTGGGGACATCTTTTAGATGTTAGCAGGTCTCTTTTCTTTGGCTTAGTGACCATGGCAAACTCAGCCTGTTTTCCCCTCTCCATGTTGCCCACTCTTTCCACTAATTTGTAAGGAAGCCAAGATACAACCTAAGATTTCCAAGGAGAGAAACTAAATGTGCCATTCACTGAGAAGAGACTGGGTGTCAGTTATGCACTTCCTTGGTGCGGTACGATGCATCCTTGCAAGTTACAATGGGAAACAGTGGTCAATTTCAGCAATGGGTTCTGAATCTTTCAATGACTCAGTTTTCTTTCTTCTATTTTTAGTAATGAAGGTCATCTAGTTCTCCCATCTTCCATGAGGACTGCTAAACAAGGGACCTTGGCCAGCTCATGGAAGGTGAGCCCAAATCCATAAGATAACTATTATTGATTCATTCAATGGTTTGAGCTTCCACTCTGTGCCAGGCACTCTACCAAGCATCAGGGTAGAATGCAGACCAAAAAGAGACAAGTCAAAAAAATAAAACAAGCAAACAAACAAAAAACAACAAAAAGAGACAAGTCCCTGCCCTCTTGAGTTTACAGTTTGATGGGAGGTAGAGATGACAGTCCAATGGTCACAACTATGAATCCATGATTATAAAAGTACTCAGGAGGAATAAAATAGTTCTATGAGGACTTGACTCAAATTGAATGATTAAGGAAGATTTCCCTGAGGATGTAAAACTGAGTATAGATCTGAAGAATGGATAGGAGGTGGTTGGCTGTGGTTGCTCCAGACAAAGGGAACACCATGTACAAAGTCTTTGTGTAGAGCTGGAAATAAACAAAGTTTATAGGATGAGAACTTGGAAACAAGGTCCATGGGGTGTGAGTCAGGCTGGAGAGGCAAGTAGTGGCTGACTACTTGAAACCTTGCAGGTTAAGATAAAGATTTGGTTTCTGTTCTAAGAAAAGTGGGAAGCCATAGAAGGGGCTTAAGAAGCTGTGGAATACAACTTGCTTTATTTTTTGAGATGATTATTCTGGCCACCATGGGGATAATGAAGGATGCCTGGATGTGTGTGGGGAGACCTGTGAGGAGAAAGTAAGGTTGTTCAGGGGGAAATAATGGTTGGTTGGACTCAGTGTAGTAGTGGAGATACGGAGCAGAGTCCTTGGGAGATAGCATCAGTAGTATGTGGGGACTGAGGGTAGAGGAGTTACCAGTGGAGACTCCCAGATTTCTGGTTTAGCAGCTGGAAGGATGGTGGCCCCTCTGGGACACTAAGGATGTTGATAGAGGGCAAGATTGAGTGGGTGGAAGGAGGCAGATAATGAACCTGGCCTTGGATCCAACGAGCTTCAGAGCTTGTGAACCTCTGAGTGTGGAGGCTAATGGGCAGTTAGATGTGTATGTATGCCCCTCATGCTCTGGAGTTCTCTAGAGATTCAATCCTGGAACTAATTACAACTCAGCTTTATTTCTCTGTTGCTGCTAAGTTTTGACCAGGCTGGTTAAGGATTTTGAGATTCTTGTCTTTCAAATAATTGGTTTTTGAATGAGAAAATGTGGTCCTCCTAAGAAAAGGTGAATTTGGGTCTACTTACTACTACCATGATAAATAGGGAGATAAAATGAAATGACAGCTTGAAAAGGCTCCTGGGTGAGTCCTGAGGCTATATGACCTTGAGAGAGGTCTCTGAACCTCGGGCTGGAAGAGGTTTGTCTCACCTACATGGAGGTGGTAGAAGGAGTTCTATTGGGTTGGAGGTGGCATATACTTTTACTCTACTCAAATAAATACCCATCCTTCTTTTATAATGTTTTAATAATGTCATTTATCTGTTCTCTGATTTACTTAGGCAACATTTATGGAATCTGTTTTAGATAAGGAGAATAAGACAGAGGAAGTCTCTTGGTGACTGTTATCCTGCTGCAGAGACAGGCAACAATCAAGGAAACAAATGTGCAAACAAGGTGATTTTCAGTGATATCAGGGAAAGCATCCCTGAAGAGTAATATTTGAGGGGATGTATGAGCCAGCCACACAAAGGGCTGAGCAGTGATACAGAAGCAGCTGTGAAAGCACCCACAGGTAGGTCCTGAAGACGCACGTTTGAGGAATAGAGAGGAGGCCAGGGTACCAGCTCAATGAGCAAAGGGAAGAGTATTGGAGATGAGACTGTGGAGGCCACTGGGGCGGGATCATGCAACCTATGAGAGATTTTGATCTAAGTACATTGGGAAGGTACTGAAGGATATGAAGCAGGGGAAAGATCTGCTTTGATTTGTCACCTGAAAAGATCACTCTGCTTGCTGTGTAGGACAGGGCTTATTGGAAAGTCAAGAGTAGAAGGGAGGGATCCAGTGAGGAAGATGTTGCAGTCTTCCACGGGAGGAGGTGCTGAGACCTGGGCCAAGATGGCAGTGGTGATCATTGGCTCTCAAACCTTTCTGCTGTGTGCTTATATGGATGACAAACGCCCCATGCCCAGAGGGACTCTAATTAATCTGTCATCCATTGCTCACCATAGCTACCAGCATGGGTATTTTCCCAGCTAGGAAGGGTGAATGGAGTTATTTCTTTCCATTAAGTAATCTGTAAATCTTATTTCTGTTAGTCCCCATCTGCTGATGGGGGGCTAAATTAGAATAAGAAAGCCTCTTGATTAACCCTATTAAAAAGCTCTCAGAATCTTTTGTTTAAGGAGTCAGTCAGTAATCAGTGTACTCTTTTCCAGAAAATTCATTTCACCCCCTTGCTGACCTTAATCCTTATTCCTATCACATTTGGTTTGTGCTATGTTTGAAGACACACAGAGTAACCAATTGACCAATGGTCCCAGTTGGTCCAGTTCTTTCTTGGGTTGAGCACTGGAAATCCCACATTCTAGGAAATCTTTCAGTCCCGGACAAATTGGGACATGGGTCACCCTTCACTTACATGTCCCTTTGCTGTTTGCAAGTCAGCTGTGCACACTCTTACTGCTTTCTGGATGGCAGGCTGGTTTGACCACTGCCCACATTATAGACAGTGAACCTAAGATCCAGCAAGTCAAGCATCCCCTCAGGATCACCCAGCCCGAAGGCAGCAAAGAGAGGAGCTGAACCAAAGACATCAGAGTCTATCTCTCCACACCTGCCGCTTTGGGGACAGTGACATGAAACCTGGCTAGGAAGGTGAGGGCCACATCTTAGACACACTACGGTACTGCAAACACTTCTCCAGTCTGATTATCTACAAGTACACCTTGTGAAGTCAGGCACCAGGAGAGAAGGCGCCCGGTCCTTATTCTGTTTCTCACTCTCTATAGAAAAGTGGCTCAGCCTGCTACCAGCCCTCACCCTGACCCAACCCACCAAGGCCAGAAAAGCTACAACCTCAGATCTGAAGATGGCAATGAAGATGAGACCCAGGTCCAGAGTAGGACCTGGGAGAATCCAGAAAAAGATGAGGCAGGGAAGGGGAAGGGACAGGAATAGAGAATCGGGTGCATCTCTTTCAGGAACCTTGTTGATTCTTTCTCGTGAACTTGTTTAAAAAAAAGTAACCCATTTTTCATATACTCAGAAATCAAAGCTGCCGAAAATTTCCTCCTGTGATGAGACGCATTCAGAACAAAAACGTGCGGCCTGATTTGTCTTTCCTTGAAATCAAAGACACTGTTCTAAAGGGGCTGCGTTTGCCACACAAAGGTAGCAGATGTTTCCCGAGATTATAGCTGCACAAGCATTTGCGCGTTCAATCTTGGGATGTTTCGGCTTTTGAAAAGAGAAATGGTTTTGTCATTCTGTGATGCACGGAAGCTTCTAGTACCGGTACCCTAGAGTCAGGCTCAGGTGGGGCGTGCCAGTAGACCGGCTTGTGAACTTGGCCCTCCACGCTCTGGACGGCTCTGCAGTAGTTGCTGAGTAAGGTTGGGCCCAAGAACAGTGTGAGTAGGACAGGTCAAATTATCAAGCACACAATGAGCACCTAGTGTATACCCAGAATGGTGTTAGGTTTTATATATCAGGGGTTCCCAACTTCTGGGATCTAATGTCTGATGATCTGAGGCAGAGCTGATGTGATGATAATAGAAATAAAGTGCACAATAGATGCAATGCACTTGAATCATTCCGAAACCATCTCTCTCTCCCTGGTCAGTAGAAAAACTGTGTTCCACAAAACAGGTCCCTGGTGCCAGAAAGGTTGGGGACCACTGCTCTGTGTAAAGATGTTGAGCCTTCAGGATGCTCAGTCTTAATTCTGGCTCTCATGGAGTTTCCAGTCCAAAGACTTCCTAGACTCACAAATTTAGGAAGCGGATTCTAAAGCTAAGTTTTTTTTTTTTAACTTATTAAACATATTTCTCATCTCTTATTCCCTCCTCTTGATCTTCTTTGCTGGAGCTCTGACAATCTCTCAGATTTCTCCCTTTTCCTTGTCCCTGGAATATATTCAGTTACTGGATCTTGCATATTCTAGCTTCAAAAGTGGAGCTCAAAAGATCCCTGCTCTTCTTTGCCTTTGGACTGCAGTTTTAATCCCTTCTCCTCACACCTACCAGAAGCATCTATGTCACTCCTCCCAGCCATTTGTTATGGTCTGCTAATGGCTTGCACTGGGAGCTACTGGAGGCTGGATTAAGCTTTACTATCTCAGCAGCTTGCAAAGGATCTGGTGTTTATTGGGGGTTCGTTAATTTCTGTGACCAAAGACAGAGGTGAGGATGTAAAGAAGTAACAGTGGAATCTTCCTTAACTGCATCACACCATGCCCCTTTGACCCTTCGGTCTCTGTTGGTGTGGGCCTCAGTTTTTTTAGTTTTTAGCATGGCCACGTCTATTCATCCTTCAAGATCCAGCATGCACGTTAACTCCTCCAGGAAGCCTTCCTGATGACTTCCAACTCATGTGGTTTATCCACGTCTTCCTTTGCGCTTCCACAGCACCCTGTGCGTGTGTGCATCAGAAGGAAAATGCCTCAATGACTGTATGTATCTAGTTTCTTTTTGGACTGCGAGGGCTCACAAGTAGATTGAATTTTATGATTTTTTTTTTCTGTCTGATGTTGCTACCTGAACACTGCCTGAAGTGGAGTCCAGATATATTGACTATATGTTATTGTATATATGCTATTTTTATATATAAATATATATGTATGTATATGTCTACATAAATATATAAATATATGTATGTATATATGTATGTGTGCTAAGTTGCTTCAGTCATGTCCGACTCTTTGCAACCTTACAGACTGTAGCCTGCCAGGATTCTCTGTTCATGGGGTTTCCCAGGCAAGAATAATGGAGTGGGTTGCCATTGTTTACTCCAGGGATATATGTACATATGCGTGTGTATATATATATATCTGAATTTAATGATGAAAAGGCACCTTCTGAATCCAGCTGGTAATCACTTCAGGCAGTGTTCAGATAGCAACATCAGACAGAAAAGTATTGTAAAATTCAATCTACTTGTGAGCCCCGGCAGTCCAAAAAGAAACCAGATATATATATAGTCACTGAAGCTTTTGTCTTCTGGTGCACACACACACAGGATTCTGTGGAAGTGCAGAGGAAGACGTGAATAAACCACACGGGCTGAAAGTCATCAGGTGGGGCTTCCTGGAGGAATTAACATGTGCTCTGGGTCTTGAAGGATGTACATGGGGCTTCCCTGGTGGCTCAGACTGTAAAGAATCCTCCTGCAATGCAGGAGACCCAGGTTTGATCCCTGGGTTGGGAAAATCCCCTGGAGAAGGAAATGGCAACCCACTCCAGTTTTCTTGCCTGGAGAATTCATGGACAGAGGAGCCTGGTGGGCTAGAGTCCATGGGGTTACAAAGACTCGGATACGACTGAGCAATTAACACTTTCAACATTTTCACACACACACAGACACACACACATACACACTCATATATATTTTCTGTCTACTAAAAGGAGCAGAAGTAAATCTCAAGAACATGACATCAACGATAAAGGGTAATAGTGTAGACAGGCATGTGTGGGTCAATCTGTCAGCTAGTAAGGCTGCTGGACCATTAAGTCTTATTAGTCACAGTGGCTAAGTTTACTAATCCCAAGCCTGGAGGAGGAAGATGCTTGAAGCCATCCTTTTGCATCTGTTCTATTTCTTGTGCTAGATGGTTGGTGACGGAAAGTTCTCCTCATTCAGTTTCCTCTGTGGCAGGCAGATGCTGGGCACAAGACACTACACCCTGATGGTTATAGGTATAGACTTTGGGTTTACAGAGATAGTTGGAATCCCCACTCCATCACTTCTCACTGTATGACTGTGGGCAAGTTACTCAGCTTGTTGGAGCCCCAGTTTCCTTTAAAGGAAAAGGAGATTCACACTAAAACTCAGCCTTAGCAGAGCCCTTGCATGTGCCAGGTGCAGCACGGGTGTTTTGTGTCGGCTCATCTCATCTTCACAGCCACAGTGAAGTGAGTACCCCTTCTGCTCCCAAGTTACAGATGAGGAACCTGAGGCTCAGAGTGCTTGGGAACCATTCCAAGGTTACTCAGCTGGAAAGGCTCTGAATCAGGATGAATATTCAGACAGCCTGACTTCACATCCAATACTCTTAGCCATGACACTGATGAATCATTTTCTGATAAGAAGTTTTATAAGGGTTACATAAGTTAATTTTTTTAAGTGGGGCTCTGAATGTTCAGTAAGTGGTAGCTTAAAAAAATCTGTTCAGAAAACTGACTATGCAAAATGGAAGGAGTCACATTACAAGGAAAAATACAAAGGATTCTCACTATTTTGAGCCCACAATATTTCAAGTATAAGGATAATATACTTTTAGAGTAGGAACAACAAGGAAGAAAAGAAAGTCTCCTTTCAAAGAATATGAAAGTTGATTATCTTCACACTTTTCCTTTCCCAGGTGGCACAGTGGTAAAGAATTTACCTGCCAATGCAGGAGATGTGGATTCCATCCCTGGGTGGGGGAAGATCCCCTGGAGAAGGAAATGGCAACCCACTCAAGTATTCCTGCCTGGAAAATCCCAGGGACAGAGGAGCCTGGTGGGCTACCGTCCATGGGGTCGCAAAGAGTCGGACATGACTCAGGACTGAGTGTGCATGAGCAGACGTTTTACCCTCCAAAATGGAAGAGACTCTAGAGGGTTTTGAAGAGGGAAGGTTGGCACTAAGGAATTTTGACAATTTCACCATTAAAGGCAAGGGTAGACAAATACTCAAATAGACTCACACTAGAGATGAATGACAAACCAACATGAAAAGACTGTTGGCATGGGGAACTGTGGTACAACAGGACATGCAATTCTTTCTTTTTGAAACTTACACCCCAGATTCTGAAATCTAGGAAGATTCTGTGTTATACTTCTGCTCTTCAGTTTAACCTGCACTACTCTCATCTGTCTTTCTGCTTCTGCAGCTTCACTGAGACCAAGAACTGTATTCCCCTCCCCCCCTTTTAAAATCTCTCCTTTTATACAGATCCTATCATTTAATTCAGGAAAGTGTGGTTTAGTAGATCCAAATGGTGAGTGGACTTGCCTGAGTCCCACACGTGAGTGGCAATTTAAGATTCCAGCTGAGTTCTCCTAGACACCACGTCTGCCTGGCACTGGAGTCTGCCATGCCGGAACAGATTTGGGCCTGATAGAGACCCCTGGACCTGTGTCTGTTTCTCTGGGCCACCTGGGCTTTCTGTGGTTGGTCTGGGGATCAGGGGTTCTCCTGAGAGTTCTCCCCGGGCTCCAGCCCTCTCTCCATGCGTCCTTCTTGATAACACCAGAGCCAGGCTGCCAGTCCTGACCTGAGGATCTCTGGAAGCTTGCCCTACAGAGTAGGGGCTAATCACCCCTCCCGCCCCAGGCCACGCCAGGCCCCAGACCCTTCCTGCCTGGCGCTTTTCTTTAGGGAAGTCCCTCAGATCCTTGGTCAGAAAACCAAGAGTGACCAAGCCTTCCTCTTTCAAGATAGCCCACTTCATTGGCCGAAAGGCCAAGACAAAGGAAAAGGCTGTGGCAAAAAGGGCCCTGACATGTAACACTCAGGGTTCTGGCCTTGCTTTTTTTAGAAAAGGAGCGCTTTCCCATGGTCAGGGGAGAAGTCAGACTTCCCTGTTTCTCTTGGGCCGGGCATGAAGCAATCTTCGGTTCTGATGTTGACACCAGGTCAACCCTCCAGACCTTCTCTCGGGGCCTGGCTCCTTGGGTTTCTGAGCTCTGACCTTTCCAACAAGAAATTGACCTGTGGACCAGGGGCCCACAGCAGCAAGACCCGGGTGGAGGTCTTAGCGGCGAGGGAGAGGAGCAGGACACCGGTGGGCACCCTGGATACACAGCGTGACTGGGCCCCCAGCTCTACCACCTGGTGGCTGGGACACCTTGAACAAGTTACTTAAGCTTTCTGAATCTCAGTCTTCCCACCAGGAAAATGCAGAAATGGTGCTCTATGCAAAAGCGGACTGTTTATTAAAAAATGAGGAAATCTGTGCGGAGAGCTAGGGTACGGCTTGTCTAAGCCCTCATTAGACATTAATTATGCTCAAGGTTATTGAAGGTTGCCCCTGAATCTTCAGTTTGAACAATTACCTGCACACACAGTGTATGTAAGGATTGTGCACCTAGAGATGGGAGGCTCTGGATCCAATTAGAACTGGGTTCAAATTCCAGGTCCTCCACTTAGCAGTAAGCAGTGTGAACCTGGGAAAGTAAACTCTCTTCTTTGAGCCTGATTTCTCATCTCCTACTTCCTTTATAAGGCTCTTATTGGAGGCTGATGGTGGCAGTGGATTACCTGAAATAATGTCTGCACACAGGCACATAGTGGATATGCAGTAATTGTTCCCATTAAAACCAAGTGCATGCATGCTAAGTCGCTTCAGTTGTGACTGACTCTTTGCGACCCTATGGACTGTAGCCCGCCAGGCTTCTTTGTCCATGGGATTCTCTAGAATACTTGAATGGTGCCCTCCTCCAGGGGATCTTCCCAACCCAGGGATCGAACCTGCATCTCTTACATCTGTCGTATTGACAGGTGGGTTCTTTACCACTAGTGCCACCAAAGGATTAAGACAAATCCATTCAACGGGTGGTCTGAATCTTTGTGGGTCTCAGCATCATCAAATATGTGAAGATGGGAAAGTCTTCTGGCTTTGTATGAGTGTGGAGAAAATCTAACGGAAAAATTAAGGTCAAAGTAGCTTTCTTCGTTAGATTACTCATTTTTCTGTATCCCAGAGCCTGGCACAGTGCCTGATCTGTCTGAGGTTCTCCATACACATTTGTCAAATTAAAGAAAGCTTTGCTAATGCCAACAGAGTTTTGTAGAGACAGGGCTGGCTCCGTGGGCAGGGTCCCATGCTTGGTTCAATGCTCCGCTCTTGCCATCTTGAAACTCTTAGTGGTTTTTGAACAAGGGTCTTTTATTTGCATGTTGCACTGGGTCCCACAAATGAAGCAGCTGGTCTTGTGTAGGGGCAAACCGACTTAGAAGAAAATCCAGCCTTCTTAGGTGGACTTGCCAGGTATTACCTGATCTGTCCCTGCTGCCTTACTGAACTCTGTGGTCATTCTCCACTTGCTTCCGGAACTTCAGGCACCCAGGTCTGTTTCTTTAACCAGCCACGCCCACCTCCCCTCAGCTCGTCCCATGATTGGCTCCCACAGCCTTTCCTGTCTCAGCTCCTAAGTCACCTCTATAAAGAAGCCTGCCCTGACCACCCTCCCAGCCACTTTCCGTCTTACTAGCTCGTTTTATACTCTTCCTAGTCCTTGACGCTTCTTTTTCTTGTGTGTGTGTGCACTCTAAGGTGCGCAGCCGCTCAGTCTTGTCTGACCCCAGAAACTGTAGCCCGCCAGGCTCCTCTGTCCACGGGATTTTCTAGGCAAGAATACTGGAGTGGCTGATCATTCCCTTCTCCAGGGGATCTTCCCCACCCAGGAATCGAACCTGAGTCTCTTATGTCTCCTGCATTGGCAGGCGGATTCTTTACCACTAGCAGCACCACCTAAAGAGAGCTATTTATTTATTATTTTTGGCTGAGCTGGGTCTTCACTGGTGCACGTGGGCTTTCTCAAGTTTCAGCGAGTGGGGGCTGCTCTCTAGTTGCGGTACTGGGGCTTCTCATCGCAGTGGCTTCTCTTCTTGTGGAGCACAGGTTCTAGGGTTTACACACAGGCTTAGTAGCTCCACAGCTTGTGGGATCTTCCCGGAACAGGGATCGAACACTTGTCTCCTTGCATTGACAGGTGGCCTCAACCACTGGACCATCAAGAAAGTCTCCCTGATGTTTCTTTGTGAAATTAGGTGGTTTCCGTATATGTTGACTTGTTTATTTTCTCCTTCCTCCAGTAGACTGAGCTCAGTGAAGGCAGCCCTCTTCCCACCTCATTCTCTGCCTTGTGCCTAAAGCCATCATGCAGCCCTTGGTGCACGGGCAGGGCTCCACGAATCCTTACCTACTGAAGAATGAATGAAGTCAGTAGGGTTGGATTTGCATCTCCAAAGGCTGTCTCCTGGGACTCACTCATGTGAGAAGGTGAGAGCTGAGTTGGTACCACCCACTGTGGGTGGTGTTGAGAGTGGCTGCCTGGCTCCACAGCCCCTGCAGCTGGACAAGGTGGCCACCATGCCCATATTCTCCTGGCCACTGAAGCTGGCCTCCTGGGTAAGATCCCTCCACTGGTAGTCCATTCTGCACACAGGACTTAGAAAGGTCTGAATGCCTGATGTGAGCCAAGAGATGGAAAAGCAGAGGTAGATAACAATGGGAACATTGGATTAGAGGCCGTTTAATCCAATATCCTGTTCAAATGGGCTTCCCAGGTGGCACTAGTGGTAAAGAACCCATCTGCCGATGCAGGAGATGTAAGAAAAGAGGGTTCAATCCCCTGGTTGGGAAGATCCCCTAGAGGAGGGCATGACAACCCACCCTAGTATTCTTGTCTGGAGAATCCCATGGATGGAGAAGCCTGGCAGGCTATGGGGTCTCATGGGGTCCCAAAGAGTTAGATACAACTGCAGTAACTTACACAGGCCTGTTACAGATATTTTGGCCCAGAGAGAGAAAGAAAATTACTCTGTAACGATAACAATGTCAAAACCCCAAACCAGACCAAGCCTACCAATCAAACAAAAGAAAAAGCACAGTGGGAGGCAGTATAAGACAGGGTAAAGACTTTAATACAAGTGTGATATTAAATAACTTAATATTTACAAGGTGCTTAGGACAGTTCCTGGCAGGAAGACAATGCTAGGTAAGTGTTTTACAAATTGCAGATCAATCCAAGTTGAACTCTTTTGCTGATCCAGGAAATCTGCAAACTCCTTACTTATATCATTTCATTTAACCCCCCAGCCATCTGAAGAGGTAGGTGCAATAATGATTTATGCCCATTTTACAGATGAGGAAATGAAAGGCCAATAGAGAGTGGCAGAGCTGTGACACCAGGTTGGCTGTCTCTAGAGCCGAGTTCTCAGCTCCTGTGCTGGATGGCAGTTATGGGTAGAGCTGGCCTGGCATCTCCGTGCTCCTTCCCAGTACCCAGGCTGGCGCTGGCCTGAGTGGGAAATGCCTCTGATTCACATCTGCTCTGCTGGGAAGCTGCCTTACTCATTGGCTAATTCATGCCTCAAGCATCCTCTGCCATCTCCCTCCGCTGTGCAGGGGCCACGCCTGGTTCTACAGACAGGTTGCGAGGTTGGGTGTCCTCTGTGTGGTAGAGCAGCAGGCCCCCAGGCTGGAGGGGCTGGCAAGATGGGGGATACTCACTGGAGAGCTGATGAGCCCAGGCTTGCTGAGTTTGCTGTTCCTCCTGGGTCCCTTGCCCTTCCCTAGGTGGAGGGTGCTTCCTGGACAGGGCCCAAGAATGGCTAGGACCCCACAGATACTGGAACTAATGGGCGTGCTCAGCTCCCCATGCAGAGTTCCATGGGCGGGGCTCTGATGGTCCATGGGTGCATCTGAAAGCCCAGCCTACCTTTGGGCCGGCTGAGTTGGGGAGAGGGGTAAAGCCCCAGCAAAGGCCATCCGTGCAAGACCCCAGTAGCATTTGGCACTGATTCTAAATTGATCTCTGCTACCTGACTTCTCCTATCTGGAAACTCTGGGCCTGTTCTGTTCTCCACACCCTCTCAGGAGCACCCAACAAGCCCAGTGGGACTCGTCATGGGTCACTGGAGGTGACTGTTCACTCTTCAAGCCACAGCAGAGATGCCCAACCCTATGACATCCATTGACCTCATTTGCCCATTCATTCACGCATGAATACGTTCATTTAACAAATATTCGTTGAATTTCCATCATGGGCAAGGCATGGTGTCTGACTCTAAGGAAACAACTGAACATAAATCCATCACTGCTTCCACCCTCATGGAACCCACATTCCAGAAGGCTAGCATAAAGAGAGTCAAACAAGGAGAAAAAATAATTGCACATCTTGAAAGGTGTACAGAGGGAAAGAATGTGGGTTATTTCAAGTGATTTTTGGAGCTGACTCATAACAGGTTGAAAGAGATGCCTGTTAAAATTTTGGGGAGTTTTGTGAGCTGGTTGTTAAACACAGCCATCATGAAAAAGTGAGTTATGTAAATTTGCAGTGATACAAGTTATATTAAAATGAAAATTAAAAATTGAAGGCACCAATTATATGGGGTGGTGTGAGCAGAGAACTGGCAGACCGGGGATGGGGTGGAGAAGCCACTTGGGTCTACTTGGCTTCGTCTCCTCATCCTTGGGTCCTGGGTTTTTCCTTAAGGAACCCCATCCCTGGTCCTGCAATTAGTCCCAATTAGGGCCAGGCTTCCCAGATGGCACCAGTGGTAAAGAATCCACCTGCCAATGAGGGAGACACAAGAGACACAGGTTCGATCCATGGGTTGGGAAGATCCCCTGGAGTAGGAAACGGCAATCCACTCCAGTATTCTTGCCTGGAAGTCCCGTGGACAGAGGTGCCTGTTGGGCTACAGTCCACGGGGCCACAAAGAGTCAGACATGACTGAGCGCACGTGCGCATGCAGGGCCAGGCTGATCCCAGGGCTGAGGCCGGAGTGTAACCAGGAGGTAAGTCCAACGCAATGTCACACTGTGGGGACAGTTCAGAGGCCTCTGGTAACTTGGATTTGGGCTCTTGATGCCGATCACTCCAGGTTGGCTCCTCCCCTGTGACCCCGACTCCTCCCGAGGGCATCCTACCCTCCCAGCTGGTTCTAGAAAGTCTGGGTCTGGATCTGATGGTTTGGCGAGTCCTCTGAGAGTTCCCACCTGGTGGCCTGGCTGGTCCCCAGCACTGACCATGTGCCTGAATTAGGTTGAGCCACGTGGACATTCACTCTGCAGGGGATGCACATTCTGCCACGGGGGAGCTGGTCCTACCCTATTGGTCCAGCCCCGGTCAAATAGGAAAGCCAGCTTCCTCAGTCTCCCCAGTTCAGCAAGTGCTGTCAGTTCAGCAAGTCTCACTCACTTAGCAGGGCAGGCGTCAGGAAAAGTGCAGCTATCATAGGAGTCTTATGTGCTCAGAGAAGCCTCCATACACACTGGTCTGAATCCTTCCCTGCATCGCCCCCCGCAAAGACTGCTTCCTTCTCCTAAAGCACATCCACTTCGCACACCCCAGTGCAGGTACACCCCAACCTCAGGATACAGGTTGACCAAGGCAGTGGACCCACTCTTCCCAGGACATTCTTGCCTGGTTCCATGCCTGGGAAACCAGCTCATGCTCCCTCTGCCTGGGGTGGTGACTCCCTTCCCCACCATCAACCCTCCTGTTCTTCCCTTCTGAAGTTCTCCAGAACCTCCTGACTCATCCTCTGACTCAGGTGGAGTCTATTTCTGTTCCCACGTCCCTTTCCCTGAGAGGCTGGAGATCACAGCTCTCCCCCCCGTCTCAGTGTCTGGGAGGGAACAGCTGGATTCCTGTATGTGCTTGTGTGTGCGTGTGTGTGTGTGCCAGGGTATGCTCCTCCCCACCCCAGGGAGCTAGGGAGAGTGCTTTACCTAATTCCTTCCCTGATGCTGGGTAAGATTGAGGACAGGAGGAGATGGGGGCGACAGAGGATGAGATGGCTGAATGGTGTCACCGACTCAAATGGACGTGAGTTTGAGCAAACTCTGGGAGATGGTGAAGGACAGGGAAGCCTGGCGTGCTGCAGACCATGCAGTTGCAAAGAGTCGGACACGACTGAGAGATTGAACAACCTCTCCGTATATCTCCTGACTCCTTGGGAGCCGACAAGCATCCTCTAAGACCCCAGGAGGGGTGAGCGGTGGGGGTATCCGCAAAGAGCGTCATTCTAATCTTGACAAAATGACTGTGTTGTTGAAGGTGCTTTTTTTTTTTTTAGCAAAGAAAGTCCAAGCTGATGACACCTTCCACCAAACCCTGAATCCCGGAAAATGCACATAATAAACTGGCAGGTACTTAGGGACCAATACTTTGAGCTTGAAAGTGACCAAGATTGATGAAGGACCACGTTCAAAATTACCCAGCAAGCAAGTAGCCAAGCTGGATTTGAATTGTAATAAATTCGTGCCTTCAGTTGACATCAGATATTCCCCGTCCTCTCTCCCTGCCCCCTACCCCCAGGCAGGACCTCTCCCCTCTCTGCTTCTGCTAAGCCTGAGCTGTCTAGTACAGTGGCTAGCAGCTATGTGTGACTATTAAGCACTAGAAATGTGACTAGTTCAAATGAAGAGGTTCTGTAAGTGTAAAACACACACCAGATTTCAAAGCTGCAGTATGAAAAATATTCTAGTATAAAAAATGAGAAATAGCTCATTCATAATTTTTCATATAGGTTGCAGGTGGAACTGGTAATATTTTGACAGGTTGGATTAAATAAAACATTATTAAAATGAATTCCACCCATTTATTTTCACTTTTTAAAATGTGTAGAAAATTTTAAATTATGCATGTAATTTAAGTATGTAATGATTATGTATGTAATTTCAATATATAATGGCTCATGTTTGTGACTGCAATTATGTTTCTATTGGGGTTGACCAGAAATCTGACCCCCCACCCCCACCACTTATTTCTATAAATAAAATTGTATTAAAACATAGCTAGGCTTATTCATTTATGTAGCATTTTAGGGCGATTTTGCTCTATAATGGAAAATTGAGTATTTGTGATTGAGAACCTGTGACCCATAGAGCCTAAAATATTTAGTTCCAGTCCTTTACAGAAAAAGTTTTACTGACTCTTGCACTAGATCACCAATTTCATGAGAGTGGGGATTATGGACTTGACACAGATTAAGTGCTTAGTAAGTATTAGTTGAGCGAATGTATAATTTTGGAGGGTATGTTTGTTGGAATTACAGGCAGAGGGAGTAGCATATGCTGAAGCCATGGGGCCAAGAAATAGCACTGGTTGTGTTGGTGATGGGGTGTTTGGGGGGGCCCTTTATAAAAAATTTGCTCACTCTTATTCTAGATACTTCATTGGCTTCCCTGGTAGCTCAGAGGGTAAAGCATCTGCCTGCAATGCAGGAGACCTGGGTTTGATCCCTGGGTCAGGAAGATCCCCCGGAGAAGGAAATGGCAATCCACTCCAGTACTTTTGCCTGGAAAATCCCATGGACGGAGAAGCCTGGTAAGCTACAGTCCATGGGGTCGCAAAGAGTTGGACACGACTGAGGGACTTCACTTCACTTCATTGTAGGTGCTTAAATATATACATATATTTTGGTAGATCATTTTTAGAGTCTTTATTGAATTTGTTACAATACTGCTTCTGTTTTATGTTTTGGCTTTTTGGTCTCGAGTCACATGGAATCTGGGCAGTCTGACCACAGATTGAACCCACACGCACTGCTTTGGAAAGCAAAGTCTTAACCACTGGGCCACCAGAGATGTCCCCTCTAGACATTTGTATCAGCCTCCTCCCTGATTCCTTGCCTCATGTTTTTTCTTTCCCAGGCAGCCTCCGTTCTGCCTACATGCATGCATGCTAAGTCGTTTCAGTCGTGTCCAACTCTGCGACCTTATGGCCTGTAGCCCAGCAGGCTCCTCTGTCCATGGGGTTCTCCAGGCAAGAATACTGGAATGGGTTGCCATGCCATCCTCCAGGGGATCTTCCCAACCCAGGGATCGAACTTGCGTCTCTTACATCTAATGCATTGGCAGGCGGATTCTTTATCACTAGTGCCACCTGGGAAGCCCCATTCTGCCTACACAAATCCCAACAAATCATTGATCAGCTCCCCAAATCTCCACTGTCCTAGCCATTGCCTGTAAAATGAAGTCAGACTTCTTAGCATGGCCTTGAGGGCCCTCCCACGCCACCCTGCCCAGCCCCCGAACCTGGTACCCTGCCATCTCCTCTCCCCTCCAGTGCTCTGGGGCTGCCCCACCTATTCTGGTCTTAATGCCTTTCTTCATACTCCTTCTCTGCCTTGAAACCTCTCCTTGATCTCTGCAAGTCAGATACCCACCCTTCAAGGCTCGGCTCCAATATTTCTTCCTTGAGACACAATATGGCATTTTGCCAGTTTTAGAGTTTCTTTTAAGTCATTGTTAACATAAGATAAATGATAGGAGGTACTGGGTTCCCACAGCACTTTGTATCTTTTATTTTTTTTTAAACTGCAGCACTAATGATTTAAAGCTGAAAATTTTACTTTTCATCTAGTACTCACTGTATGTGCCAGCTACCACGCTAAGCTCTCCAAATATATTGCCATTTACAGTTCTGACACAACTCTGTGAAACTGGTGTTGTGCTACCCCCATTTTACAGATAAGGAAACTGAGACTCAAAGATGTAATATAAGAATAATGAATGGTGGTCCTGACATTTAAATTCAGGTTGATTAGATTCTAGAGCCGAAAATGCAAATCTAAGATCTGTGTTCTTCCCTGAGTCTACTTCCTAAGGCTACCTCACCCATGCTTGGGCCCTGGGGGTCCTCCTACAGGCATTCCCACTCCCAGGTCCTAGATCAGTCCTCACTGGGTCCCCTATTAGGTCAGTCCTGACTAGAGAGAGCTTAGTCCGTGCTCTGAGGCCTGAGTGTGCTGAAAGAAACAAATCAAACCCAGCACCTTGGCCTGGGGACCACTCTAGAGGCTGTGTCTGCTGAATCCCCATCCTTAAGGGTCCAAGATATAGAGTTAAGTGAAAGTAAACTTGTGCTCACTTTTGCATCTCGATGTAAAGGTCACTTCCTCAGGGAAGTCCTCCATGATTGCCCAGACAGGGAAAAATTCTGGATCTATGCTCTTACAGCATATAGATCTACTTCTTCTCCTTCCAATAATTCATCTTTTATTTATTTATTTTTGGTAATAACTCTTTTATCATTTGTTTCCCTGACTGAATAATAAGCATCATGAGGTCAGGGGCTTTGTTTCTCATATTTCCAGGACCTTTCTCAGTGCCTGACTCATTGCAGGTACATGGTGACTATTTGAATGGATGAATGAAACTCTGCTCGTTCGTCTCACCTGGATATCCACCTCGCTGGTCTCCAGATCCATAGGGAAGCAGACAAGCATGTGAATTTCTGTCCCCTCCCTTTCTGAATGACTTAGTGTTGAAGACACTAGCGTGTGTTGAAAAGAAACTGACAGATCGCTGATCACTAGGCCAGTAATATTTGATCGTGAGTAGAACTCCAGATAGAAAGCCCCTTCCTCGACCTCAAGCAAGGAAACCCATCTTGCCGTGTGCCCTCTAGGGGCACAGCCTGTGACAACGACCCAGAAGAAGGAGAGGGAGTGGACGGGTCCCCTGGCATGGGCAGTGAGCCAGGGCAACTCCACACCCTGACCTGTCCCCCCTGCCCACCCCGGGAGGCAGGGAAGCTTGCAGATCCCCAAGTACAGCCAAAGAGCTTCCACAATGCTTTCCTGATGCCCTAGTGGCTGTGATTTGAGAATTTCTGTTTTCATCTAATTCAGAAAAGGCAGCTGCAGGTGAGTCCTACAGCCATAGGAATTCTTCTATCTGTCCTGCACATCCTCGGACATCCCGGGGCTTGGTTGGTGGGTGGGAAGATCAGCCTAAGAATCAAGTCTCACATGCATATGTTGGTTTAGGGTGACCAACTGATTCTGCAAGACCCTCATTTCTGGGTGAATTGGGACTGGTGGTCACCCTGACTGAGCGACTCTTGCTCTAAAGTGACTGGTTTCAGCACTGGATGCTACATCACTAAATTCTGGCCAGTTTGTCATCAGTTTGGGCAAAATGCACCAAGGCTGTCATCTTCTTTGAGGCTCAGAGTGAGTCTGGGGCCAGTTGACTGAGCAATCAACTCAGGCCTGTGAATCTGGCCAGATCAGAGGGACTGGTGTTAGTCCTTTTAAATCCAGTGTTAAAGACCACTAGAGGTATGCAGGGGTTCCTACAGCTGTGGGGACCTCAGAGTCTGGATTCCTAGTTGTGATGGTGGCCACACATAGCTGGCCTGCTTCTGGGGTAGGGGGCATGTTTATACAGATAAGAATAAACTAGACTATGCTAGAGTATGCGTGCTTGCATGCGTGAGTGCAAGTTGCTTCAGTCGTGTCCAACTCTTTGCAACCCTATGGACTGTAGCCTCCCCAGGCTCCTCTGTCTATGGGATTTTCCAGGCAGGAATACTGGAGTGGGTTGCCATTCCCTTCTCCAGGGGATCTTCCCTACCCAGGGATCGAACCAGGGAATCTTCCTGGTCCATGGATTGAACCCGGGTTTCTTATGCCTCCTGCACTGGCAGGTGGGTTCTTTACTACTGGAGCTACTTGGGAAGCCCAGACTCGAGTATACAATAAAAATACAACAGAAGTCATATGAGCAATTTTCAATTTTCTAGTAGCTATGTTGAAAAAGAAACTGGTGAAATTAAATTTAATAACATATTCTACTTAACCCAATCATCCAAAATATTATAATTTTGACATGTAATCTATTTTAAATTATTGAGATCTTTTAGAGTTCTGTTTCATTCTAAGTGTTCAAAATCCAGTTTCTATTTCATGCACTCAGCATCTCTTGATTCGAACCAGCCACATTTCAAGTGCTGTGGTATCTATGGTTTTGTGTGTGTGTGTGTGTACACATGTATTATAAAGCCTTCTAATCAAACCTGGAAGGTCTGTAACTGCCAGAATACCATCTGACAAGATTGCCATATATTTTGTAAAGGGTGCCATGAACTGTGGCTTTCCCGGTGGGTCAGTGGTAAGGAATCCGCCTGCAATGCAGGACACTTGGGTTTGATCCCTGGGTTGGGAAGATCCCCTGAAGGAGGAAAAACAGCAACCCACTCCAGTACTCTTGCCTGGAAAATCCCCTGGACAGAGGAGCCTGGCAGGCTACAATCCATGGGGTCACGAGAGTTGGACATAACTTAAAGATGAAACCACAACAACCACCACCATCTTTTTCTTAAACAGGTGCTTCTTTTGCTTTTTAAAGTTGTGCTTTCTTCCCTCAGAAGATTGGACATCTTAAGATACACATATACTTTTAAATACATTTGTGGGGAGGTATAGAGTCTTCCTGAGGACTTCACAGGTAGCTCAGTGGTAAAGAATCCTCTTGCCAATGCAGGAGACTTGGGTTCGATCCCTGGCAACCCACTCCAGTATTCATGCCTGGGAAATCCCATGGACAGAGGAGCCTGGTGGGCTACAGTTCATGGGGTTGCAAAAGAGTTGGACATAACTTAGTGACAAAGCAATAACAACCAAAAGAAGCTCCCTGGAGTATCCTTTGCTCTTTAGAGCAAACATTTCTACTGAGGATAAAAAAATTGAGTCCTGAGCTGAGTTTCCTAAATGTCTAGAGTAAAAAAAGATGAGAACGATACGACCAAATGTTGGTAAGTATGTAGAACAACCAACACATCACAGGTGAGAGTATTAATGGTAGAGCTATTTGTAAAACAGTTTGACATTAAAGGATTAAATGTGCACCTACTAAGTGACCTAGTTATTTCATCTTTTGGTATTTTTCTGAGACAAGTTAAAAAAATACAAAGTCTTTTAGAGAAATGTTTGTAACAGCTTGATCACAATAGCCTGTAACTGGAAATAGCCCCAAAGATTTCACCAACAGGAGTACAGAAAAAAAAAACTATGGTCTATTTGTACAACAGAACACAACTCAGCAATAAAAATAAATAGATTAGTGATGCACACATCAAAGCCTGTGAATCTCAAAAAAAAAAAGAAAAAATCATGCTGAAGGAAAGAAGCTAGACACAAAAGTGCCCATCTGTGTGATTCTACAGATGTGAAGTTCTAGAACAGGCAACACAAACTTACCAGGAAAGAAATCAAAGCAGTGCTAGCTTCCAGGAGAAGGTGGATTTCATGGGAAAGGGCACAGGAAAACTTTCTGGGTGACGGGAAAGTTCTATGGGTTTTTGATAAAATTTTAGGACTAGTTTACTTAAAAATCTGTGCATTTCACTGATGTAAATTACACCAAAAAGGGGAGAAGGAAACAGTTAAGAAACTGAATGCTTCTGGAGGCTCTTAAAGACCCAATACACCTCTATCATTCTTTGTGACAACAGGATCTTGGACAATGGATCTGGCCTTGCTGTTTCAAGTAAAACTGACTATGTTAATTCATGCTCATGTTTATTCCCAGCTGGACTAGATCTTTGAAATAGAGACCAGTCTTAACATCATGATGTTCCCAGGATCTGCTGTGGGGATGGGTCTTCACAGGTACAGAGGAAGTATTTTTTGTATAAATGAATGACTCTTTGTATATTTATGCATATGTAAATATACACATATATTATTTAGTATAATATAAAGTATATATAATATATATTATTATTTAGCATGAAGTTTAGTTGACTTAAAGTATTATATTAGTTTCAAGTGTACAACATAATAATTTGGCATTTTTATAGATTATACTCCATATAAAGTTATTATAAAATATTGGCTGTATTCCCTGTGCTATTTATTTTATACTGTATTCCCTGTATCTTATTTATTTTATACGTAGTAGTCTATACCTGATGCTGAAGCTCCAACACTTTGGCCGCCTAATGTGAAGAAATGACTCATTGGAAAAAACTCTGATGCTGGGAAAGATTGAAGGCAAAAGGAGAAGAGGGCGTCAGAGGGTGAGATGGTTAGATAGCATCACCGACTCAATGGACATGAATTTGGGCAAACTCCAGGGGATAGTGAAGGCCAGGGAAGGCTGGCGTGCTGCAGTCCATGGTGTCGCAAAGATCTGGACATGACTTAAAGGTTGAACAACAACAACAAATCTATACCTCCTAATCTGCTTCCCCTGTCTTCCCCACATCTCTCCCCACTAGTAACCACTAATTTGTTCTCTGCATCTGTGTCTGTTTCTTTTTTGTTATAGTCATTCATTTGTTTTACTTTTTAGATTCCACATGTAAGTGAAAACATACAGTATTTGTCTTTCTCTGTCTGACTTATTTCACTAAGCATAATACCCTCCAGGTCCATCCAGGTTGTGAATGACAAAATTTCATTCTTTTTTATGGCTGAGAGATAATAAACAAATGACTCTTAATGGAATTACTTGACAGGAATAAGAAGTTCTTGTACTCTTGGGTGATCCATGGGTCCTGTCACTGGAAGACAAAGTGGGTCGTTGTGTTTTCATCGAAGAAGGGGTCAAGTTTCCTCCCTTCTGCCCTCACTTCTTTTCTTCCTTCTTTCCTACTCCCCTCTCCCATTTTTTTCTTTCCTTCCTACCATTTCTCCTTCTTTCCTTTACTAACCCTCTGCTGTACCTCAAGGGAATATCCACTTATTTCAGGCCTTTTGATTCACTAAGTCCTTAAGGTACAGTGCTTATGGGCTTCCAAGGGATCCATGAAAGTAGCTTAGATCTGAATAAGTAAAGAAAATTGCAAAGTATAAGAATGAGTGTTTAATTAAATGTACATAAAGCATATCATTATGGAAACTAGTTTAATCCAAGTCAACTCCTATAGTTATAGAAAAATTCTACTCAGTGTAGGATGTGGATATATTTGAATGTGGTTTCATGATGTTGGATGGGGGAGTCTCCAAAAGCCAGGGGGACTGGGGGTTCCCAAGCCTCTCAGTACAGTTTAGTTCAGTTCAGTTCAGTCACTCAGTCGTGTCCAACTCTGCGACCCCATGAATCATAGCACACCAGGCCTCCCTGTCCATCACCAACTCCCAGGGTCTACCCAAACCCATGTCCATCGAGTCACTGATGCCATCCAGTCATCTCATCCTCTGTCATCCCCTTCTCCTCCTGCCCCCAATCCCTACCAGCATCAGGGTCTTTTCCAATGAGTCAACTCGTCGCATGAGGTGGCCAAAGTATTGGAGTTTCAGCGTCAGCATCAGTCCTTCCAATGAACACCGGGACTGATCTTTAGGATGGACGGGTTGGATCTCCTTGCAGTCCAAGGGACTCTCAAGAGTCTTATCCAACACCACAGTTCAAAAGCATCAATTTTTTGGCTCTCAACTTTCTTCACAGTCCAACTCTCACATCCATACATGACCACTGGAAAAACCATAGCCTTGACTAGATGGACCTTTGTTGGCAAAGTAATGTCTCTGCTTTTAAATAAGTAATCTAGGTTGGTCATAACTTTCCTTCCAAGCAGTAAGCATCTTTTAATTTCATGGCTGCAATCAAGTAACTGTAAAATCGATGTATACTTGATATTGTGGGAAACTCATTTGCCAAAACATACAAGAAAGTGGGAGAAGACACAGGAAGAAAAGAAGAATCAATATATAAGGTTATGAGGAATAACTTCAAATTCACTTTTTTTACCAAAAAACTTTGCAGGTAATATATCCATGCATGGTAGGCAGAAGAATAACCTTCTAAAGAGGTCCATGTCCTAAGCCTTAGAACTTGTAGATATGTTATTTTACAGGACAAAAAGGAATTTGCAGATGTGATTAAGGTTAATGACCTTGAGATCGGGAGAGTATCCCCCATTATCCAAGTGGGCCCAAGGTAATCACATAATCCTTAAAATTGGAGGAACTCTTTTGACTATGGTCAGGGATAGATGTGACCGGGAGGAACGGTCAGAGAGCGGCAACATCGCTGGCTTTGAAGATGGAAACAAGGGCTATGATTTTAAGAATACGAGCAACTTCCTGAAGCTGGAAAAACCAGGAAAATGGATTCCTTCCTTGAGTCCATAGAAAGAACAAAGCCCTGCAGACATCTTGACTACAACCCATTGTCAGACTTGTAACCCCCACAACTGCAAGATAATAAATACGTATTGTTTAGGCTACGAAGTTCACGGTAATTGATCATGCCAGTCATAGCAAATTAGCATAACATGGATGGGTTCACATGGCATGCAGCATGTATTGAATGTTTTCTATGTGCCAAGCACTGTGTTATGTACTGTGCATGTCTAAGCTTTCTCAATTTTCATAACATCCCTGTGAAGTGGGTACTGTTATCACTCTCCTTTTATTTTACTTGTTTTCTTTCTATCTTTCCTTATTTTTGGCTGTGTGCACAGCATGTGGGATCTTAGTTCCCTGACTAGGGCTCGAACCCACATGGAAGTGTGGGGTCTTCACCACTGGATCATCAGGGAGGTCCCCGTCCTCCTTTTAAAGATTGAGTCTTAGAGAGGGTAAGGAGATTGCCCAAGGTCGCAGACCTTATGAGGGACAGGAGTGGGATCTGTACCCAGTTGTGTTGTTTCTGGGCTTCCCAGGTGGTGCTAGTGGTAAGGAATCTACCTGCCAATGCAGGAGACACAGGAGACACAGGTTCGATCCCTGGGTCAGGAAGCTCCCCTGGAGGAGGGCATGGCAATGCTTTCCAGTATTCTTACCTGGAGAATCCCATGGGTAGAGGAGACTGGTGGGCTACAGTCCATAGCGATGCAAAGAGTCAGACACAATGAAGTGATTTAGCATGCACACATGTATTTGTTTCTATGATAAACAGTAGGGTCACAGAGTAAAAGCTCTTTGTAATTTTTTGGTCTTCAATCCAGGATGATGAGGGTCAAATTTACCTTTGCAGAACCTATGAGAAAAGGTGAACCCAAGATATGACAATGTGGCAGCTCTTTAGGACGACGTGTTTTATTACAGGCAGAACCATCTCCATTCTTATAAATCGTCTACAGGACCACATGCTTTAGAACTCGGAGTATCACTTTTCACATAACCAATTACAGAACTAATTACAAACCGTTTTTATCTGTCCATTAAGGTAGATATAATTAAGGTAACATTTTGTTACTAGTTTGAGGATATGCTTTAGTGTCATAATGATTTCTCTGAGAGTTTCTAATTTGTCTTGGCTACATCTTGGACCATCTCCTGTTCTCTCTTGCTCTCGGTGCTCCATCAGAGCATCTTCAGCCCCTCTGTTCTACATCCCCTCCTCTTTCCTAGTAACTTTCTAGTCATCCTTTAGTTGTTCTCTTAAATCTCACTTTCTCAGGGAGGCCTCCCTGATGCCCCACACTGGAGGAATCCTCTGGAATGCATTCCAAAAGTGTCCGATTCTTTCTTTTATCTGCCTCATCACCCTCATCACTTCTATCACCTATTTTGTCTACACATATTTATCACCTCTTTCCCCTGTGTCTTGCCTCATGAAGGCAGAACATCTGTGTCATTTCCTATTGGGTCCCCGGGGCCCAGGACAATGATTGTCAACTGATAATATTTAATAGGGCTCAGTGGTAAATAGGTGGTTCAGTGGTAAAGATTCTGCCTGCTAATTTAGAGACTCAAGTTAGATCCCTGGGTCTGTAACATTCCCTGGAGAAGGAAATGGCAACCCACTCTGGTATTCTTGCCTGGGAAATCCCATGGACAGAGGAGCCTGGTGGGTTATAGTCCACTGGGTCTCAAAGAGTCAGGCACAGCTTAACAACGAAAATAACAACATTCAACAAAAATCCGTGGCTGATTCCCGATAGATTTTAATTGATCTTTGCTTCTTAGTGGCCACTATTGGTGTCTACTTGGACCTTAACTGGGTGCAATTTTTGTCCCATCCTCCACCTTCCACTTTCACAGCATGTGTACTTTCTACTTCACACACTTTCCACATCATGTGTACTTTCACACAAGGAGACTCCTATACATGTGAGCATGTGAACACACACACTCACATGTGCACACACAGGATGAGCAATGTCTTTTCAAATCTTCTGTGTGCCTTTAGGCTGGAGCCCCTGAGCCCTGGTCAGCAGGCCTGGCTTCTGAATTGGTCTAGAGAGGGAAGGGGGAGGGGACATGATACTTTTGAGTCATGCATTGCTCTCTGGGACCATCTACCCTCTTGGGAGGCCCTGGGGATTATCTGTGCCTCAGTCCAGACCCTCTGGGAGGCCTCATTTCCCCTGAAGCTTACGTCCTGGGATTCCATTTCTGCTATTCTTTTCCCCATGTGGGCTGGTCATCAGACTGGGGGGCCAGTGACTGAAGCCACACTTTCTTCCCTCCCTCCCTATCCTGCCATGGGGAGTTTCAGGAGGGGAGTCCTCCTTCCCAGGGTCCCCAGGGGACTACCTGGCACCTCACAACTGCTGCCCGGACTCACAGAGCTGAGGGCAAGAGGCCAGGTCATGGTCCCACAGGGGCCTGACCCTTACACACCAGCCCTCCGCAGCAACCTTGGGATGGTCGTTGCATAACTGGCAGTGAAACCCCTGCCATGGCGCTGAAGCCCTTTGACCGCGTGGAAACTTTCGAAAACAGACTGAGCCCATGGTGATGTCCTCTTCTGTTCCTGGTTCACAGCCTGCTCAGCTCCACCCCTCGCCTATTCATGCCCTGCACCGGCCTTTGCCCTGAGCCTTACCCCACCCCCCCGCAATGTCCCTGGCCTGCTCCACCTACCGCCCAGACCAATGAAAGCCCAGAAAAAGAGAGTCTGATGGGGTTGGGGATGGGAATGCCTTTGTGTCTGGAGGCAGAATTGCAACCACCCTATAGGGCTCCCAGGCAGTGCTTCCTGAACTCCACTGGGGAGGCCTGGGTCTACCAGCTGACCTCCCCGCCTGCCTCCTTAGCCCGCCTCCTTCAGCCTGCCCCTCCTGCAGCCTGTTCCTGCTTCAACACCTCACAGCCAGATGACCTCCCTGCTTACCCTCTCCCCATCTTTCACCAAGACATGCAGAGGGTGTTGGTTAAGACTCTGGGAGTGCCCAGACTTGGGTTCAATAACTGGCTGTTTGACCTTGGACCGGTGACATCACCTCTTTGGTCCTCTGTTCCATCATCTGTAACATGGATTTGATATTCCCTTTCTCACAGGGTTGTCATAAGTGTGACCCCAGGGAATGCACCCATTTAACACACATTTTCAGATCACCTGCTATGTGACAGGCACTGAGCTGTGTGCTAGGGTCACAGGCTGATCAAGACAGAGTCTGGTGGGACGGAGCCTGCAGTCTAAAGGTGGTGATAGAAAACTCTTGCATGCATTCACAGAGATAGGCCAACAAACAAAGAGAGCCGTGGATTCCCAACGCACACTGGATAATGGTAAGAAGCAGAAGGACAGGAAACACTGACAGAAGGCAACACTGAGAGCATCCTGGGGGGGTGAGGGGGTGGGGGAAGAGGTGTTTTAGGGAAGGGTACAAAGCGGACCTGGAGGATGAAAAGGGGTCCATGGCTAGAAAAGAGGGTCAGGTAGAGAGACATCCTGCGTGATAAGGCTCAGAAAGCAAGAAGCCATCTGGTGGGTTTATAGGTCCCAACGGGACTCTTCGTGGCTTGGGTGTAGAGAACCAGAGTTAGGTAGAGAGGAGTGAGCATAACACAAAACACCCTGGATCCTGTAGGCCTTTGGATCGGCATCATCAGCATCACCTGGAGACTTGTTAGAGATGCATGTTCTTGGTCCCCAGTGCAGGCGGACTAAGTCAGAAAGTCTAGGGTGGCGTCCTACAGGGGATCCAAGTTTGATAGTTTCTGCCAAACTAAGGGAGGGAGTTTGGACTTCCCCCCCAGCATGGGAGAACACTACTAGAGAGTTGTTTTTTTTTTTTTTTTTAAATGGTGAGGTTTATTTATTTATTTTTTAAAAAATACTTATTTGGCTGTGCCACATTTTAATTGCAGCATGCCAGATCATTGATCTTCATTGCAGCATGTGGGATCTTTATTTGTGGCATATGGGATCTAGTACCCTGACCAGGTATCAAACCTGGGCCCCCTGCCTTGGGAGTGCAGAGCCTGAGCCACTGGGCCACCAGGAAAACCTCTAGAGTTTTTTTTTTTCCCCTAGAGAGTTTTAACTGGGGGAGAGGGATGGCTAAATCGGGGTGATAGTATCATCTAACGGCTGGCGTTCACACCATCCCACCTTTCCACGCTCCTGCTTTGCTGTCTCCTCTTCCATTTTGAAGGCTGCTGCCTACTGATGTCCCCACCTAGGGCCTCTGTTTCAGAGGATTGCGCCCTGTAGTGGTAGTGAGAGTCGCTCAATTGTGTCTCTTTGTGACTCCGTGGATTTTTAGCCCGCCAGGCTTCTCTGTCCATGAAACTCTCCAGGCAAGAATACTGGAGTGGATAGCCATTCCTTTCTCCAGGGGATCTTCCTGACTCAGGGATCGAACCTGAAGTTCCCGCATTGTAGGCAGGTTCTTTACCATCTGAGCAGGCCACTTGATTTTGCAAAGACCTGTGTTTGAGCAACTTCTCTGTGGGAAGACCCAGGAAATTAAACCCAGCAGACCATTGCTTGGGTCTGAGAGCCAACCTTATAGGAAAGGAGCTACGCTCTCCAGGACTCACGCGACCAAGAGGTGAGAGTCCCACCTGGGCTCAGGTATCTCCTAAGGAAGTTATCCAGTAGGTGTAGCCTGTGGAATGTCCATCCCTGTCTAACTTCTCAACTGCGGGGTCAAGAAGCTACAGCTCTTAGGGTCTGTCCATACTCACTACCAAGGAGCAAATCTCAACAGATGATTTAGGTAAAAATTGCTAAAATATCAAGAAAGCTAGGCAAAATAGCTGAAATACTCAAGCAGTTAAAGTCAAATACCTAAACTACTTGGAAAAGTTCAGTCAAGTGATTTCAAGACTCAGAGGACTCAGGAAAAGCTATTTAGCAGTCAGGTGGGCAGAGGAACATGCATGTGGGATTTGGAATCAGTTTCCCGATAGACACTGGTTTGCTGTGTGGCCCTGCATTTCAGAACCATCAAGTGCTCTTCTGTGAAGTGGGGTCAGTAGCATCTCTCTTGGAGGACCTGGGTCAGTGGGGAAGATGCACAGGGCTGGAGGACTTTGAGGGCAGGAGATGGGGGAGTGGGGATCTGGGGAGTGAATCTGAGATTCACTCCTGGATCTGGTGCCTTGGCAGGGATGGCTGGAAGTTGGGCTCCATTCGGGTGGTACATTTCCACTCTGGCAAGATGTCTTATGGGGCTTCCCTGGTGGCTTGGATGGGAAAGAATCTGCCTGCAATGTGGGAGATGCAAGTTCAGTCCCTGGGTCAGGAAGATCCCCTGGAGAAGGGAATGGCAACCCACTCCGGTATTCTTGCTTGGACAATTCCAGGGACAGAGGATCCTGGTGGGCTACAGTCATGGGGTCGCAAAGAGTTGGACATGAAAGAGCGACTAACACTTTCACTTCTCTATTTTCATGATAACTTACATGACAACACAGAGTTCCAGAGAATGAGATGGAAAAGGAATGATCTTTCATGGCAAACTTTGAAAGTCACATAGCATTATGCCCTCCGTACTCTATTTTTTTTAAATTCACTTCTTTATTTTCATGATACCTTGCATGATAATACAGAGTTCCAGAGGATGAGATGGAAATGAAATGATCTTTTATGACAAGCTTTGAAAGTCACATAGCATTATGCTTGCCATATTCTATTTAAAAAAAAATATTTATTTATTTAGGCTGCATCAGGTCCTAGTTGGGACATCTTTTGTTGTAGTGCATGGGTTATTTACCCTGTAGCGTGTGGCATATGGGATCTTAGTTCCCCGACCAGGGATTGATCCCATGTCCCCTGCACTGAAAGGCAGATTCTTAACCATGGGACCAGCAGGGAAGTCCTGTCGCCATATCCTATTGAGTGAAATAGTCATAAGCGCACTCTGATTCAAGGAGAGAGAACCAGGACCTACCTCCCAATAGGAAGAGTGTCAAAGAATTTGTGGCTGTCATTTAAATCCAAAACACTGACAAACCTTCCAGAATTAAGCCAGCAATGACCAGGCCTGCCACTTAGAACTATGCTTCCAAGCCCCTGTGGTTAGCAATAGGGCGGATCCTTCTTATTGCTGGTGGCAGTGCTGTCATGCCTGACTCTGTGACCCCAAGGACTGTAGCCGACTAGGCTTCTCCGTCCAGGAGATCTTCCAGACAAGAATACTGGAGTGGGTGGCCATTTCCTCCTCCAGGGGATCTTCCCAACCCAGGGATTGAAACCATGTCCCCTGCATTGGCAGGTGGATTCTTTACCACTGTACCATCTGGTAGGCCCAGGTCCTTCCTATTGGATGGATACAAAACCATCAGCTCCTTGTAAGCCTCAGAATTCAACTGACCTTGGTTTGTGACCCAAGGAAGGATGTTGAGTCCATTTCCCTGCAGGTCAGTGGGGCTGGGAAAGGGATGAATAACATCCTCCAGCTTCTCCCTCTCCGAGCATTTAAAAAGCAGTAATAAATAGATGAGAGCCTGGGAGGTGTGACTGATTTGTTTTATGAATCACAGAAGAGGCTGTAACTCATGGGAGATTAGGGTTGAAGTAAGTTGTACGGCACTTGCATTACACACGGAGATTAATGGCTTATCGCATGAGGCCCCACTGTTAACCAGCTCACCCACAGGGAATTTAATGGGGGGGGGCACACAGGCTGACTTTTAATTCTCGAACAAATGCTTCAGGCTTCTGTGCAGCCTGGATTCTCACCTACAAGTGCCTGCCTGATCAGAGCTGTGAGGGCTCAGGAGCTGGAGAGCAACTTAGTTAATATAGGGAGAAGAAACCGAATATTTCTAAGGATGCTCAACATCCATTTCCTTCCTGCCCTGTTTCTCCCCTCAAGGCAATGAGCAGTAGTTTCTTAGAAGGGCTAGGAGGTGATGCCTCTTTTCTTACTACCATCAGCCAGCATCCACTCATTGTCCAGGTGCTGTGCTGAGGGCTTTATGGATTCTCATTGAAATCTCACAGCAACCATATGAGATTGGCATGATTGAATCCATTTTACAGCAGAGAAACACAGGCTGGGGGCTGCCTGAACTGAAGGGAGTATGGCTTGGCATGCCACGGACCTGGGCTGGGATCCTGCATGCATGCTTTTTTCATGAGTTTTCTTATTGCCTTGGAGTTTCAGTTGCTTCATCTGTAACACAGACAATGTCAGTCCTTTGCAGAGGTGTTCTAGGGTTACACGATCACAGTGCCTGGTACTTAGGAGGTCTTCATCCTGAAGTCAGTCCACGAGACTGTTGGGGACAAGAAAGGGACAGCAGAGGGAAAATCCATCACAGGCTTCTGAGACAAAACCTGGCATCCTGTGGGTGCCTCTGAAACTGTATCTTGGAGGGTCAAAGTGGTATTCAAAAGGGTTGGCCTGATGGTTGAGCAGATCCAGGCTGGAGAAGAGTGAGGCTAGGCTCTACACTTGAGAACTACGCAAAGCCTCGGGCTAAGAGTTACCTGATGACGCATGTTGCAGAATGGCTGGAAGAATTCAGGAGCTGGATGAGCCCGTACATGGCTGGAGTAATTCGTGTTGCTGATGGGCTCCCAGTGGGGCCACAGGAAGCCCTTGACGTTCCTTGCCACAATTGTTTTGACCATCTTTATGTCTCAGCTTCTGTCTCTGGTCCCCTGCCCAGCATGCCTCCTGCATGATGGGATAAGAACCTGGGATCCATCTGCCATCACAGAGTCCAAGATGTTGGCTTGCATCCTGTTGACTTAGGTGGAACTCTATACTTCTATCCACCTGCTTCCTAGTCTTTATACCCACAGAGAAGAAGACCTTGTTGGATATTTTTTGCTGTCCAGATTCCTACCAGGGTCCCCATTAGAGATTTGTTTTTGGTGGAACCAGCTTGGGTTAATACCCATGAGTTTGGTTTATGGATTCCTATACTAAAGACAGAGAACTCTCCTAAAAGGTTTCTGAACTAACAGGACAAATTAAGAGACTCTCCCCCTTTCATACACTAGGAATCATAACACTGCACTTCATAGCTACTATGATCAGGCCACACTCATTACCTTTTCCATGTGTGATAATTCTCCCACTAAATGCATCCACATCTCTGCTCACACCACGTTCCCTACCTTTCTTGCTTTATTTCTGCTTAGCACTTAAAACTTTGTATTTTATAATATGCATACATGCTCAGTCATGTCAGTCATGTCTGACTCTTTGCAACCCTAGGGACTGTAGCCCGCCAGGCTCCTCTGTCCATGGGATTCTCCAGGCAAGAATACTGGAGTGGGTTGCCATGCCCTCCTCCAGGGATCAGCCTGACCCAGGGATCAAACCCGTGTCTCCTGTATCTCCTATTTTATAATACACATTTTGTAAAGTAGGTTTTAAGTTTCTTCCTTTCTTTGCTGTGCCGCATAACGTATGGAATCCTAGTTCCCTGACCAGGGATGGAACCTGTGTCCCTGTAGTGGAAGTGCAAAGCCCTAACCACTGGACCACCAGGGAAGTCCCATCCATTTATTTGTCTGCCTGTCTATCCATCCCCGCTAGCATGCAAACTCCACCAGGACAAGGATTTCTGTCTGATGCATTTCGTGCTATTTTCCCCACCCTAGACAGTATCTGACACATAACAAATACCAGTGTCGACTTAAAAAATGGTCATAACCTAAAAATTGAGAGTTATGTTTTATTCGGTGGGAATTTTTTAAGACTTCTAGGCCAGGAGACAGCATCTCAAGTAGCCCCAAGAGAATTGTTCAGAGGAGGTGGGGGCGGGGTGGTCATGTTATATAGAAGTTTGCAACAAAGGGCAAGTAGTCCAAACATCAAAAGTATTTTTGTGAATTACAGAAAACAAGCTATATCAAGTTAAGGAATTTAGCTCTTTTCTATGTATGAAAAGATGCAAGAGTCTGGGCTCACTGAAATCATTCCCTTCATATGCATCTCAGCAATCTGGGGCCAGTACCCTGCATTTTCCCTCAGTGCTCGATTGCAGGTATTGTTCCTCCTGGGAGCTCTTGGGGCTCAGAAATTCACATTTGGAGGGCTGGAATCACAGATGACTGTGACATCCTTGTTTACTGATATGGCAGGAAATACTCAGTTTCCCAAGTGGAATTGATTGCATGAAGAAATACTCATGAGCTTTCAGATATCCAGGTATCCCAGATGGCTGTCCTTCACCCCTGGGCCCTGCTGGGACCTTGCCTGGCTCACAGACCTGATCCCTTGGCAGCTCACTGTGTTAGGGTCTTGTTGGCCCCTAACCTGGACACGAAAATTTCCTCCCTGGATTTGGTCTTGGCCTCCAGCCCAGGCTTTCCAAGAAATCCAAACCCAGCTGTTTTCAGTCTTGACTTTGCTTCTCCTAACTTGTCTCTGAAACTCTGTAAGGCTCTTGCTCTTCTGAGTGGCAGACGCATGAATGGCCAGTTATATTGGGTCTGTAGTCATTGTCAGTCCTATGACCTGATGGCAGAGCTTCAGTGGAGAGTCTGTCAACAAGCATCCTATACACAGAACTCAGCACCATACTGCCTGGGTTCGAGATCCATCTCCGCCACATATTAACTCTTTGAACCATCTTTCTGCACCTCTTTTTCATCAGTAGAATGGGTTTAATGATGTTTAGTTGGACGCTTTAATGAGATAAAGTTTGAAAAGCAAAACTAACTTGGCATACAGTAAGTGCTCAATAAATATTAGATATTATTATTATTTTGGGTGTCAGACTCTGGAGGGGGAGGGGACAGAGGAGAATTAGATGAGGGTAGGGCATATCTGCTACAACCTATGGGTAAATCAAGGGTATTAATAAAGCAGTTTAACATCTATGAAGGACTCACCATGTGTTGGTACTATGTGAAGAGCTTTATAAACTTTGTCTCATCTACTTCTCAACTAGCCTCTTGCACTGGCACTATTATTACTTATCACAGATGCTGAGTAGAACTCTGAGAGTTGATACGCGGGTGAATGGCATAGTTATTCTGGCACCAAGGCCCAAGCTCTCAGACACTGCTATCCTTCCACCTGAATACCCCGTGGGCACATGTGTGTTCTGAAACTTGGTCATTTCTGTAATTAATTATCCCATGCTCCTTGTATATTTTAAACTAATGGAAAAAAGTAAAAAAATAAAAGCCAAACACATAGAACCCAAAATGCAGACAGAGTGTGACTCTACTTTAAAAGATTAAAAAAAAAAAATCCCATTTCTCCAGCAAAATAATGACATTTGACCCCATATCTCTGAGTCATAGGATTATCCAAGGCTTCTGGGTGATTTAATTTTCTAGAGAAGTGATGGAGCTTGGGTCCATGGCATGGAACTTGCTGGGATTCTAGCTCTGTCCCTTATCAGCTGTGTGGATTTTTTAAAAAAATATTTAATTAATTAATTTATTTAACTGAGTCAGGTCTTGGTTGCAGTACACGGGATCTTCACTGTGACCCATGGACTCTCTAGTTGAGGCACATGGGCTCCAGAGTGCTCCAGCCCAGCAGTTGAGGTGCTCAGCATAGTTGTTTAGTGGCTCTGCAGTATGTGGGATCTTGGTTCCCTGATCAGGAATTGAACCTGCATCTTCTGAATTGCAAGGATGATCCTGGGTAAGCCAAGACCTTTGGAGTCTACACTGTCAGGCACCAATTTTATTCCCCCAGATCCCTCTACTGTTTTTGCACACACCAGCCAATCAAGGGCATGTGCCCTCTGGCTGCAGGAAGTCCCTCTCTCAGCTCATGCCCATGCAGAGTTGGAGCTGATTTGTTTCTGTGCATGCTAAGTCAATTTAGTCGTGTCTGACTCTCTGTGACCCCATGGACTGTAGCCTGCCAGTCTCCTCTGTCCATGAGATTCTCCAGACAAGAATACTGGAGTGGGTTGCCATGTCCTTCTCCAAGGGGATCTTCCCAACCCAGGGACTGAATCCGGGTCTTCTGCATTGCAGGCAGATTCTTTACCATCTGAGCCACCAGGAAGGCCTGAAGGATATATAGGAGGGTCTTATACTGCTATTGCAATTTTTCTATAAGCTTGAAATTGCATCAGAATAAAAGGAACCTTTGTCTCCGTGTGGGCTTTCAGGGAACTCAACCTCAGATACCTTCTGAGCCTCAGTTTCCTCAATTCCTCAAAAGAGATCAGGGTCTTTACCCACCTAGGCTATTGCCAGGATTTAGAGTAGCAGGCATCTGAGATAAGCCTGGCACAGGGATTGATCAGAGCCTGTATTTCCCCTCCCTATCCATTAACCACACATCCTGGAATGCAGGGCTTAGGAGGCCTTCGGAGAATTCCCAGCACGTCCTGCAGGGCCTCAGAGAGATGCGCTGTTGTCCCCCATTCTCTCTGTGTCCACACTTACTCTGCTTAGCATTGTCTGTTTGCAGAACCCTTCCTGGTCTGCAGCTGTGGTCAGTGATTTTTGTAGATTAAAAGAAACTCCAGGGGGGGCAGAAATTTTTCCTGGGGAGATCAAAGAGCTAATCTAACATAAAAGAAACTGTATAAAACTATATATGTTAGGAACAAAACAAAACCCAAAAATCCAACCCAGGAGCACACCATTCATATGTCAGAGTCGATAAGCCCAAACTGCAGCAATCTGCTCTGTAGAGTTGCCAACTGAGGCAGGAATGCTGCCTTGTCCAGAAAAGGTAGCCGCATAAAAGGGAGATTTTTATAGACTTTGGCACAAGGATGAGGCAGGAACCCTAGGTCCAAGGCTTTGTGAGGAATCTCTAGGATTGATGTGGTTTCTTTTACCCTTACTTTTAATCAGTTACTATATAAGTCAGGCTTTAACTGGGGAAATAGAAATAGTCGGAGATATGCATTAATATTTATTGTGAGCCATTGACTGTTTAGCCCGTGATAGCTGGCTGGGCAAGCCCAAAAATCTGCAGGAGAGGCTGGAACTCTCCAGTGTGAGCTAAAGCTTCTGTCTACAAGAAGAACTTCTTCAGGGAAGCAGCTCAGTTCAGTTCAGTTGCTCAGTCATGTCCAACTCTTTGCAACTCCATGGACCACAGCACACCAGGCCTCCCTGTCCATTACCAACTCCCAGAGTTTACCCAAACTCATGTCCACTGAGTCACTGATACCATCCAACCATCTCATCCTCTGTCGTCCCCTTCTCCTCCTGCCCTCAATCTTTCCCAGCATCAGGGTCTTTTCAAATAAGTTAGCTCTTCGCATCAGGTGGCCAAAGTATTGGAGTTTCAGCTTCAACATCAGTCCTTCCAATGAACACCCAGGACTGATCTCCTTTAGGATGGACTGGTTGGATCTTCTTGCAGTTCAAGGGACTCTCAAGAGTCTTCTCCAACACCACAGTTCAAAAGCATCAATTCTTCTGCGCTCAGCTTTCTTTATAGTCCAACTCTCACATCCATACATGACTACTGGAAAAACCATAGCCTTGACTAGACAGACCTTTGTTGGCAAAGTAGTGTCTCTGCTTTTTAATATGCTGTCTAGGTTGGTCATAACTTTCCTTCCAAGGAGTAAGCATCTTTTAATTTCATAGCTTCTGTCCACAAGCAGAATTTCTCTTCAGGGAAGCAGTAGCTCTGCTTTTGAAGTCTTTCAGTTGATTGAATCAAGGCCACCCAATTATACAGGAAAATCTCCTTAAAGGGAACTGCTTATGGACTTTAATCACATCTACAAAATACCTTCCCAGCACTCCTAGATTAGTGTGTGACTGAACGACTTGGAGGACAGTAGCCTAGTCAAGTGGACATTAAAACTGACCACCACAGTCACCAAAATCAGATCTTCAGTATCACTCCCACCTCCCTCTCTCTCCATCCTTGTTTACAAGCACCAAGGTCAATGGCTTCTCTTTGGTTTACTGGCACCTAAGCCCATGGTCTCCAATCTATTCCAGCTTGACATATTCCAGGTCAGAAGCCACTTGGTTTTCCCCATCAATTATGGGATAAATACTCAAATCCTAAGCTGGGCAGTTACCGACCTTCATTTTGTACCAAAGCCCTAAACTGCATTGACTTGCTCACTTCTCCTTCTGCACAAAATGACAAGAGCTGACATGTCTCAGACACCTTCCAGTTCCCAGGTACTGTATCTGGTGCTTTGCCATACACGGCCTGATAATCAGAACAATTGTATTTTGTAGATGGGGAAATTGAGACATAGAGAGATTAGAGGAATCCTTGGTTCACCATGGTAGAAACTAGCTTAATGTATAACCCCACAATGTCTGACTCCATGGTCTATGGCTTTGGGGCATTACATTATTGCTGCCTTTTTGAGGGTTCTCTTCTCATTTACCAAGGGATCTTCCACCTAGATTTCAAAGCCTACCTCAGAAGTTTCCTCCTTTCTGAAGCCTTTCGGATTTCATGGAATGTGCAGCCCTTTCCTAGTTGTGGATTCCCTGTATTTTTCACACTCCTTTAGTATGATGACTTGCTAGTGTGGCTTCGGTCCCCTCCCACTTGATATGAGCCCTTCATCTGCTTCCCAAGGCCCAGTTCAGGGTCTCACCCCATTATTGACACCAATGGTTGTTGTCAAGAATTGCCTTCTGTGGAGGCTTTTGGTCCCTCTCAAGGCCCAGCTAATGGCTGGTAAGACTGGCAGCCTTTAAGTACTCTGCTCTTCTGTCTGTACCAATGTATGCCTGGTATAAAGTTAGGTGCTGAATTCAAGTCCTCTCAACTGCCATTGAAGAGGAATGATGATGTCCAACTATACATTGTAAGCCAATGAACAAAGGTTCGGCTCCGAAAGGAGCTGGGTGAGTGTCTCCACTGTCCACTACATCTCAACTCTATTTCCCCAGTGTCTCCATGACTCAACATTCCAGGAATTTTTGGATGTCAACCCATTTAGTTGCCTCAGAGGTTGTGAGGGTCGAAGGGTCAGATGACGTGGTGCTCATATCTGAAGCTTTCTGGCCTCTTTAGGGTAATTCCAAGGACTCTAATTTGCATAAGATCTTGAGCTGCCTTCTGGTACCACTGGGCAAGACTCCAGTGCGCCAGCACTAAGACTCTTGGATATGATTGTCAAATGCTGCTGTCAATCTCTTCAATTTGGATTTTTGTAGGTAAAATAAATTAACAGACTCATTCCGAGGTAGGTGAGCTTCCAGACGTCAAGGAGCAGTGTTCAGGGCAGGTGAGACTGGGCTGTCAGCCAATTTAGCCTCAGAAGGACCTGTGCCCAAGTCCCCAAGACCCCAAGGAGGATGCTGTATGACTCTGCCTTAAGAGGGAATGCCTCTTGTTTGGTGAGTTGTCCAAGTGTACCCTTGGTGGGAATGGGTAGGACATCAACCTGGGGAGGACGTCATCATGGGGGGATAAACAGAAGTGCCCACTCTGGCAAGGAGGAGGCGGATGATGACAAAATGACTTGCCATGAAGGCCAGAATCTTGGTTAGCCTTCCACCCATGAGGATTGCTACTCATGGGAAGATTTTTAATGGTGGTATCCCAGACGCCATGGAGGGAAAAGAGAAGTTTAAGCCCTCCCAGTCTCCTTTCTTCTGCTCCGTAGCCTCAGAATAAGTAGATCGCTTCACCTCCACTGCAGTTATGACGGGTCTGCCTGGACTTGCACTGTTTCCCTGCTTCCCTCCAGCTGTCCCTGCACTCTCCCCCGGGAGCTGCGTGCCATGGCTCCTCTGGACCAAGATTTTCCCAAGGGTGGGGACTGTCTCAGCCATCTGTGTCATCCTGATATCCAGGACAGGGTTTGGCACAAAACCAGTACCCAATAAAAATCTGATGAATGAAAATGAGGTATAGATCATAGACAAGGCAGGGTTGCCTCATCCTTATAGACAAGATGATTGGCTAAGACCTGCTGTAATTTCACTTATGTGCTAAGATACAGCTAAATGTCCTCAAGGCAATGAAGAAATCTGGCACAATCTACTTATTAATTTTGTGTTGGCAGTCATGATGATAATAAGAGTTTCTCCTCCCCCTGCCTAATATTCTGGCTTGGGTGTCTGAGATGGGTATTTTCCAATTCTTCTTTTTGCTCTGTACTCTAAGGATATGGCCTTGAATCCCCAGAGCGCTGGCTTGGAAGTTTGAATTAGTTAGATGGACTGGATGGTAGACTACCTGTGGGACTGTAAGAAAAATGTGAAACTTAAGATCAGAGAAACTAAGTCTCATCACAATTATGGCATTTACCATCTATGTAGTTTTGGGTTAAAAAAAAAATCCAAACCTCAGTTTCCAAATCTGTAAAATGGGTATAGCCAAATCTACTACATAGAATTATTCAGAGTATTAAGGAACTGTAGGTAAGATCCTGAGATAAGGCGTTCAGGCTGATGGAGGAGATAGATAAGTAACCAAAAATTTGACCTATAAGAACCATATCCTGGCAGAGGTCAGTCCAAGACCAACTGCAGGGTCCTTAATTATTAGCGCTCACCCTGGACCTTGACCTGGGCAGGGCATAGGGGCCATGATGTTGTATGTCCACACCTGCACAAATATGATGTTCTTGGTTTCCTTGATCTGGTGGATCCTGGCTTAGAATCTACAGCTCTGTCAGCAGACAATGAAGAAACATCTCTTTGAATCTGAGGTCCTGCACACATATGTGAATTTAGCTTCTAATGTACAGCACTCACAGGGTAAAGAAAATGATAGCTTTCAGGAAGCAGCAACTAAGTAGGTGCAGAGGACACTAGCTTCTGAATACTCAGTGGAACCATGTACTTTGCTTGTAATAATCAGAGCCTGTCCCTCTATGAACCCACGTGAAAAAGGGGTACATTCTGTGACGCTGTTCAAGTTGGAGGGGTTCAGATGCTCAAAGGGGGTCATGGCAGAGGCCAGGACTGGAAGTGGCTGGTTTGTCCTGCTGGATCTCCCTCCCCGCTTTTTGAAGGTGGTGAGCACCAGGAGCCTGCTGAGTGAGGTGTCAGGTGATGTAAGCCAGGTCACCTGGCATCTTTCTATGTCTCAATTTCCTCACTGCGGAGCATGGTACTGAGTTGTGTGCAGCAAAAAAAAAAAAAAAAAAAAAAAAAAAAAGATGGTTGTAAAGTTCTTTGATTGCACAAATCACTAAATAATAGCATTTAATTATTTATAACGTGTTTTGAGATCGCAGGTTGAAAGCTGTGGCGGCTGCAGCGTGTTATTAACTGGTTGTCGGCAACCTTTGTTCAGGTAATAGACTTAATTACTACATTAATTGGATATGGTAGAGGAGAGGAGTGAAGGACCTCCGAGCTTCTCTCCACCCACTTCCCAGCTCTCCCTGGCCAGTCCAGCTGGGGGAATGTGTCCACCTGTTCTGGATCCTTTTCCTTACCTGGATCCTTTTAGCGCACCGGGCCTGCCGCTCCACCGCCGATATCATTCAGGAGTGCACTGTGAGGGAGCGTTTCCTGGGCTTCTAGGGGTTGATGAGGCTGCTCGCCTCTGTCCCCGTGTATCAATCACCCGCTCTAATTAGACTGTAAACAAACTCCCCCACCCCCATTCCCCCTGAAGCTTGTTGCAGGTCACGTGGCCACTATGTAAATCTACGACCCTGGAGCAGTTTAATGGCCGTGCTGACCGCAGGTAGTAACTCAGGCTCTCCTATAAATGGAAAATAAAAACAACAACCCATTACGGATGATGGTAGGTCTGCCACCTGCACGGGGAGCATCATAAACTTGACCGATTGCTCCTGCGTAGGGCTGAGGACAGGACTGTGGCGGGGGCCGGGGTGGGGTGGGGGGCTCTCCAGGTGGCAGGAGAGCAGATTTGTGACCTGTCATTTTCAGGCTGTCCCTTCTCTGTGCCCTGGCCTGCACAACTGCAGGCTCAGAAGATCTCCACCTACCCTTCCCAGTGGATTTTTATCTGGCTTCATCTTTCGCCTGTGGGCGGGGCTAGGGTCTTCCCAGCGAGTCTTCCTCCGCCCTCCTTCTGAGGATGGTGTGCATGCCCAGGGGCTGATCTGGGTCACTGTGGTCCTGTTGCCCCCTTTCCTTTGCGAGACCAGTTTTAGAAGGACAGCCTGACCAAGTGGAAATCGAAGTGCCCTGAACATGGAGATGTTTGCCTGCTTTAGTGACTGCTGTGTCCCCAGCATCTAGAGCCCTATCTGGTGTGTTGTTGTTGTTGTTGAATCGCTAGGTCCTGTCTGACTCTGTGAGCCCATGGACTGCAGACGGCCAGGCCTCCCTGTCCCTCACCTGTCTCCTGAAATTCACCCAAGTTCATGGTCATTGACTCCGTGATGCTGTCCAACCATCTCATCCTCTGCCGCCCCGGTGTGTAGTAGATGCACAATAATTTTTTTGAATGAATCAATAAATGAAAGAAGAAGTGAAATCTCTGGAATTGGGGGCTTGGAACTCTGAATCCCACCTCTGCTGCTTACTAGCAGTGGTAAAGTGGGAAAGTTACTTAAACTCTCTGGACCTCAGTTTCCTCCTCTTTAAAATGGAAGTCAGACGCCTATATCTCTGGCTGGTTGTAGAGATTAAAACAGGTGGCATGTCTAAACATGCATAGCCCTGTCTGGTACACGTGTTACTTCAGGATGACAAATGAAGGCATTGAGGCTTCAACAGGTTAAGAGGTTTGCTAAAGTTTTCAAGAGGAGGAAAATGTAGGAGGGAGAAATCTGGTCTCCTGAGTCTTTCAGATTCAGATCTCTTCACTGTTCTAGGTGATGTCACAGATATCAGAAAGGGTTTGGTGGTTTCTTTTTCCACCCCTGGGGCATTTGGGGATCCTCAGATCCTGTTCAGACAGGATGTCTCCTTTAGCATGTGTATATTGAGGTCTGTGACCACTTGGTGGCTTCCCTGGTGGCTCAGTGGTAAAGAATCCACCTGCCAGTGCAGGAGACGTGGGTTCGATCCCTGGGTCAGGAAGATCCCCTGCAGAAGGAAATGGCTACTTATTCCAGCATTCTTGCCTGAGAAATTCCATGAACAGAGGAGCCTGGCGAGCTATAGTCCCTGGGGTGGCAAGGAGTTGGACATGTCTTGCAGCTAAACAACAGCATGATCAGTTGGGCTGGGCCTGGGGATAAGAATGAATAAGACCTTTGTCCTCAAGGAGCTTATGGTGCTTATGATGGAGAACATAAAGACAATGAAAATGGCAATGGGGTCTGGGCAAATCACAGTGGAGACATGTGATAACTCTGTGGGAACTCACATGTGGGAGGGTTGATCTCTGTTCAGGGGTTTCTGGGAAAGATTCACAAACAACAGAGTGCAGAACGAGTCTTGAACAAGGAGAAGAAATGGTTCTCTAGTGGAAAAGGGAGTGGAGTTGAGTTTTAGAGCTAGGAAAAAAGGGTATGATTTGAGAGTGTGAAAATGCATGGAGTTTTCACAGACCGATGAATGGTTTGGAATAGGGGTAAATGGAAGAGGAGGAGGAGATCAGACTGGGCCAGTTAATGGGCTTATAGGCTATCCTAGCCATATACTTTTTATTAGGGGCACTGGGGAGCCATAGAGGACTATAAACGTAGAGAATGAAATGGCCATATTTATGATTTGATATGATGACTACTGGGGCTTCCACGTTGGCTCAGCAGTAAAGAATCCACCTGCAAGGCAGGAGCCACAGGAGACACAGGTTTGATCCTTGGGTTCAGAAGATCCATGGCAACCAACTCCCGTATTCTTGCTTGGAAAATTCCTATGGACAGAGGAGCCTGGTGGACTGCAGTCCATTAGGTTGCAAAAAGTTAAACATGACTGAAGCAACTTAGAACCCACACATGCACGCATGATGACTATTGACTGACTGGTGAAAGAAACAAAAGGACTTCAAAACTGGGCACAATAAACTCATTCAGATTCAGATGCAAATAAAGTTAACTGAGTGTGTACAACATACCTGTTCTCTGCATATGTCATTTTCTTTGCCCTCCAATGCAGCTACAAGCCAAGGGATGCCAAGGAATGACAGCAACCAACAGAAGCAAGAAGAGAACCATAAAAGAGAGCTCAGCCCTGCCAGCATCCTAATTTTGGACTCCTGGTCTCTGGAACTTAGAGAGAATAAATTTCTGTTGTTTTAAGGTACCCAGTCTATGGTTATGTTATGACAGTTCCAGGAGCCTGGTACGGCAGCCTTCCGAAGCAGCCTATGAAGATGCTAGTATTAAGAAAAATGGATTCTGATAGTGACTGAGAAAAGTATCCATGGTTATCACCCAGTGGGCTTCAAAATCAGGTTTATCTGATACCAAACTCATTCTCTTTCTAATATACTGGTGAGGATTTTTGTGAGCAGCCTTGCTGGGAAAGAGGTTAGCCAAGTGAGGGAGCTCCAGTTGAGGAAGGTGAAGAATGATGCAACTTTTCTTTGGGAAGCCCAGAGAACATTCTGGAAACTCATTTGAAGCCATTTGACCAGCCTGAGGGACAATAGGGTCAATGCTTCTTTATTTTTTCCCATTAATCACTTGAGTCTCTACTTATATTTTTAGGAAGAAGTCCTCAGTTTCCAAGGACCAGCTGGGGTCTTGTTTAGTTAGAAGGGGGTCCATTTCATTACCAGATGTCAGGTGAAAGAACCAGAAATTCTGACCTGTTGATTGGAGTATGAGTTGGGTCCTATCCACATGGTGGCTGTTGAACACCAGTCTTGTATGGCCCAATGATCCGGGGTACACTGGAGATCAAACCAGTCACTCCTAAAGGAAATCAGTCCTGAATATTCGTTGGAAGGACTGAGGCTGAAGCTGAGGCTCTCATACTTTGGCCACCTAGTGTGAAGAACTGGCTCACTGGGAAAGACCCTGATGCTGGGAAAGATAGAAGGCAGAAAGAGAAGGGGATGACAGAGGATGAGATGGTGGGATGGCATCACCGACTTGATGGACAAGAATGTGAGCAAGCTCCAGGAGTTGGTGATGGACAGGGAAGCCTGGCGTGCTGCAGTCCATGGGGCTGCAAAGAGTCGGACACGACTGAGAGACTGAACTGACTGACTGACTGACCTGAGGTAGAGATGTCCTTGCTGCCTAAAACCTTGCACAGAGGTGGGCTTCAGGTATGAGGAGTCTCAGAATGGGCCAGGCTAAGCAGACTATCACTGCAACTAGACCCCAAGATTTGGAATCCCAAACCGTTATGTAAGATGAGGTAGATTGTCTCTAAAACTGCTACTGATGTGAGGTTGTAGGAGCTCCATCCCTTCTTTTATCCCAGGAGGGTGATGATGGAAGGTGCTTAACCATACTTGGGGCGACCAGGCTGGAGGGTAGCAGTCCCGCAGGGAGGCCTTCCTTCACTCCTAAGTTTAAACTAAAACCATACATGGTGTTCTGTGCTTTAATTTTATGGGACCTGTCACGTCTGTGTTCATGTGGTGATTTGTGTGATTTTTTTTGTATAATGTTTGCACTTCCCCCCCACCTGAAGGAACCCAATGAAGGAACCCAATGAAGGTAGGTACCGGGAATGTTTTCCCACTTCTGTATTCTCAAGGTTTAGCACAGAGTCTGGCACTTGAGAATTTCGTTCAAACCTCAGCTCTGTTGCAAACTATCATGGCTGTGAGACCTGAGGTTAGTTGTCCAATCTCTCTAAGCTTCTGTTTATCCATCTGAAAAGATTAAATAAGATAAACCCACTTCTAAGGGATGTTGAGAAGATTGAAGAACATAAAGCATGGAGAACACAGCATAATGCCTGGCACAGAGCAGATGCTCAGTATATGGTAATTTTAAAAGTTTTACCCCTCCCTTCCTTTCTTTCCTTTCTTCCCTATAGCCTCTTACTGCTCACCTCCTCACTCTCTAAGAGTTCTTGTGTATGTGTATATGTATGTGTGTGTGTGTATATTTGTGTGTGAAGATCCCCTGGAGAAGGGAATGGCTACCCACTCCAGTATTCTTGCCTGGAGAATCCCATGGACAAAGGAGCCTGGCAGGCGACAATCCGTGGGGTTGCAAAGAGTCGGATGTGACTGAGCTAAACTGAACTGATGTGTCTGTGTATTTATGTGTGATTTTGTATGCATGTGTATGTTTGTATGTGTGTGCATGTGTGTTTGTTGTGTGTATGTTCGTGCACGTACTGTATATGTGTGCGGGGGGGCACCTGTGCTCACCTCCAGCTCAGAAGGCTCTCACCCTTGATGAGTAGGACTGTGAGTGAATCTTGAGTAAGAGACTCTGTGCTACCAGTTCGGAGGCCCCACTGCTGGGGCGGCTTGGCACTGTGAGGGTGTGTAAAGACACTGTAGTCCTCAGAGCTATCCTCACCTGTGCTGGTGGTAGCTCCGCCTCCACAAGCCACCTGCAGGGGAGGCGACCTTGTTTGTGATGAGGGATGGACTCAGATGCCTGAGTCCATCTTTCACCTACATCACCCTGGGTCTTCTGCAGCTCTAGGATAGGCACAAGAGGATTGTGGAAGGTGGAGAATGTGGTGGGTAGAGATTCCTTCCTTTATTCCCTTGGGGATTGCTGAAGGGCAGTCATCAGAGAAGACCCTAGGGATGTCCCCTACTAGTGACCTTGGCAGGTTAAGCTCTTGGTGCCTCAGTTTTCTCTCTGTATAATGGGAATTTTTGATTTCATAGCACAGAAATATACAACCAGGAAGTCAGGTAGTGAAATGAATGAAGGAAGCTACTTTTTAGGGGAAAATGCCATGGGAAAATATCCCAACCCAATGATGAAGATGTTCTTTAATTTTAGCTAACTGTTGCTATGTGAGAAGTTGAGCTCAGAACTGCCGGCTTTCTGATGATTTAAGAGAAGGTAGAAATCTGGATTTTTTTTTTACAGGAAATCTGCAAATTTTCGTATTGGCAGAAATTTCAAGTTTTCTTAAAACATTATAGGCGGCATAAATAAAACATCTCTATGGTTCAGATGTGGCCATCAGGTTGGTATTTTGTGATGTACATATATGAAATAGTAAATGTGTGTGTGCGTTAGTCACCCAGTCGTGTCTGACTCTGTGACCCCCATGGACTGTAGCCCACCAGGCTCCTCTGTCCATGGGATTATCCTGGTGAGAATACTGTGAAACAGCAATATATATTTTTTCAAATTGGATATATTTCAAATATATTTTTATCCCCCTGGGATAAAAAAGGAGAAAACTGGGGAGAGGGAAGAACAGAAAGAAGGTGTGGAAGGGGAAGAGAAGCTGTACATAGTTCAGAGAATATAAGGGGCCTTGAAGGTAGAGATCCAGTTGTGGGAGTGTGTTTGGCCTCTGTCTGGTCCCAGTGTGAAGCCCCCAGGATAGACCCAGCCCTCATTTCCACTGATGGAGTAGTAACAGCCCACTGATTCAGGGCTGGGATGTTCAAGAGGGGATCTGCCAGGGTATCTGAAGTTTCACATTTCTTTCTGGGATCAGAGAGTAGGGTGCTCTTGTCCTTCCCTCACCCACCTGCAGAATAAGATTCAGTTCAAAGAGGGAGGGATCCTTGGGTTGCTCAGTCTGGCATCTGATGTCCTCAGACTAAGCCAGATGACCTGCAGTTGGGTTTCTAGATATCCTCCAGTACACGGTGAGACGGAGGCCAGGATTGGGGGAGGGGGCATGTGTCAGTGAGCTCAGCTGCCTATCTCCCCAGATGCTCTCTTTCAAATGCTTCCCAATCAGTGTCTGGGGAGCTAGAGAGCCCTGGGCAAGTGACCTCAACTTCCTGAGTCTCAGTTTCTTCATCTGTAAAATGGGAACAATAGCAGCTGACTCACATCTGTTAGAGTGCCTGATAGGCTCGTTTCATCTTGCATTTGCCAGTGTTACATGGAACTGATCACCATGCCTGGCTTTGCCTCCAAGGAAGGGGACTTGAAAGCCTTCAGAACAGTCCACCTGAGCCTGGCCCTGCTCCTTCTTCCAGAGGCAGGACCCAAGAGGTCTCTGGGCTCTGAACCCTATATTCATGCAGGTTGTCTATCAATGTGGATTGTAGAAATCAGTCCTCTCACTCCAGAAGAACTTAGGCTTCTACAGATTTCGGGTTGGCAGAAAGAGAAGCAGTAGGGAAGCTGAAGTTAACTTCAGTTCAGTTAAATTACTCAGTGGTGTCCGACTCTTTGAGACCTCATGGACTGCAGCACGCCAGGCTTCCCTGTCCATCACCAACTCTCAGAGCTTACTCAAACTCATGTCCATCGCGTCCGTGATGCCATCCAACTGTCTAATCCTCTGTCATCCCCTTCTCTTCCCACCTTCAATCTTTCCCAGCATCAAGGACTTTTCCAATGAGTTGGTTCTTCACATCAGGTGGCCAATGTATCAGAGTATTGAAGGGACCTCAAACACATGCTCCCTCCTCATTCACTGACTTGATATGCTAGCCTCTGGAATATTCCATGACACCCAAGGTGGCATCTCAGAGAGCTGGAGATCTGGTAACTTCTTTCATTCTTCAGTATCAGGTCCTTCCAGTGAATATTCAGGACTGATCTCCTTTAGGATGGACTAGTTGGATCTTCTTGCAGTCCATGGGACTCTCAAGAGTCTTCTCCAACACCACAGTTCAAAATCATCAATTCTTCAATGCTCAGCTTTCTTTATAGTACAACTCTCACATCTATACATGACTACTGGAAAAACCATAGCTTTGACTAGACAGAACTTTGTTGACAAAGTAATGTCTCTGCTTTTTAATATGCTATCTAGGTTGGTCATAGGTTTTCTTCCAAGGAGCAAGCGTCTTTTAATTTCATGGCTGCAATCACCATCTGCAGTGATTCTGGAGCCCAAGAAAATAAAGTCTTTCACTGTTTCCATTGTTTCCCCATCTATTTGCCATGAAGTGATAGGACCGGATGCCATGATCTTAGTTTTCTGAATGTTGAGTTTTAAGCCAACTTCTTCCCTCTCCTCTTTCAACTTTCATCAAGAGGCTCTTTACTTCTTCTTCGCTTTCTGCCTTAAGGTTGGTGTCAACTGCATATCTGAGGTTATTGATATTTCTCCTGGTAATCTTGATTCTAGTTTGTGCTTCATCCAGCCTGGCATTTTGCATGATGTACTCTGCATATGTTAAGTAAGCAGGGTGACAGTATACAGCCTTGACGTACTCCTTCCCCAATTTGGAACCAGTCTGTTGTTCCATGTCCAGTTCTAACTATTGCTTCTTGACTGCATACAGATTTCTCAAGAGGCAGGTCAAGTGGTCTGGTATTCCCATCTCTTTCAGAATTTTCCACAGTTTGTTGTGATCCACACAGTCAAAGGCTTTGGTATAGTCAATAAAGCAGAGGTAGAGGTTAACATGGAAATGGGCAAAAACTTAAAAGAAGATAAGCTGAATGGGAATGTATGGGATGTGAATGAATTAGGTTGACACTATTTTTTTTTTTTTTTTGATCACTCACCATTATTCTAGGCACTTGGGGCAGTGGTGAACAAGGCAGTCTGTGATCTATTCCTAGAGCTCATATGCCATGGAAGCCAGACACTGAGTAGAAATGACAGATGTGGAGAAAGCTACAAAGGGGGATGTTCAGGGTGCTAGAGGAGTGAATACAAGGAAATCTAGCATAGTCTGGTGCAGTCTCCCAGATGAAATTTGCTAGTATTTTGAATTATGATAACAGGACTCGAAAAGGTCAGTTTTCATTCCAATCCCAAAGAAAGGCAATCCCAAAGAATGCTCAAACTACCGCACAATTGCACTCATCTCACACGCTAATAAAGTAATGCTCAAAATTCTCCAAGCCAGCCTTCAGCAATACGTGAACCATGAACTTCCAGATGTTCAAGCTGGTTTTAGAAAAGGCAGAGGAACCAGAGATCAAATTTCCAACATCCACTGGATCATCAAAAAGCAAGAGAGTTCCAGAAAAACATCTATTTCTGTTTTATTGACTATGCCAAAGCCTTTGACTGTGTGGATCACAATAAACTGTGGAGAACTCTGAAAGAGATGGGAATAACAGACCACCTGACCTGCCTCTTGAGAAACCTATATGCAGGTCAGGAAGCAATAGTTAGAACTGGACATGAAACAACAGGCTGGTTTCAAATAGGAAAAGGAGTACGTTAAGGCTGTATATTGTCACTCTGCTTGTTTAACTTACATGCAGAGTACCTCATGAGAAATGCTGGGCTGGAAGAAGCACAAGCTGGAATCAAGATTGCCAGGAGAAATAGCAATAACTTCATATATGCAGATGACACCACCCTTATGGCAGAAAGTGAAGAGGAACTAAAAAGTCTCTTGATGAAAGTGAAAGAGGAGAGTGAAAAAGTTGGCTTATAGCTCAACCTTCAGAAAACTAAGATCATGGCATCTGGTCCCATCACTTCATGGGAAATAGATGGGGAAACAGTGGCAGTCTTTATTTTTTTGGGCTCCAAAATCACTGCAGATGGTGATTGCAGCCATGAAATTAAAAAACGCTTACTCCTTGGGAGGAAAGTTATGACCAACCTAGATAGCATATTAAAAAGCAGAGACATTGTATTGCCAACAAAGGTCCGTCTAGGCAAGGCTATGGTTTTTCCAGTGGTCATGTATGGATATGAGAGTTGAACTGTGAAGAAAGCTGAGTGCCGAAGAACTGATGCTTTTGAACTGTGGTGTTGGAGAAGACTCTTGAGAGTCCCTTGGACTGCAAGGAGATCCAACCAGTCCATCCTAAAGGAGATCAGTCCTGGGTGTTCATTGGAAGGACTGATGCTGAAGCTGAAACTCTGATACTTTGGCCACCTCATGCGATGAGTTGACTCATTGGAAAAAACCCTGATGCTTGGAGGGGTTGGGGGCAGTAGGAGAAGGGGACAACAGAGGATGAGATGGCTGGATGGCATCACCGACTTGATGGGCATGAGTTTGAGTAAACTCCAGGGAGTTGGTGATGGACAGGGAGGCCTGGCGTGCTGCGATTCATGGGGTCGCAGAGTGGGACACGACTGAGTGACTGAACTGAACTGAACTGAACAGTGACTGAGGGCTCACTACATGTCCTCAGGCATTTCGCATGCATGATCTCATCAAATCCCTAGAGCAAACCATCAAAATACATGTTTTAAAGAAGTTATGGCTCTGGGAGGTGAAGTAATGCCTGTGGTCACTTGGCCATCCAGTGGTGAAGTCAGATTTGGATTTGAAATCTCATGGTCATATAGTGTGCAGGCTCAAGGAACACTGAGATCCAACTGGTTCTGCTTGGAGGTTGGCAACCTGAGTGACACCAAGGGCAGCCCCAAGGTCTTGAATGGCTTCTCGTAGGAAGGAGGAGAAACGCTGGAAAAGTAGACATGCTTGAAGGAAAGGCAGGAAATGAGGGAGGGCTACTTCTATCTCTTCTCTTGGCTGGTTACCTTGCTCTTACTTTCCTTCAGGAAAGAAACCTATGGATTCTTTCAAAATTCCTGGAAGGCTATTTCTTTAGGAGTCTCATACCATGTGTGAGGAACTAGGTCTCCCCTGGTGTTTTCAACTTTCCTTTTTTATTTGGCAGCCATTGTAGTTGAAGAGGTCCCTGGTATCTGTTCCTTTAAAGAGTGAAGAATAAAAGAAGTTGCCACATTGCCAGCTCTCTGAGATGTCACCTTGGGTGTCATAGAATATTCCAGAGGCCAGCATATCAACTCAGTGAATGAGGAGGGAGCATGTATTTGAGGTCCCTTCAGCACTCAGATGATGCCAGAGGCTCAGAGGAGGATAAACAGGTCCATGGCATAAAATCTTTCCAGACTTAGAGATAACACAGCCACTAGAAGGATGGTTGGTGTTGGAACTCATTTTATTTCCAGACTCCAGAGATGCTTGTGTGTGTGACTGTGGCTGGGACTTGATCAGCCAGGAAGGGTGAGGGTTGACTCAGTTTTTACTGGACTTGGTTGAATCTGGGCAGGGAAAAGGAGAAGAGGTACATGTAAGGACCAAAATAGACAACTCCTCTTTGTGGTTCTGAATGTTCAGACACTTCAAAACAAAACAAAACAAAAAACTTCTGTTTTCCATCCTCAGCTGGAAGTGGTCAGAATCAAAACTGAAAGTGGTGGCATCTAGAAGTGAGGTTGACCTCTCTGTAGGGAAGGCTCCCATCTCAGACTGGCCAAGGTGAGACTTAGGTGCTGGGTCAACTGGGTGAGGACTTCGTAAGACAGCGTGATATTCAGTAGTATATTCAACAAGAATAGATGACCCTTTTCTCAATGCCAGGACTTCTTCTGGGAGCTGGAGATTCAGAGAGGAGGGTGAAGATACAGCTAACCCTGATCTCTCAGGACCTGGGGGGCGGGTAATGCCAGAGAGAAATATATAGGCAAATAATATATCCCCATGTGAAGACTTAAAGCAAGGTAGATATAATAAAATGCTGTGGTTTTACAAAGAGAGGAATGAGTAATTCTGCTAAGTCAGAGAAGGTGGTTGGGGCCAGTTTCAAGAGCTTTGATTCAAACTCTAAAGAATGTGCAACCTGAATAAATCTTGATGCCCCACATGGCTCAGGATGATTTGGCGGTTGTAACACAGAGAGGGAAAAAAGTAAAGATAAGTTTTGCAAGATCCTGTAGGATCTTTAGTTGTGACATGTAGAATCTTTTAGGGATGAATTTTGAGATCATATCATTCTAACCTCAAAACAGCACTCTTTTGATCATATCACCTGTTCTTACAGCTTCAAAGGTTGGTTCCTTCAGAGTGCTAGCCAGTTGGGGGTTTGGCAATGGAACCGCTCTACCAGGCCTTGGCCACCCTGGTGCCAGCCCGGTCCCTGCCACGAGCCAAGCCTCCAAGCACCTCCACTTAACCCACACTCCCTTCCACACTAATGATATTGACTCTCACCACCCTGGCAGGGTGTTCCACTGCCTAATTACTGTTTGGAAACCTCTCGGGGTGGAAAACAGAAGTTCAGCATTTAATGGTTAAAGGGTTCACATCAAGTCTGGAGCAGAGTAGGAGAGCTGGGGGCTGCTGACAGAGGGCACGGTGGGCACGCTGAGGGTCCAGACCAACCAAGGGACATTGTGTCACAGGAGAGCAGGAACAAAGGCTGGCAGCGTCTGCTCAGCTTAAAGTCAAGATTCTTAGATGATCCGGGTCATGTGATTGTGGGCCCTATCCCCCACCGCTGTCATTCCTAGATCCCTTCCTGGGGCCAGACCCTCATTTCTGCTGTATTACTACACATATGGCAACCCATTCACTGAGCACTGACTTCTCATGTGCCAGGATCCTGGCCGGGAACCCGATGGTCATAATCTCCTAGATTCTTCACCATAATGAGGCTCACTCTTGTCCTCATTTGGAATCTGATGTCCTCATTTGGGTCCGAAGTGACTTGTTGAGAGATGCATAGTTGGTGGGTGGCGGATCTGAACTCAGGTCTGTCTGGCTCCCTACACCTGTACTCTCAACTCCAAGCAGTCATATGCCTCCTTTGAATGAGGTACAGGGGAACAAAGGCAGGTATCTTTGAAGTCACAGTGATGTAACTCTGAGACTCAAACCATGAGCCTATGCCTTCTGATCTGTCTGAATAATGGTGCCCACTTTCCTAAGGTGGGACTTTAAATAAATAAATATTTAATTTATATTTAATTCATATATATCCTGAAGATTCCTGGGTCTAGCTTTGGAAGGTAATTCAATGATGATCCTCTATACCCCAAACTCTCTAAGTCATCACTCTCTTGATTATCTCCCAAGATGGGGAGCTCACCACCTCTCAAGTCCCTCTGGCACTCTGGCTCAGGATGCTCTGAGTAAAGAGGCAGCCAGAGGAACAGCCCTCACCCTCAGGGGACTGGGCAAGAGTAAGAGGAGGAGGGGGCACATTTAATGGCTGCATCCTGGTGGTTGTCTAGGGGGGCACGCCTGTGATGGTGATGACTAGATGGTGATAATGGGCCATTTTTATAATTGGCATTAATGACACCATTTGGCCTGAACATCCACCTCCTGCTCTCTCTCCTCCTACACTTTGCTGAATCTCTGTTCTGAATGTTGACTCCTGACCTGCTGATATCCCAACTTGTCTGGCCAACCAGTTAGTCCTAGAACCTGGGGAAAAGGACATGCCTTGGTCTGGGTCTTTCCAGATCAGGGTAGGCTCTTGTCTCCTTTGACTTGGATATAGATAAAAGTCTGATTTTCTTTCAAAGTGGGGTCATCATTTTCAGAGAGTATAGGCTTCTCATGGTCCAGATGATGGTCTGGATAAGAAATCACACCTCAGTGGCATTGGATAGGGTTTCCAGGGGCTGGAGGCTGACTGCCAGCCAACCTAGAGGTGGTATGGAAACAGAGCCTTAATAGAGATCCATAGGAGGAAGGAGACACAGAGAGTCTATGAGAAGTGGGAGGGAGAGAAGGAAGGGAGAGAGGGCGGAAGGAAGGAAAGAAGGACGGGAAGAAGGACGGGAAGAAGGAAGGAAGGAAGATAAAAGGGAAGGAGAGAAGAAAGGAGGGAAGAAAGTAAGGCAGTACATGCATTAGTTCATTTAATCCAAATAAGACTCTAGGAGACCAGTGTTATTAATGTCCTCATGGAAGAGATGAGAAAAGTCAGGGGCAGGAGGTATACAAATATATATGGTGGTCACTATTCTCAGCTCCTTCCAGGCTTCACCTGAGTCTCAGGCACCAATGTCCAGTAGCCACATTCTACAGATCCCCTAAGTTCTCTACGTGAGCAGTGAGATGTAAGATTCAGAAGGAAGAATGGTCCAAAAGCCAGTCTTTTTCTCAAGCAGTGATGACAAGCTTGTGAGCCTGTGCTCTTCCTGCCCACCCTTGGTCCCGGTCCTGCACAGAAGGCCACTGTGATGATCAGTAGTGGCTTACTGACCTGAGTCAGTCCTGAGTGTTGCAGCAGGAAGAAAATTGCTGACTTTGGACCACAGATATGACAACAAATCTTAACTGAAGGGCAGATTCTGACTTTCTCTCCTTCAGATCTTCCAAAGGTTTTATAAACACCTAGTTCCCTGAGTTAAATTCCTTTCCGACTGAGTTGCCTGAATCTTTGTATTTGAGACCGTATTCTGGAAGACACAGGAAATAAGAAACTGGCCCAAGATCATGAACTGGCAAGTGGTGGGACTGGAAGTCAAACCAGGTCTGTTCTAAGTTCAGGACTGGCACTCTTTATATTAAAAAAATTTTTTTTAGCTTAAAATTTACCATCTTAACCATATAAAGTTTACAGTTCAGTGTCATTTTTATTGTTTACTTGCTCAGTCATGTCCAACCCTTTGCAACCCCATGGACTGCAGCACACCAGGCCTCCCTGTCCCTCACCATCCCTTGGAGTTTGCTCAAACTCATGTCCGTTGAGTCAGTGATGCCATCCAGCCATCTTGTCTTCTGTCATCCCCTTCTTCTCCTACCTTCAATCTTCCCCAGCATCCAGGTCTTTTCTAATGAGTTGGCTCTTTGCATCAGATGGCCAAGATTTTGGAGCTTCAGCTTCATCAACGGCCCTTCCAGTGCACATTCAGGGTTGGTTTCCTTTAGGATTACCTGGTTTATCTCCTAGAAGTTCAAGGGATTATCAAGAGTCTTCTCCAACACCACAGTTTGAAAGCATCAATACTTTGGTGCTCAGATTTCTTTATGGTCAAACTCTAACATCCTTATATGACTACTGGGAAAACCATAGCTTTGACTAGGATTAGGTACATTTAATTGTTGGGTGATCATCAGAACTCTTTTCATCTTCCCATACTCAAACTCTGTACACATTAAACACTAACTCCCCATTCCACTCTCCATTAACACTTGGCTTCCTGTTTCTTTGAACTTGACTTCTCTACATACTTCATATAAATGGAATTATACAGTATTTGCCTTTTTTTGTCTGGCTTATTTCACTTAGCATAATGTCCTCAAGTTTCATCCATAATGTAGCATATATCAGAATTTCCATCCTTTTTAAGGTTGAATAATATTCCACTATATGGGTAGACCACGTTTTGCTGATTTGTTCATCTGTGAATGGACACCTAGGGTTGCTAGGTTGCTTCCACGTTTTAGCTATTGTGAATAATTCTGCTATGAACATGGATGTGCAAAAGGCCTTGCATGCTTAACCTATCCACCCTGTGGCTTCCAACTGCTCAGAGGTTTTCATTTCACATCAACCTGAAGGCATATTATCGTTGTTATGACTTTGAGGCTGAAGGATGGCACTTTGTTTTCCCAAAGTTGGTATGCAAGAATATCAATCATTCCTTGCAAAACCACACTGCTGTCCCAACCCTCTCAAGTTCCCATGATAGATTCATCAGGCTGAAGAAAGGGATGGGTGAAGAAGGTGAGGGAGTGGGTGAAATCTTAAGGTCATTTCAGAACCAGCAAACTAGCAAACCAGCAAACTAGCTCTTAAGCTTAACCTCTAAGCTTAAGAGGCAGAGGCCAGAGGCACTGCTTTGCTCTATTAGCAGGTGGCTTAGGGCACTTCCCAACTGTATTAAGAAGTCACAGGTGGGTCTGGAGTGAGTCATGCTACCAAAGTGAGATATCCAGGTTGCCTTGGGATACCCTTGGCATATCCTTGCATTATCCCTGAATTTCTGCTCTTACCCTTCTAACCCCCCTGTTCCCAAAGGCTGGGACTTCACTTTGGCTTCTTTTATTCATTCATTTGTCCAAATCATTCATTCATCTATACAATACCTAATTCCTAACTTTGGGTGTGTGTCAGGCACTGGAGATAGAGCAGCAAACAATCAGATATGGCCTCGACCTTTTGAATATCAGGTTATAGCAGGAGAGGCATGGGATAAACCAAGTAGGCAAGTCCATACATAGGATTGCTAATGACACTGATAAATCCCATGGCAAAAACAGGGCTTCCCACGTGGAGCTAGTGGTAAAGAACCTACCTGCTAATGCAGGAAACATGAGACATGAGTTCAAACCTTGAGTCAGGAAGATCCCCTGGAGAAGCAAACAGCAACCCACTCCAGTATTCTTGCCTGGAGAATCCCCATGGACAGAGGAGCCTGGAGGGCTACAGTCCATGGGGCCACAAGAGATGGACACGACTTGAGTGACTTAGCACTCAGATAGCACACATGGAATAAATAAGGCAGGCTTGTAAGGTAGATACTGACTGTAGGAGAGGTTGAGGCAACTCAAGAAAATGTTTCTTTGAGGGGCTGACACTTGAAATGAGATCTGAGTGATGAGGCACCTGCCTTGCAAGGACTGGAGAGAAGGCATTCCAGGTATAGGAATCAGCAAGTGCCAAGGCCAAGAGAGCAAAGATCTCAGTGTGTTCAGGAAACAGAAAGAAGACCTTTGTTCCTGCTGAACTATCATGATGTCCCATGAACTTATAGGATATAAACTTTGTACAAAATGCTGCCTACCTTGGATTCCTGCTGGAAATGAAAGCAGCTCCCCCTGCCCTGCTCTGACCATATCCAGGTTCTCCATCCTCTGCTTCCCTCCACATCCCCTCAGGTGTTTTTACACACTCGGTTACCAGCTTGCCCTATGACTGAGTCCAAGAAGCCAAAGACCTCCTTTTGACTTTGAGCTTAGAGAAGCTTCTCCTAAATGGAGATCTGTCTGTCTCTGGTGTGATGTTCCCAGGGGCACCCCTTTTCCCCAGGTTCCACAGATTGGGGGAGAGCAAACTGGTTTTGGCAAACACATCTTCATTTATTCATTCAATTAGTAGTTAATTGGGCACCACCATCAGCAGAAATAAGAATAAGAAAATGAAGTCAATTAATGAGGGGGGACTCAACCAGGATGATATTTTTTTTTTGAGTGCATTTAACTGGGACCTGGGACTCTGGAAAGATTTTTAGGAAGAAATGATGCATAAGTTAAAACCCAAAAGATGAGTAGGAATTAGCTAGGAAAGGGCTCATTAGAAAGAAAATTGTTCCAGATTTTGGAAATTGCATGTGCAAAGGTCCTGAGGTAGGAGACAGCATGGGGGGGGGCATTCAAGCAACCCCAAGTTTAGACTGATTTAGGTGGTGTTTGAAAAGGAGGATGTGTGTGGACAAAACTGGCTGGGAGATCCTCGAGCCTGTAGTATCCAGATTCTTCAAGGTCTTTTCCACTATATATATATACTTTTTTAAACATATAATCCTTTTCTAGAGAGTCAGATCTGTCGCAGAAGTACACTACTGAAGAGGAGGGGCAAATACAGAAGTGGAGTTAACCTTGACTTTCTCTTGCTTTGCCTTCACAAGGACAGTCATCTCTGTGGGTGTCATCTCCCTTCTGTGCCCAGTTCTCCTGTCTTGTGTCCCTATCTACATGCACCCCCCTTCTCCATGTTTCTGGTAGCTCTTTCACCACCTTTGAGCTCTTCTTTAGAAAACTCCACCCACTCTACCATGTGAGTTCCAAGCTGCAGCATTCAGGCTTAGGTAGGCAGATCCCTTGGCTGCTGCCAAGAGAGTCAGTTGGTAGAAAGTATGGGGTGAAAGACACCAGTTAGCAGGCACTGTAATCATCCAGGGCTCGGGCAGTGATGGAGTGAGTGCAGAGAAGTGCAGAGGTTTGGGAGATTGTCGCAGGTCTTTTAGAAAGTTTGAGTGGGGCTTGGATGAACTCATGGATGAACACAGACACTGAAGGAAGAAACACAGGGAGGAGAGGAGGGGCAGGAGAAGATCTTGAATCTGTTGAGGCTGAGAAATAGAATGAAAAAGTGAAAGTGTTAGTTGTTCAGTTATGTCCAACTCTGCAACCCTGTGGACAATAGCCCTCTGCCCATGGAGTTCTCCAGGCAAGAATACTGGAGAGGGTAACCATTCCCTTCTCCAACCCAGCGATCAAACCTGGGTCTCTCACACTATAGGCATATTCTTTACTGTCCGGGCCACCAGAGAGGCCCTATTTCCTGCCGTACCAGTAAACAAAGGATGTCATAGCCATCAATGAATGCAGGCATCACTGGTGGCGAGCTGGGGAGCCCTGAGGACACTCAGGAGGGAATGGAGTACCTGCCATCAAGCACCCATCAGACTGTGGCCACTCCCTATGGTGAGCCCCGAGGAAACTCAAAATGTGAAAATACAAGGTACAGGCCCCAGATAGCCAAGGTGCATCTCAAATGATGATTTCAGTGAGCCCAGACTCTTGCATTGTCACATACATAGAGAAGCACTAAATTCTTTAACTTGAGACATCTGGTTTTCTTTCTTTTTTTTCTGGTTTTCTTTAACTACCAATAATCTTTCGATGTTCGGATTGCCTGCCCTTCATTGCAAAACTTCTATATAACCTGGCTCCCTGCCTCGGCTCCTCAGAGCAGTTCTCTCAGGGTTACTTGAGATGTTGCCTCCCAAGCTTGAAGTCCTAAACATTCCTGCTGAATTAAACGTAACTCTCAACTTTTAGGCTGTATTTTTTAAGAATGCAAGGCCAAGGTGTGGAACTCTGGAACCATGCAGCTGTATGATGCTGGGGAAATCACTTAACCATCCCCCTCACCCCCTCCCCAACCTCCAGTTTCTTCCTTTGTAAAGTGGTGTTGCTAACAGTACCTATTGCCTAGGTGCATGCTAAGTTGCTTCAGTCATGTCTGACTCTTTGCAACCCCATACACTGTAGCCCGCCAGGCTCCTCTGTCCACAGGATTCTCCAGGTATAAATACTGGAATGAGTTGCCATGTCCTTCTCCAGGGGATCTTCCCAAAGTAGGGATTGAACCTGTGTCTCTTATGTCTCCTGCATTGGCAGGTGGGTTCTTTACCACTAGCACCACCTGGGAAGTCATTGCCTAGGTGGCTGTGAGAATGAATTAAATAAGTCAGACTCAGTATTGTGACTGACATATGCTGACGCTATAACTGCTGGTTAAAGACATTCTGACCCATTTCAATAAACACATGCGTTTCAAATAAATAGGTCTAAAGTCCAAGAGGGAGACCTGGGCTGAAGGTAGACCTGTGAGATTTATTTTCCTGGATTTTGCTTCCTCTCCTCAGGATAGGTATTTGCAAGGTTAATGTCAAAGCGGTTAAAAGAATCAACCCTTCACCGACTTGTAGATTCTTTGGAGGAACTTATTTGCATCTGAACAATTAATATGCCAATTGCAAATCAAGCTACTCCACTCCTCAGCACTGCCCTAGGGACTACTTGTTGGTAACACTTTAGTATTTAGTTTGAGTTACAGTGTGTGTTCTGGAACAGTAAAAAGGCAGTCCATTTTTTAAAAAAATGTAGTTCACTTCTCCATATTCTGAGTGGTCTTCTGTCTCATTAGCCTGGAGTCACTTTGAACTCACTTGCATTGTGGTTTAACCGACAGGGCATGGTGTTCTAAGTTGAGTGGGAGAGCCTGTTGGGGTGGGGTTGGGGGGGGGCTGGGGAGCAAATTGTTGTTCACTCAGTCACGTCTGACTCTTTGCAACCTCATGGACTGCAATACATCAGGCTTCCCTGTCCTTCACCATCTCCTAGAGCTTGCTCAAATTCATGCCCATTGAGTTGGTGATGCCATCCAACCATCTCATCCTCTGTTGTCCCCGGCTCCTCCTGCCTTCAATCTTTCCCATCATCAGGGTCTTTTCTAATGAGTTGGCTCTTTGCGTTAGGTGGCCAAAGTATTGGAGCTTCAGCTTTAGCATCAGTCCCTTCAATGAGTATTCAGGGTTGATCTCCTTTAGGATTGACTGGTTTGATCTACTTTCAGTCCAAGGGACTCTCAAGAGTCTTCTCCAACACCACAGTCCAAAGGCATCAATTCTTTGGTGTTCAGCCTTTCTTATGGTCCAGCTCTCACCATTGGAAAAAGCATAGCTTTGACTATATGGATCTTTGTCGTATAGTCAAATTAGATAAATAAAAATAAACACGTGATTCTTACTTAACCTGGCTCCTGGTGTTGTATTTCTCCCATCCAAAGGATCTAGTTGAATAAGAAGATTAAAGAAAGTAAATAGTGAAAGAAGAGTCAACTAAAAAAAATAAAAGCACAACCTAAAGTTTGAGAATGTTACATTTTAATCAGTGGCCTTACTGAGGATTGTAGCCCTGGAAACAGCCTCTTTGGCAGCTCTGAGGGGCTGTCCCTAAAAGGTAAGGGAGGAGCCAGGATACATAGGAGTTTTTGCTGAAAAAACAAAGAAAAATATGGTCAAGCATCAAAGTGCTCAGTCACTCAGTAATGTCCTACTCTGTGACCCCATAGATTGTAGCCCACCAGTCTCCTCTGTTCATGGGATTCTCCAGGCAAGAATACTGGAGTGGGTTGCCATTTCCTTCTCCAGGGGTTACTGCTAATCACAAAAAAATAGACATCTCAAGTTAATGATTTTAGTGCTTTTCTATGTTTGGGAAGATATGAATCTGGGCTCACTGAAATTATTCTTTTGATATGCATTTTAACTATCTAGGACCAGTATCCTGTGTACCAGGGTATAACAGGGGTCTGGCAGCTGCAGTGGCTTATGGCTTGATGGCAGGCAACATTCTTTGTTTACTGAAAATGGTAGGTGACATTTTTTGCCCATAGAGGAATGGATAAGAAGGTAGATCAGCTTCAAGCTAATCCATCCTAGCAGTGATCTTATTGTTTAGTCGTTAAGTCGTGTCTGACTCTTTGTGACCCCATGGACTATAGCCCACGAAGCTCCTCTGTCCATGGGATTTCCCAGGCAAGAATACTGGAGCGGCTTGCCATTTCCTTCTCCAGGGGACCTTCCCAACCCAGGGATGGAACCTGCGTCTCATCTCCTGCATTGGCTGGTGAATTCTTTACTGCTGAGCCACCAGAGAAGCCAGCTCTCTCCCATTTAGCACTTCCTTCAGGAACTGAATAAAGGTTTAAAAAACTTGCAAATCTCATGTTTCCAGTTTTTCACTCTTTCTTGTGTTACAGCCCCCAGATCGTACTGTGCAGTGCAAAATACACCTCCCAAACTTAGTGGCATTTAGAAAATGACTTATCTGACTGCTGGTCTTATGCTTAGTCACTCAGTCATGCCCAATTCTTTGCGACCCTATGGCCTGTGGCCTGCCAGACTCCTCTGTCCATGGGGATTCTCCAGGCAAGAATACTGAAGTGGGTTGCATTTCCTCCTCCATATCTTCCCAACCCAGGGAATGAACCCACATCTCATTTGTCTCCTGCATTGGGATTCTTTACCCCCTGAGCCATTGGGGCTGGTCTTACCTGGGGTTAATCTCATGACTCCATTCAGTTGGGTCTTGGGCTCAGGTGGAACATACGGGACGCCTGGACCCATCTTCAAGGCCTGGGGTCAATCTGACCTTCATGCAGGCAAAGTGATCTCATTGGCCAATCTAAGTCACATGTCAGTGTGGAGAGAGTTCTACACATCCATGGATTCTGAGAAGGGGTAAACATGGATTCTGAGAAGGGGTATTCATTGGGGGTCATTAACCTGGTGATCTATCCTGATAGTCTATGCAACATCTCAAAAATTTATAACTGTGGGTTCACTGAATTGCAGAGTGATGATGATGAAGATGCTGATAGTAATCACAATACTATTTTAAATAATGCGCACCATTTTATTTAGTACTTATTAAGTCTAGGGCCTTAAGTGATACAATGAGGAACTTGATCTTACTAGCAACTTTGCCAGGTCAGTACCATCCTTGGCTTATGGATGAGGAAACCGAGACTCGGAAAGGTGAGATACATTTCTCTAAGTGCATCTTGTGGCTGCAAGTGGGAGAGGCAGGGCCTGAATCCTTCCACTCTGGCCAAGAGATCTCGGGACAAAGCTAAATCACATTTCCAAAGCCAATCCTTAGACTTGTTCAAGTGTAAGCAGCTTTCACTAAACAGAAGTTTGATGAGCCGGGCAGGAATGAATCAGAAACACGAGGCTGATGTTTGTCTTCATCCGCAAGGGGGTTTGGCAGTCTCCAGACTCCCTTGGCAAGCAGGATTCGGGTGCTGCCAAAACCTGGAGCTCTGGCGTGATAGTGTGACCCTTCTGGTCAGGCCAGGCCTCCCGCCCGCCTTCCTGCTGTCCAAATCAGAGTCTCAGCCTCTCATGGCCTCTCCTGCTGCTTCACCCTTGAGCCCTGAGGACAGAAAGGCAGGAGGCCTCTCTGTAGCCACATCACGTGTGGGGGGAAAAAACAGCAAAGAGCTCTCTTTCCTGGAGCACTGTCAATGCAGCAGTCCCCCCAGGTGCCAGGAAACCCAAGCTTTGGAAACTGTGGCTGCAGGTTCCATCCCCAGGCTGTGGGTAAGATGCTCAGATGGAGGAGGAACGTGGCCCAACAGGAGGGCGGGGCTCACCCAGGCAGACAGGGAGGTGACCTCCCCTGATTTCTCTAATATCCCTTTTCAGGCTGAAAAATTTGGAATTGATCTGGTTAATCAGGCTTTTATTTTTGGTAATTGTAAAGCTTCTCAGAACTTTTCCTCTTTTGATGGGACTGCCCAAAATCTGGAGTAGGACTGGAGTAGATTCAAGGTCATCGGACAGAGGAACATATTCGTGGGGGTTTTGTGGGACTGCTGTGCTGCGAGAGGAACTCAAAGGATGCTGTTTTAAGTGTGTTTGCCCTGAAAGTGCCAGAACACAAGCTCCATGACTGCAGAGATCTCATCTGTTTTTATTCATATCCCTGGAGTCCAGCACTGTGTCTGGGTCAAGATAAGTGGCCAATAAATAGTGGATAAATAAACAAATGAAGAAATAAATGCAGGATACTCACTGCTATCTTTTTTCCTTCCTGTTTCCTTCTTTCTCTTCCTCCATCTCTGCTTCCTTCCCTCCCTCCCTCTCTCTTCCCTCCTTTCCTTCTTTCCGTCCAAGAATTTACTAGGACAGACACTATCCTAGCCCCTAGGGATGCATTAGTGAACCAACACAGGTCTGCTGTGTGTTAACTAATGAATGTTTTGGATTGCAGGTGATGGGCCACTTTTGCACCAGCAGCTGGACAAGGGTGAGAGGCTGAGGGCTGCCCAGGCTCCCGGAGGACCAGAGAGAAGCCCGCTTAGGGCAGGCTGGCTACTTGTTTGTCCTGGTCAGCCCCAACTTGCCGCCTTCAATATCCCTTAACATGCTGTTGTGCTGAAGACCCCAGATACCCCAGACCTGGCAAAACAGGCCCCTAGATTCCACTTCCCCTTGCTGCTGCTGAGGAAGCCAAGGCTGGCCTGTGAACTCTGGGAGAGCAGGACCACGTCAAACTTTCTCACCAGGATACTTCCGGTATCTGGCAGGGACCTGGCAGTAATGACCATTGGATGAATGATGAAACCTGAGGGCAATGCTCACTGAAGACATAAGTCCACATCCAGAGGGGAGAATGAAAAAAAAAAAGGCACTGGCTGAAGTTCTGGGAAGTTCCAGAATTCTTGGTCATGGTTCTGGCTCGGAGGCTTAGGATGTCCCTCCGATAAGGGCTGCAGAAGGTCCCTGCTGACCTCCCTTATTCATTCCTGAGGCTGCAGCTCGGTCAATGAGTCTTCTCCCAGTATGACCAGCTTGTCTTGGCACACAGAGATCTCTCGGCCCCATAGAGAACTATGCAGTTCCCCTGCAAGGAAAAACAAGGTTCTTGTCTCTGAAGGGAGAAAGCTTGTGTGGCTTTCAGGTACAACTAACTCCCAGTTAGCTGAACGTTCCAGGTCTCAGAGACTCATGGGCGGGGGGTCCCTGGGACCACCCAAATCTCATGTTGGCCCCCAGAACCTGCACTTGGTAGTGCCAGTGGTTGGTTCCATCAAATGATGGAGTGAAGTCCCCTTGCTGGATGCAGGGCATGGATCTGAGACACGGGAGAAGGTCAGCTTTGTTAACACAAGCCTGGAAACCAGCTTCAGATCAGTATGGAGGCTGTGAGGAATTGGGAGTCTGGGGCTCCCCCACAATATGCAGGGCTCTGGGCTACTCCCTGTGTTCGTGCCTCAGGCAGTCCTGCAAGGCAGAAGTCGGTGCTCCATTTTACAGATGAGAAAACTGAGTCTCAGTGCACAAAAGTGTCACACCCAAGTCCAAGTTGCTGAAGATGGGATTTGAAATCAGGTGAGGAGAATCTTAAGCCCAGGTGATTTTCTGGCAGTCCTGACTCCTGTTACCAGAAAGGTGCCCTCCAAGATGACTTCCCATTGGGAACCTCCTCCTCAGGTTTGGTGATGGAAGGGGGAGGCCCAGGGGAGAGATGGGGAAGTTGTGACCGAAGGCCCGTGGGGTAGAAAAGAGGAAGAAAGTTACTCCTTCATTCATTCAAGTAAAGAACTGCCCCCCACCCCCGCCCCAGGGTTAAATGCTAGGGGTCCGGCAGAAAGAAACCCACCCCTTGACTTAACTTAGTAGGTAGGTGAGATATTTTTCAAATATTACACAAATTGCACCTGTAAGCAGTACTCTGAAGAAGTATAAGGTGCAAAGAGATTTTCTGAGAGGGCTCTGGCATGGTTAAGGAGGTCAAAGTGGCTTTTCTGAGGAAGGAATGTGTCAACTGAGATCTCAAACATGAGTGCATGTGGCCTAGATCGCTTCAGTCATGTCCAACTCTGTGTGACCCTTTGGACTGAAGTCCGCCTGGTTCCTCTGTCCATGGGATTTTTCAGGCAAGAATACTGGAGTGGGTTGTCGTGCCCTCCTCCAGGGGATCTTCCTGATCCAGGGCTTGAACCTGCGTCTCTTATGTCTCCTGCATTGACAGGTGGGTTCTTTACCACTAGTGCCACCTGGGAAGCCCCTCAAACAGGAGTATGAGCTAGCAAAGTGAATGTGAGGGTGGAAGGTGAGGAGCAAGAAACATTTCCAAGAGAGTAGAAATCAAAGGCAAAGGTCCTGGGGCAAAAGAGATGCTGGTGATCTCTGGAGAACAGAGAGCAAAGGGCTGGGAGGTGTCTTGAAGTTGGAGCACAGGGAGACAGTGAGATGGCTTAAGCAAAGAAGATGTGATTGTTTTTGAATTTGGAAAATACTTTCCTGACAATGCTTTCTCTTCACTTGTGGGAGTAACTTGGCAAAAAGAGGCTGGAAGCTCATTGGCAAGTCAATGCCTCTTGCCAGGCTTCGGTTTTCCCCTCTCTAGAGTGAGTTTGAATTAAATGATTGATTATTTCCATTTAGTTTAGATGCTTTGTGGCTCTTCCTGCCTCTCAATAGGACACTCAGTCCCAAGGCAAGGAAATTCTCTGTCTTTCTCAATCTTGCTCTTGTACCATCTTACACAAACACTTGGAATTGAGTTCCCCTGTGTATGGGGACCCCTACCTGGAAATACCTACAAAGAGGACAGCAGCCACCAACTTGGGAGAGCCACACAGCGAGATTTATTAATCCTAAGTCTTTGGATGCTCTGACACAGGGAATCTGCCACTTGGCATCCTCTGCATGTGGGCAAAGGAGGAATGTAAGAGGATGTTATTTCAACATTGTTTACAAATAGTGAAAAAATCGGAGCCAATTGAAAAGTCCACACCTTGGCAACTGTTAAAAATTATGGCTCATCCATAGTAAGGAATGTTAGGAGGCCATCAAAAAACAAAAGAAAAAGAAAAAGTGGAACCTCTACATAACAAGATGGAAAACTGCTGAGATATTCTGATGGGTGAAAAAGCAACTGTAGAAAGATACATACAGTCTGAAAATACATATGGGAAGGCCCCCAATACCCAGCTTTTCCTATCAGCTTCAATGTAATATTGGGTAGGTCAGAAAGTTTGTTTGAGCTTTTCCATAACATAGTACAGAGAAATCCAAATGAACTTTTTGGCCAACCCAGTACATACACACCATACAAAACTCAGATCTGAACGAAACATTTCATGGATAACCCCTGGCCAGGGACTCACAATTAGAGGTGAACTCTGTCAAGGGGCATTCTTCCCTTCTCAGTTACAATCTAAAATTTAAAAAAAGAAGAAAGCATTTGATACTTCTTAGGTAACTTAAAATTAATTAAAAAATAAGACTGAGCCCTTGAAGACACTCTGGAAAATATTGACCAGGTTTATTCCTGCAGAGGGTGTGGTGAAGTACAGAGTAGTTTCTGATTTTAATTTTTTTATATTTAATCATCTTTACATTTTTCATATTGACAATATATTTATATATTCGTGGTGCAAGAAAAAGGAAGTGGTTGCTTCGATTTAGTTCTTCTGCAAGTGATCTCAGCAGCTAGGAGCTCACAGGGGGAACTGAGGCCCGGGGGGCCATGTGACTGCAGGCCAGGGTGCAGTGAGTCAGTGGGCGAGGGAGAAAATGCCACCTCCGGTGCCTGCCCGTGTCACGTGACGCCAGAGCACAGCAAACTGGCTTGTTTTGCAACCCAGGCAGGTCCTGTAACCACAAGCCTGCTGGCTGGCCCCATGCGGTGGGGGGAGATGATGCCAGCCCTCTTCCCTCGGATGACTCACGCTTCTTCCCGCAATAGCTGGGGGAGGATGTGGAGAAGCTGGGCTCCGGGGCAGAGGCTACAGCCCATAAGCCCTGCCAGGCTGGGTGATGGGCCTCAGGGACCTTTGGGGGAAGTCCCCACGGGGCTGCTGCTTACATATGTAGATGAATACAGCCGTGGACTTTTGTTTCAGAGCACCCCATCAGCACCTGTGTGGTGATGGTGAGGAGCTGGGGCTTTTGAAGGCTTCCAGCAAATGCTGTGTCTATTATGATCAGGGCAGTGTGGTCATGCATCATGGTAACGTCTTAGGCAGGGCTTGCTGACCCCACTGCACAGATGCAGAATCTGAGCCTCTGTGCAGGTGAGTGACTTGTCCACGGTCTAGGGTCCAAGCTGGTAAGTGGCTGACATGGAATTGGAAACCAGGCGTGTCTGGAATCCAAGTCCCGGATGCCTTTCACTCAGGTGGCTTCCTTTGGTTAGCAAGGTGTGTGCTCACAGAAGGGTGCCCATGGAGGCCACTTCTCATAGGTCACACTCTCAGGTTTACTGGGGGAAGGGGAAGGCTGGGCGAGAGAAGGGGAAAGTCCTCCGAGATGGTAGCTAGGCCAATGCCACACCACTTCTGGGTGCTTCTCTGCCATGTCTGGACTAAACACTGTGCATTCATATGCATCTCAGTCCCCTCAACAACTGGTAAAACCTCTGTCCTAGCTTTGCAGACGGGCACACGGAGGCTGAGGGAATGAAATGTTTATCAGAGGCCACAGCCAGCAGAGGAGGCAGGGTTTGAGCCCAAGGTTTCAATGTCTGATTCCGGAACTTACCCTCTGTAGTCAGCGGCCATTCCCTGCGAGGCCCATCTCTCAGCTTTCCTTTCACTCTTTTGTCTAGCCTGGTCCACGAGGCAAGATCTCATTCATCCTTCAATACCCGAGGGATATCACCTCCTCCAGGAAGGCTTCCTAGCTCTGCAGAGAGGGATTCACACTATCCCTCCATGCCTCTCTGCCACAGGTGTCTTTACGGACACACACCGACTGGCTTTGTGACTCTTCCTACTTGTTTATTTAGGGGGCTGTGAGTTCCTTTAGGGCAAAGATAATATGATGGTTAATTTTATGTGCAAACTTGACTGGACTAAAGGCTGCCCAAGGAGCTAGTAAAATATTTCTGGGTGTGTCAGTGATGGTGCCTCTAGAGAAGGTTAGTATTTGAATCAGTGGACTGAGTAAAGAGATGAGCCTCATTGTTGCAGATGGGCAACACCCAACTCACTGTGGGCCCCGAATGGGACACGAAGACAGGGATCTGCTCTCTTTGCTTGCACTGGGATATCATCTTCCCCTGGCTCTGAACATTAGAGCTTCAGGTTCTCAAAACTTCCAACTCGAACTGGAACTCCTCGGGTTTTTGGCCTCAGACTAAATCACACCACCATCTTTCCTGTTTCTTCAGCTTGTAATGGGCATATTGTAGGACATCTTGGCCTCCATAATTATGTGAGCCTATTCTTATAATAAATCCCCTTTTATCTATTTAGAGCTGTATATCTTATTGGTTCTCTTTCTCTGGAGAACTCTGACTAATGGAGATGGCGTCATGTTCATCAGTTATTTTTAAAATCCTTTGATCATGTTTTACCATCCATAGGATCTAGGTTTGAATCCCAACTGGTCTGGGTGATGTTGGGTCAATTCTTTGACTTCTCTCATGTGTGTGTGTAAAAAATGGAGATTCTAATGTCTACTTCTCAGTGATGTTGAATGATTAAGTGAAATATTTATGTAAGGTGCTGAGCGCAGTGCCTGAGTCACAAAGTGCATTAAAACCATTAACCCAGTATCGGGCCCTTGCCAATATGGCTACTCTGATGCCATTGTGAGGACCAGATTAGAAGCTTTGACTGCTACCCATGATTCATAGCTCCATCCCCTGCATATATCATTCTTCATTCTTCAGAAGGTGGTGATTAGTCCTCACATCTACAGATGAAGAAAATGGGTAAGCAGATGAGCTGAACAAAAATCTATAAACAAAAATTTGCATATAAAGGAATGTAGAGAGTAATCAAGCACTTAAAACATGTTCATTTGTAATTCTGACCAAGGAAATTAGCATGAATTATATCTACCACCTAAAAAAAAAAAGAATGGTCTTATGAATGCCCACTGCTGGTGAGACTGGGTTGAAAAATGATACACACAAACCCAGCTTGTGATCATCCAAATTCTTACAAACTTCGGGGATAATATGATACTTTATTATCACACTCTGATACTTATCTTGAGAAAATTCTCTTGAATAAACAATAGCTATAAGCAGATGTTTGTTGCCTATATGGGTGCTCAGTCAATTTCGACTCTTTGGGACTTCACAGACTATAGCCCACCAGGTTCCTCTGTCCATGGGATTTTCCTTGGAAGGATACTGGAGTGGGTTGCCATTCCCTTCTCTAGGGAATCTTTCCAACCCAGGGATCAAACCCACATCTCCTGGGTCTGCATGACCAGTCCCCTAAGTGTTGGTCAGCAGGGGCTAATCTTGATAGCACTTTCTAAGGAGGCAAAAACTCTGCCTGGGAAGGGAGGATGCATTAGTCCTAACTAAATTAATGGGGCTGATGAGGCCCCTTAACTTAGGAACTTAACCTGAGAAGCCCACATGGGCATTGTGTATTTTTTTCCACAGGACCACTTCCAACTTCAGACAAAGTCAAGTCATGGATAGAACCATTTGTGTCTGAAAGGAACTCCAGAGGGGTTCTAGCCCTTAAAATACCACTCTCTCCCAGGGTCCTCTTTGGCCTGCTGACCCCTAGGGGGGCCTCAGGTGCAGGATCTTGCCCTCTGCATCCACTCCCATCTCCTTCACTGGTGGTCTCCACTTTGCCTCAGCTGCTGAGGAAGGGTGTGTGTTCCAGATCAGCACACACAAATCATGCTGCCACAAATAATGCTCATTCAACCTGGGTAACTTAAGAATCCAGAGAGGAGTTCTTGGGAATGACTCACCTTCACTGTCATCCATCCATCCTCCCATATTCCTCTCTCCACCCACCCATCCATCCATCCAAAAACCCATCCATCCATCTGTTCCTCAACTGTGAAGTGCCCCCTACTCTATACCAGACACTATTCCAGATCCTGAAGATATGGAAAGACAATGGTGGCCCTAGCAGTGGATAATACACACATGAATAATAAAAAGCCAAGAAGTCCTATAAAGTAAATCAACTGGGTGTTCTTTTCTAATGGAGAAGGACAGGCAGGAGTGAGGAGAATGGACCTCCAGTTGCATGGCCACCGGATACCTGATGAGGACATCTCAGGTTAACAAAAGCCAGGAAGAGGAGAAAAGGCCAGAGATGCAAGAAGCTGGGGGAAGATTCTTCCAGGCAGCAGGACAGGGCTCAAAGGTCCAAGGCAGGAGCTGGGTGCCGGGAGTGGGGTGGGTGGAGAGCTCTGTACAGCCTGCCTTGCTTCTCTCACCCCTCTTTTTTCTCTGTCTCTGCTTTGTCTCTCTCTCCCATCTCAGGAAACACTTGATCTCCATCCATAATTTGGCTCTTGATTTACTGAGTCTGTCTGGCTTGGTTTTCTTCACCCGCTGACTCTATCAGTCTCCCTAACTCTGAATAACCTTTTCTCAGCCTTTGTCATTCATCCCTCTCGATCCTGTTTCCTTCATGCTTTTGCCTCTCTCTCTCTCTTTATCATTCTGTCTCCATCTAACTTTGGCTTCATATGTTTCTGAGTGCTTTCCGCTCTTCTGCTGATGCCTCTTGTGTTCCTGAGCCAAGGCCACTGGGTGGACCATCTGATTGATATCGCTACTGACAGCTAAAGCCTTGAAATCATTCCCACAGTACATCTCTGGGAGGTGTTAAGCCGGTGGTGTTTTGTCTGTACCCGAGAAAGACAGGGGTTTTTAAACAAATATATACATTCTCAGAAATCCCAGCAATTGTATTTCTCCATGGATCCATCATGGTGTTGAGTTAGTATAAAAGCTTCCCTGATGCCTGCAGGGGGTTTACAGGCTGAGCGTCTGTGCAGGGGAGGGTGAGGGTCTGTGCAGGGGAGGGTGAGGAGAGGGAGAAAATGGTTCCAGAGGGTCAAGCAGGAGCTGTGCTCCAAGCACCTGACAAAGGGGTTCATCTCTAGAAGGGACAGAGATTGCTTCTCATTGAGGGAGTCAGAGAAAGCTTCACAGTGCCCCAGGGTCCCCTCTTCTGTAAAGCCCTCGTGACCACCTCTGCCAGAGAGAAGTGACAGCTGACTTAAGTCTTTACTGTGCTAGGATGCTCTAGCTCACCACTGGAAATCTGGAGGGTTTTTATTTGCCTAGAAATTCCTCTTCCCCACTGAGCTATGAACTTCATGGAAGCACTGTTCACGAGGTGCTTAGCTTCACACCCACGGTGACCATCCCACAGCCTCTGTCCTGCCTAGCTGAGCCAGTTTCCAGTGAAAGGCTCATTGTGTGGGGGTCCATGGAACCAACACATGGTAGATATGACACTTAGTAGGCTTTGGGAAAGTGCCTCACTTTCTTTAAAAATAGGGGTATCAGTGACACAGTGCAGAGAAGTGCTTAGAATGCTGTGGTCAACTTTCAGTAACGTGAGCTCTCTTTACTCCCATCACTATGGTCTTTGTTATCCTCTGCATCAACTCATGGTTGAGTACCCTGCGGTTAACTGGCTATGGAATCCTGGCTCTCTTCATTATGAATGGATAGGAGATGATGACTTGGGGTGCAGAAAATTAGTTTTGACCTGTGTGAACATTTGTATTCTCCCAAATATGCTCATTCACACTCTTGAGTCTCTACCCAGTGATATTTGAAGAACTCAGGGATGGGCTTGGATGTAAAGGAATGTTAGTTCTTCTCTCTGTTTCTCTGCTTTGATTGGAAGGACTTCTCTGCTGTGAGGCTCCTGCCTTAGCTCCAGGCTGGCCCAGGGCCAGATTCCCAGCCCTCACATGCCTTGGGCAGAGCCAGATAACCTCTGTTCACATTGCCATAGCTGTTCAGTCCTCGTTCCATCTGATCATTTGACACAGTATTTTGGGATAGTTGGTTGATTGATTCTAGAATTATTATTTTTTTAATCACTTGTCTCTGAGCTTTGGCTATAAAACAATGAAAGTTATTACTAAATAAATAATGATTGTTTACACAGATTTCACTTATTTCTTCCTTTTTAAAATGTGGCTATTAGAAAATTTAAAATAGCTTATTTGGCTAACATTATAGTTCTTTTGGGGTCTTCCCTGGTGGCGCAGCCATAAAGAATCTATCAGCCTGCAATGTGGGGTTAGGAGGATCCCCTGGAGGAGGGCATGGTAACCCACCCCAGTATTCTTGCGGGGAAAAATCCTGTCAACAAAGGAGCCTGGTGGGCTATAGTCCATAGTGTTGCAAAGAGTTGGACAGCATTGAAGCAAATGAGCATGCACACACAGTTCTTTTGGACAGAGCTGCTTTAGAACATGGTTAAGAATCTGCTTAGCTCAAGTGGGCAATACACATGGAAGGGATAGATAGATGAATAAGTGAAGAATAGAAATAAGTGAAGGGATATATAAATGAATCAAAGCATAAATGAATAAACAGCAAATAGATGAATGGGTAATAACAGGAAATAGGACAGGAAATAGATGAATGGGTAGATAAATTAATAAATGAGTAGATGAACAGGAGGATGGGTGGATGGGGTGGGTGGACAGAAGAACACGAGAAAGAAGAAGTAGAATCGGTAATGAAACCAAAGAATGGCTGGAGAGAAAATATGACCCGTCAGTATATGAATAAATAATCAAAAAGATGAATTAAGTAAGTACTTAAGTACAAATACATACAGAATGCCTGCATATAGGATAGATGCCTGAGGATAACAGGATTTGACTTTGACAAAAACACGCATTCTTCTTCCTGGGCTCATGGAATTTAAGCCTTTGACCAAGAAGAAAGGTTTACCCTTGCTCTTGGGGAATTTATTATTTTAATTGTTAGCCTTCATCAGAGGTTATTGGAATTTTTTTCCCCTCGGACAGTTTATCACTTGTAAATAATTTGTCACATCGCTATAATTCTATCCAGATCCTTAACTTTCTCATCATGCATCTTTTATGGGGTCTCCGTTAAAGAAGCACTATAATTACGTGCCAAGGCTCCCAGTAAATTTTACCAGGCCATAAAATATTATACTTTAATTATTTGGAAGGGGAAGAAAGGCAAATGTTCCCTCTGCAAGACAGATGATCAATACTGCAAGGCTCTGGGTGGCACAGGGAGATTTAGACATGTTCCTCTGGACTGGTATCCCTCTCAGAGGGTGTGCCTCCTGCCTCAGCAGCATCTGTACAGAGCAGGGGGCCTCTGCGCGCTTATGCCCCTGCTTTGATTCTATGGCAGATGTTGGGCCACGATAAACTCATAAGCATGCATCCTTGAAATGATCTCATTATGCCCAGCAACTCCAATGGGTGGTTGGGAAGTTCAGTTCAGTTCAGTCGCTCAGTTGTGTCCAGCTCTTTGCGACCCCATGGACTGCAGCACGCCAGGCTTCCCTGTTTATCACCAACTCCTGGAGTTTACCCAAACTCATGTCCGTTGAGTGGGTGATGCCATCAAACCATCTCATCCTCTGTTGTCCCCTTCTTCTCCCACCTTCAATCTTTCCCAGCATTAGGGTCTTTTCAAATGAATTAGTTATTCTCATCACGTGGCCAAAGTATTGGAGTTTCAGCTTCAGCATCAGTCCTTCCAATGAACACTCAGGACTGATTTCCTTTAGGATGGACTGGTTGGATCTCCTTGCAGTCCAAGGGACTCTCAAGAGTCTTCTCCAACACCACAGTTCAAAAGCATCAATTCTTCGGCTCTCAGTTTTCTTTATAGTCCAAATCTCACATCCATACATGACTAATGGAAAAACCATAGCTTTGACTAGACGGAACTTTGTTGTCAAAATAATGTCTCTGTTTTTTAATACGCTGTGTAGGTTGATCATAACTTTTACTTCAAGGAGTGTGGTTGGGAAAGATGCTGTCCATTTTACAGATGAGGAAACTTAGATCCAAGCAATTAGAGATGGGACTGTAACTGGCTTCTCTTGACTCCATGGTAGTTTTCCTCCCTCCCCCCTTATTGTGCCACATCTGGTCTTATGAGCTCAAATAATCACACATACGTGTTCTCAGTGGGTTAGGGCTTTGATAATCTCAAGGGTTTGACAATAGAAATGTGGTAGCCCCAGAGTTTTGCATCCAACATTTTATTCACCGAAATAAGTATTTTAGCTGGGCTTCCACTATGTGCCAAACCTTGTTGCTGGAATGAAGCTATAAGTGACACATCCAGACTCCTCTGGGGCTTGGGGTCCCACTGGAGAGATGGACATTGGTCTAATCCTTCCATAGACCATAGACCATGGAGATTGACCTGTGGTAAGTGCTAAGAAAGAGGGGATTTATGAGACTTTGAAAGCTTAAAGCCAGGGTCTTTTAATGAGTTGGGAGGTCAGAGAAGGCTTTCCTGAGGGAATAAGTGATCTGAGATCTGAAGGATAAGTAGGAGTTAATTAGGTAAGTGGGGGAGATATTCTAGGTTGTTGTTCAGTTGCTAAGTTATGACATGACTGACTCTTTGAGACCTCAAGAACTGCAGCATGCCAGGCTCCTCTGTCTTCTACTATCTCCCAGAATTTGCTCAGATTCACATTCATTGAGTCAGTGATGCTAGCTAACCATCTCATCCTCTGCTGCCCCCTTCTCCTTTTGCCTTCAATCTTTCCCAGCATCATGGTCTTTTCCAATGAGTCGGCTCTTCGCTTTAGGAGGCTGAAGTATTAGAGCTTCAGCTTCAACAACTGTCCTTCCAGTGAATATTCAGGGTTGATTTCCTTTAGGATTGACTAGTTGATTCTAGGTATAGGGAAGAGCATATGCAAAGGGACTGTGGTAGGAAAGCCTGGAAAGTAGTCCAGGGTGGCCAGAGCAGAGTTACTGATGGGAGATTGTGAGCTGAGGCTGGAGAGATATCGGGAACCGCATCACATGAGGCCTATTGGCCCATGTCAAGGCTTTTGCTTTTTATCCTAAGAGCACTGATTATTCGGGCAAAGGTTTAAACAAAAAGGGATGTTTCAAAAGGTTGTACAGATGAGGGAAGACGCCGTCCAGGAAAAGGGAGGAGTGATCTTGTGCTTGGACGGATGTCAGGAGATGAGTTTCTCTAAGCACAGGGGTAGGAAGAGGAGGAAGGCAGGGGAGGATGACTAATCTCCACTCATCCTTTTGGTCTTGGCTTCAATGTCATTTCCTCGGGGAGACCTCCCCTGACCCCCTGTTGGGGGTCACCCCCGCCCCAAATGGTGGTCCCCACCCTCCACTTCCCCTTTCATAATGCACAATGCTATTGCCGCCGTGTCTTACTTAATGGTCTCTTCCCTTCACTGGATGTGGGGCCCATCCACAAGGGTAGGGGTTGGGAGTGTCCTGATCACTTCTAGTTACCGGATCCTCAGCTCAGGACCTGGCATGTAGCTGGCAGGCAGTACCCAGGGCTGAATGGGCAAATGAATGAATGGGGCACCCAGGAGACAAAATTTATCAGGCGCACGTTTCCTCCAGACTCTTCCCCACTACTGCCCTTCCCTGGCCCTCCTCCCTGTCTACTTCCTTTTTTTGGAATGCCTCTAATATTCCTACCCAGGGGCTCTCATCTGAAAGAAGTGATGGATACATGGGAAAATTACTTAGCTCTGGATCCGAAATATCAATTTTGCCCAGAAAACATTGCAATCGTATGTTCACTGTACAGATGAACTACTTCGGTTCAAGAGAGAAGGTGACTTGGTCAAGACTGATGAGAAGGAAGATGATAGTGCAATTTACAAAACTTCTCCATGTCATCCCTTAGGGTGATTCATCTTGTTACTAGGTTTGCTGCTGATTAACTCAGGGTGAACACTTTTTGGTGAACCCTGTGGTTATGAAGCTGGTGAAATCCCTAACCAACCTTTTTTTTTTTGCCTAAAGAAAGCTGTATTTATATCAATAATAATAATACTTGTGCTAAGGGCAAGCATCCATGCCAGGAAGTTTCCCTGTCCTTTGCAGCAGGGAGTCTATAGTCCATGGCCCACAGACCAAATCTTGTTTTTGTAAAAGAGGTTTTATTGGAGCACAGCCATGCCAATTTGTTTATGTATCTGCTTTCTTGCTGCCCTGGCAGAATTGAATAATTGTGACAAAAACCATATGGTCCTCAAAGCCTGAAACGTTCACCACTGACTCCTCACAAGTGAAGTAGCTAATCCCTGATATGTATTCATTATTGCAGCATAATGATGTAAGTCTCATTTTCTGCATTTTACAGATAAGGAAACTGAGGCTCACAGAGAACAAGTAATTTCCTTAAGGTTTTGTGGAGACCAGAATCCAGAGATTCTGTCTTCAACAGTTTTCTTGGTGTGCTCTCCTGGAAGTCACAATGTCACTCTGACCTTGAAGGAGAAGGCAGGAGACTGATTCTTAATAGAGTCCAGAATTCCAAAAACTGAATGCTCCAGCAGCATTTTCTTTTGGGGGGCAAATGCTATGATTTATAATTACATAAAGATACCTCCATCATTACATAGAGATACTTCCCAACCAGTAACTTGAAAACAATAATTGTTTCCTTTGCTTCCAAATGAACAACTGGAGTAGGATTTGGAAGGAACAGAAGTTCTCAGCACAGCATCAGCTAGTGGCTTGAGTGGGGCTGAGTATTTAATTCAAAGATAACTCACGCCCAGCTGGCAAGTTGGTTCTGACTCTTGGTTTCTCTCCACAGGAGTCTCTCCGTGGTGTGTCTTGGGCTTCCTCACAGCATGGTGGCTTCTGAGAGTGAGCATGCTAAGAGGCAGAAGGGGAGATGTGCCAATTTCTTAAAGCCCAGACCTAGGAACTGTACCAGGGAGCTGCTGCTATGTGCTATTGGTCTGCTTAGAGTCAAGGAAGGGAGCAGCGATCTCGTCTCTTAATGGGAGATGAGTCAAAGAATTTGGGGGGACATATTTAAAAAACCCACAGCTCCTAAATCAGAAGCTTGGGATTAACACATATACACCACAATATATGAAATAATCAACAAGGACCTACTGCATGGTGCAGGGAACTCCGCTCAATATTCTGTAATAATCTGTATGGGAAAAAAATCTGAAAAAGAGTGGATACATGTATATGTATAACCGAACCACTTTGCTGTATACTTGCAACTAACACAACATTGTAAATCAATTATATCCCAACAGAAAATAAAAGTTAAATTAAAAAGATTATAGCACAAGTAACATTATTCAACATCCCATGATAAACCATAAAGGAGCAGAATATGAAAAAGAATGTATATATATGTGTGTGTGTAAAACTGAGCCACTTTGTTGTATAGCAGTGATTAATACAACATTGTAAATTAGCTATACTTGGGTAAAAATTAAAAAATAGGAAATTTAACAAAACAATTTTATTGTTTATTTGGCTGTGCTGGGTCTTCATTGCTGCTCAGCTTTTCTCTAGCTGTGAAGAGTAGGGACAAATTTCTAGTTGCAGAGCATGGGTTTCTCATTGCGGTGGCTTCTCTCATTGCGGAGCACGGGCTCTAGAGTGTGTGGGTTTCAGTTTTGCAGTGCTAGGGCTCAGTAACTGAGGCTCCCAGGCTCTAGAGCACAGGTCCAATAGTTGTGGTGCAAGCTCTCAGTTGTCCATGGCGTGCGGGATCTTCCCAGACCAGGGACTAAACCTGTGTCTCCTGCATTGGCAGGCATTTTTCTCTTTCTTTCTTTCTTTTTTTATTTTTATTTTTTTTACCATTGAACCACCAGGAAAGCCCAAAAATAGGAGATGGCATTTGTGAGTGGAGGGACCAGAGGCTGTAAAGACAGGTTGTGGTGTAGAGTTTGAGAAGCCTGGGGTGCAGCCAGCCATTTGGTGTGTCTGAAGCATAGTTGGGGTGGAGGGGGTCCAGTGAGGTCCTGGCTGGGAAGGGACTTGCATCAGAGGGGATTGGGTCTTCCCTCACAGGTACTGGGGCTCCTTCTGAGTGTTGAAATGTGGAAGGGGAGGAATATGAGATTTAGCCAGCAGCAGCCGTCTTGAACTTGGGCCCCTTGGGAGTTTGATGTGATCTGTGGGCGGACAGCACCACCCTGGAGTGATGTACAAGTGTGGCATCTGTGCTTCCTTGGTGGCTGGAGTGTGTGGAAGTGCCCAGCAGAGGATGTAGCACAGGGGAGGGAGCCACACGCTTCTGGCCCGTAACTTCAGACTCCAAGCTGGGCCAACCATCCTGGCATGCCAGGGGCAATAAACCGTAGGGTCTAGTTTCATTTCACAAATGCACTTGCCCAGAGCTCCTCTGTCTTGCAGGGAACTGACCTTTCTCACGTGCTGAGAAGATGCACGTAAGGCTGGTGACTAGGCGACCAAAGGATTTTGCAAAACTCCTGATTTTCTCATTGCTGCAGAGGAATGGAAGGGAGAGAGGAAGTGGGGCATCCCTCTTTCCTGCATGGTCTTCAAGGCTCTGCTTGCTTTGGGATCTCAAGATCATGTTTGGGAAGATGGATCCTGGTTGGTTCAGGGACTCGCCCTGATGATCTTTCTTCCTCTCCTTTTCCTTCTCCTCCTTCCCTTGTTGCTCTTCCTCTTGTTCTATTGACTTCCTTGACACTACTCCCCTGGTGGTGAGATAATGAATGCATCCAGGCTCTGCTGAACTTGGCAGGAGGGCTGGGCAGATGACGGAGGGCAAAAAGGCAGGCAGTTGGTTCGCAGAACTTTCAGAAGCTTCAAAGACCAGAACTTATCAGCTGAAGCACCCACGGTGGGGTTTAGACCCATGGGAACAGGTGAGCAAGTCAGGACCCTGCTCATCTTGCCATTGGCCAGACTTTATCCATCTCTGAATGCTCAGCTCAGAGATGTTTGCACCTTGACATCCCAAGGCCTTCAAGTTCCTGTGGCAGGTGGTGACTGACCCTTTCCTGGGAGCAGCCAGGACTCTGCTGTCCTTGAAGACAGCTTGAGAAATGGGTGCTCTTCTGCATTGTGGCTCAGCCTACTGAGTGACCCCCGCCACACACTCTCATGATACCCACACATATGCATGCTCCCTTGCACACCCACTGCATGTGTACATTGCTTTTCACCCATCCACACTCTCCCACACACCCTGTAGGTATAGGTGCTTGGACCGCACAGTCCCCTCTTCTCACAGGCACGTCTCGCCCACCATCTCCAGCAGGGAACTTTATTGCCCGTGCTCCCAGGTGTCTGCAGACCTGAGATTGGCAGTGATGGAGTGGGCTTTTGGTGACACTTCCATAAAACCCCATAAATTGCCTCTGTGAGACATCACGTGCAGATTTTTATTTTCCTCAATAAACACACACATTCTTATTTCCTAACAGCTCCAGCCTTGGCTGAGTGCCCAGCCAAGGGGTACATGTTCTGTCTGTCTGACTGGGATGTGTTGTGGACAGGAATGGGGACCACTTTCTTGGTTGTTTGAGGCCTAAGACATCCTCTGGGATCTGAGATAAGAGAGGCCTGATTTGAGGGGGACTTTGGGGGTGTTCTTCTCCAGTGAAAAATCATACCCCTCACCTTGCAAGTCATTCTTTTTATCTATTCACTTATTCCACCCAAATTTAAAGTTTAGGTGGAGTAAGTGTATAGATAAACTCCTTGACTAAACTCTTTTAGGCACAGGTTGCTATTAAACCTTGGAGAAGGACATGGCAACCCACTCTAGTATTCTTGCCTGAAGAATCCCATGGATAGAGGAGTCTGGTGGGCCACAGTCCATGGGGTTGCAGAGTTGGACATGACTGAGCATCCACACACTGTTCTTCTCAACATGGAAAGGATAAGAGAAATTATGTGATGCTCAAGGCCAGGTAAGTCCTGGGAATCTGCATTTACAAAAATGCTCTGGCTCCCTCTGATGCAGATGGTTTTGGTCACACTTAGGGAATAAAGATCTTTTATGATTTTGACCTGGGTCTTGGGATATAAACCGTATTTCACTCTTTCTTAAAATAAGGATATCTTGGAAACAATAACTTTGAAGAAGGAAGGAACTGTTCCCAGGGCAAACATTTTTCATGCAGAAGCTTGATGGAACTTAAAAGCTTTAAGAACTTTGGTGTTGACCCTCCAGAGAGGCTGGCCGAGGCCTGGCTGTCTGCTACCTTGTATGTCCAGGGAAGCTCATCACCTCTCCTGGCTTTGCTATTAACATGGATGCACTGTCTTCTGCCCCTTCTTAAAAAAATAATTCCATTAATTATTAGCTGATAAATGTTTACCCTTTACAAAGCTCTTTGAGGAGGCTGTTGTTATTTCCATTTTATAAACTGGGAAGCAGAGGTGTCAAAGCAGAGTTTCATTGCCAGGGAGTGGTAGAGCCTGAACCACAAACCCAGCTCTCTGACCTCTGGGAAAGCTTGTTTATTGCCCAAATGCTCCTGATTTTGAGGGGTTGGCAGGCGGTGAGGCTCCAGGGGGCCAGTAGGATGTATGCTAAGGGTCCCAAGGCTACATAGTTCCTGCCCACAAGATCTCATGGAATGGAGGGAAGGCAGAGAAAAGGGAAGTGAAGTCTGGGGTAAGGGATGGGAAGGAAGGATAGGAGGATCTCTCACTCAGTACTTCCTCATTTTGGGACATCAAATAATACTAGCTTGTTACTATGTCTGGAGTGGAGGAGTGGAAGGTAAAACAAAAGAGAAACTTATTCTCTGGGTTTTTAAAGCTTAAGGTGTGGCCAGAGTGGAAGAGAGGGAGATGTAGAGTTCACAGCTTGGCTTTGACTTGATATTCTGGGAAGTCCATTATGAAGGAGCCACCAGTAGTCTTTGAATGCTGCAGAGAAGAGAAGGGGGTAGGTCACAAGAGGAGCCCCATCAGCTCTGATGCACTTGCTTCTCTCCGTGGGTTCCCCAAATCATGCTGCCCATGGTTGGTAAGGGGACAGTTTTTGCGAGTAGGGTGTCTGAGCAGATGCTAAAACAAAGACCAATCACTCACAGAGTCTGTGCTCATCTGAGAAGCTTCCAGAAAACACTGGGAGAAATATGATGTCATCCTGACTCTTCTGACCCACCCACGCAACAGCCATAAGCCATTTCATTTGCTCACAATGTTGCGGGTTTATCAATCTGGCTGGACTCAGATGGACCATTTTTCTGCTGGTCTTACCCAGGGTTGCACCTTCTGCTGTGGTCACTGGTGGGTCTGCTGGGGACCGTTGTTCTAGAGAACCTCAGATGGCATGACTTTTCTTTATTCTTTGCATATAGTCCTTCTTGAAGGAAGGGGCTGCAAAGTCACATTAAAAAGTGGGAGGAATGGGGACTTCCCTGGCATTCCAGTGGTTAAGACTTCACCTTCCAATGCAGAGGGAATAGTTTCGATCCCCCGTTTGGGAACTAAGATCCCACATGCCTTGCCTCCAAAAAACCAAAACATAAAACAGAAGCAATATTGCAATAAATTCAAGAAAGACTGTAAAAATGGTCTACATCAAAAAAGTCTTTAAAAAAATAGGTTAGATGCACTCAGGAATGGGAGGAGCCAGAGCAGACAACTTTGTAAGCACTATGCTATAAAATACAGATCATAAAAGGAAAAAAAGAGGATGATACCCAGTGCTGATAAGGATAGAGCAAGATAAACTGTCTTTCATATATATCTGATGGACTTATTAAAGGTATAATAAAAAAATAATTTGGCAACATATTTCATGAATGGTAAAATGTGAATGGACTTTGATTCAGCTTTTCTCTACCTTGAAATTTATCCTAAAGAAATAGTCAGAGCTCTATGTATGCAATAATTATGTGCCAGACTTTTTATGTATAGCATTATTTGTAAATGAAAACTGGACACAATCTACATGTCAAATATTAGAGGAATTAACGATATCATCTCCATATGATAGAACATTACATAATCTTTACTGTCATGTTTGAGGATACAAAATAATTTTGAAAAGTAAGATTCATGACAAAATAATGATAAGAGTATATGGTACTTTGAGATATACACAACAGTTACAATATGGCATGAAAATAGGGATTGATCCATTGATTATAAAGCTATAAAAACTGCTAATATTGGGACTTCCTTGATGATCCAGTGGTTAAGATCCTGCATTTCCATTGCAGAGGACGTGGGTTTGATCTCTGGTTGGGGAAATAAGATTTTATATGCCATGTGGCACAATCAAAAGATAAATAAATAAATAAAATACTTGTTACAAAAACCGCTAATACTATGGTTATGGGTTGTCTACTTTCATAGTAGACAAAAATGCTAATTTTTGGTTAGAGACTGATGAAAATAGAGATATAATTTTCTCTTCATCTCAATTCAAGGATCTTGTGTATTCTTACCATGGACCAATTGGGATCCACAGGCCCTAGGGGGAGAACCCTTGTATTAGGCATTCCTGTTCTTCCACATTGTGCCATGTTAAATCCCATTCTCTTATGATATGGTAGATATAATATTACATTTCTCTTCCTCCCTTTCTCCCCTCACAGTTTATCTTGGGAAACTTGGAAATCTTCTTACTGTTACTGTGAGTGCTTCTGCAATCTCTGGTTCCTAATTTGGAAATCGGCTCTGGCCTTTTCTCTGATTCTTCACAACACATCAGGGTGGTTTTAGCCAAAAGAATTGGTCATCTACTCCTTTTGTAATTATAAAAGTCAACATTCACAGAGGATTGTTCTGAAGAGGACGTTATTTTTTCTTATTTTCACAGATGGGAGTCATGTACCTAACCTTAAGTACTGTACTGCCTTCCTATAGTGACACCCAGAAGAAAATGAAATCTTAGGATCAGCCATCTTTTGAAGGTACTTGCTATTTCAGAGTACCATTTTGTTTCCTCTGGTATCTTTCTAAATCTTCCATAAGAATCTAGTACATAGGAGAAAGCTGGGACATAGGAAGAAAGAAAACTGCAGAAAGGCCTCTGAGAAGCAGAGAGGGAGACTACCTGGTTCCAGTTTGTTTTGAGGCCTGGCTGGAACCTGTACCCTGGGTTTTGTGTGACCCCACATGGCTTTCTTTCTTTTTTTATTTTTTAATATTTATTTAGCTGCATCAGGTCACAGTTGCCACACGGGGATCTCTGATCTTCACTGTGGCATGCAGGATCTTTAGCTGTGGCATGTGGGACCTTAGGCCCTGATCAGGTATTGAACCCAGGCCCCTCTTCATTGGGAGCATGGAGTCTTAGCCACTGGACCACCAGGGAAGTTCTCCTGCCACCAATATGGCTTTCTATCACAGGCCCCTTTAAGCTTGACCTGGCTTCAGATGGTTCCTACTACTTGTAGCCAAGAGTGTTTAACAGCTGAATAGTAGACACACATCACTTTTAGAGTCAGGCTTCCCAGGGGGTGCTAGTGGTAAAGAAACTGCCGGCCAATGCAGGAGACGTAAGAGACATGGGTTTGATACCTGGGTGAGAAAGATCCCCTGGAGGAGGGCATGGCAACCCACCCCAGTATTCTTGCCTGGAGGATCCCATGAACAGTGAAATCTGGCAGGCTGCAGTCCATAGAGTCCCACAGAGTTGGACACTTTGTGCAACTTAGCATGCACGCATCCACTTTCAGAATCAGAAAGAGAACACGTGTTGTTAGCAAGCATTACCAATTGTGGGAAAAGAATTATTCTCTGAGCTCTTGACCCTGGGCTGTCTTATTCTAGGGGTGTCTTATTCTAGGTGTGCTAAGAATGGTGTGGAAGTGATTTTAGGGAATGCCTGGATGTGGTTGATGCGAATGGCACCTCTATGTGTCTCAGATTAAGAAGAACACACAGCCTTGTCTGTTTCCTCCGTAGCCAGGTTCATGTATCACTCTTATCTTAGTCACTCTTCTAGGACAGGGAGGTGTGCATATGTGCCCAGTAGGGTCCATCTTTCTGTGGCCCCATGGATTGTAGCTCACCAGGCTCCTTTGTCCTTGGAGTTTTCCAGGCAACAATACAGGAATAGGTTACCCCCTCCAGGGGGTCTTCCCAACACAGGGATCTAAACCCCGTCTCCTGTATTGGCAGGCAGATTCTTTACCACTGAGCTACCTGGGAAGCCTTCTTCCTAGGACAAATAACCTTTTATGGCATGTAAATGTTTATTTGTTAAGTTCGGCTTTCTCTATTTCCACCTTTTTGGAGTACGAGAAAAAGTGAAAGTGTTATTTGCTCAGTCGTGTCTGACTCTTTGCAACCCCATGGACTGGGGTGCACCAGGCTCCTCCGTCCATAGGATTTCCCTGGGTTGTCATTTCCTTCTCCAGCGGATCTTCCTGACTCAGGGCTTGAACCTGAGTCTCCTGGGTTTCCTGCATTGCAGGTGGATTCTTTACAGCCTGAGCCACCAGGGAAGCCCTTTTTGAATTATATCCTCCTGCAAAGCACAGGCCCTTTCTGCATCTGTGGAACCGAAAGCCTCAGGAAAAGATGAATACTTGATGGCCACCATGAGACCCTTGATACTTGGTGGATCATGATGTTGGTGAGGGCTGTGCCTCCTGTTACGGTTTGTATTTTTAAAGTCAGCCCCCAATCTCTACCACCACAAATGCTGGCCCATAAAGGAAACTTACTGCACTCCATTAGTGCTAGAAAAAAATGGTCTTAGGTCATTTGCCCTTGTTGCAAACTTGGTCTTATCCTAGAATTCTTCTGGGTTTGAAGCTTGCATTTAACCTCTTTGGTATGAAGTGACTGCTTTTCTTTAAGGAATCTGACTTCATCTTATTTCGCTATGTTTGGGCTACCTTGGGTAAAATACCATAGTCAGCCCTTAGAATCTCAACCCCAGTCTCTGGCTTACCAGTTGAAACTCAGCTATGAAATGCCAACCTTGAGTGTGCTTGGGGTGAGCATGGATAATGCAGATCAGGTGACAAGTGTGATTATTTTGGTCAGAATTCTTTCATTTTCAAGTTGAAAGAAACCGAAATCAAACCAGTCCAGGCATATCAGGCAGCATTTTGGCATAAGTAACTAAAAATAGAGGCATGGTTAGATCCAAGGAGTCTGATTTTTAGTAGAGCTTCTTTCCTTCCTTCTGATCTGCTGCTTTCTGCTGCCTTCTGGGTGTATTTCATTTTAAGTAAGGTCCTTAATGGTGGCAGTAAGTCACCTCTAGCCATTTTAGGCTTATTTAGTGTATCTTTGTGATCCTAGTGAGAGAGTAAAAACCACAGTCATCTTTCCCAGTATCTGCAAAACAAACAGACTTGAGCCTTGGGCCCAAATTTTGGGCAGTGATGGAACCACATGGGATGCGAAAGGGAGAAAACAGAGGTGTGGTGGGAAGACCCAAACAGTAGATGATCCATTGCAGTGGGAATGGCAGCAAGGATGGTGATGGTGGAGAAGATGAGCGGGGAACTGCTGAGGGTGAGAGTAACACAGGGTGCTGTGCATCGGGTCATGGAAGTGGTGATGCTGGTTATGGTGGTGATGGAGGGTTGGTGATGATGGAGAGTGAGGGGAATAGATATTCCTTCTTGCTCTGGCCCCACTAATTCCATGACCACAGTGCAGCAGGATGGTGCCTCCAGCCCCATTAGTGGAGACACATGATTTCCTGTGGTTCTTGCCTTTAAGGGCAGAAAGGGCTGCACATTTGTCCTAGAAGAAATTCAATGGTTCCTGAGTCAGCAAGCTCCCCAGGCTTGTGGAAGCAGATCACATGGTATCTCAGAAGGATACCTATGTATGTGAGCAGAAAAACAGAGCAAAACAAGATTCCACCACCAGGACGGCAGGAAATGTGGTCAGCTTTCTTTGAGCACTGAGGGAGGTGAGGCCAAGATGAAAGGTCATTGGCTTTTTACTAACGAAGAGACACAGAAACTGCTGATTTAAAGGATAATAATAATAAAAAATCCACCCTGGGGGACATTTTATTGCATTTAGAAAATGTCCAATTTCATCTCTCATATAAAAAAATAAAAAAGGAGCATTTTGATTTCCATAAAAGCCAACAGATTAATATAAAAAGAAAACGTTCCCGGCCAAGAACGGAGCCAGAGTCATGTTCATGTGTAAGCCTGACCTAACTCCTCCAGCCTCATGTGAGCATCTGCATTTGGCACACAGATCCCTTGTTCTGTAAAAACTATTTCAGGAACACTTTGAAAGGGCTGCCCAGTGATGGCTGCCTCATTTGGGATTTATTATAATATCATTAAGAGGGGTTATATCACTTGGTATAATGTCAGACACATTGTAGCCTGTGGTTTTATGATGTGGACAAATATCACACTCAGGAATAAGATGGCTCTGAGCAAATCAGTTCCATCTGGGTCCTACTGTAAATAGAGCTTTTCCCTTCTGCTGCTGGAAGACAGATTCTTGTCGGCATCCGGCCCCTTGACCTTCCATCTTGCAGGGTCTGTCTCTTCTAGAACTCCTTCCTCCATAAGCTCTGCTGCTTAGAAGAGAGATAGAGAGGTGATCTGTAAGATCCAAAAACCTATTAGAGGGAGGAAGATGCTTGTCGAGGAAGATGCTTGTCAAAAGGAAGGCAGGGAGAGAGGGGAATTAGCTTTTCTCCAGTGCCTGCTCTGTGTCTGAACTTGGGCTAGATAGTTCCACCTGTATCACCTCACTGTGTCCTCATAATGAACCTATAGAGTAAGTAGACATCCTGTAACTATGCTACAAAATAATACTGAAACTTGACGTGATTAAAAATGATATCCACATCAAAGTTTGTAAACTAATAATGAACAGGGCTTTCAAAAAAGATTTTCTTTTTTTGATGTGGACCATTTTGAAAGTCTTTATGGAACTTGTTGTAATATTACTTCTGTTTTATGTTTTGGCTTTTTGGCAAGGAGGCATGTGGGATCTTAACTCCCCAATCAGAGATCGAACACACACCCCCCTATACTGGAAGGTGAAGTCTTAACCACTGGACCACCAGGGAAGTCCCCATTGAATAGGGTTTTGAGGTTTGTCTGATTCCAAAGTCTGTAACCTCTCGTGATACTGCTCAAATGTCTGCATGTTCATGAACAAATTATTCATGGGAGAGGAGGGATCAGAAAATGGGGGGGCATGTTGCATTTAAAGACACAATCATTTAAAAAAGAGAATAGGAGCATGGTATAACCACTTTGGAACACTATTGGGTGGTTTCTAATGAAGTATCTGCCTTCCTTATGACCCAGCCATATCATTCCCAAGAGAAATGAGTACATATATCCACCAAGAGACTTGTCCAAGAATGTTCCTAGCAGCTGTTTCATGATAATCAGGAACTGGAAACAACCCAAATGCTCATAAGTAAGAAACTGGAGAAGCAAATTGTGATGTGTTCATATAATAGACTACTACACTGAATTAAAAATAATAAACTCAGGGTAAATGGTGAATCTTAAAAGTGTCCTACTGAGCTAAAGAAGATGGACACAAAGGAGAACATAAAGCATGATTCCAGTTAGATGAATGTCAAGAATGAAGAAAATTAACAAAGGTGAAGGAAGTAATATCGCGTTTACCTCTGGGGTAAGGGGTAGACATTGCCTGGGAAGGAGCATGAGAAAACTTTCTGAAGCTGTTGTTTTTTACTCACTCAGTCATGTCTGAGTCTTCGTGACTCCCTGGACTGTAGCCTGCCAGGCTCCTCCGTCCTTGGGATTTCTCAGGCAAGAATACTAGAGCGGGTTGCTATTTCCTACTCTAGGGGACCTTCCTGACCCAGGTATTGAACTCTCGTCTCCTGCATTGGCAGGCTGATTTTATCGTTGACCCACCAACGAAGCCCTCTAAAGCTGTAGAAATATTCTACATCTTGACCTGGGTGGGTGTTGCATGGGTTTTTTATGTATACATAAAATTCATTACATTGTTTATTTAACTGTTGAGAGACCAAACCTCAATCAAGAAGCAGAAAATAATAGTTTAATAGAAAAATTAGGAGAAAGTAGTCTAACTTGGTACTTCCAACTGTTTTCTTTTTAAAAGTCTTTTTAGTTCATTTCAACTGTAGTCATAAAAAAAGTAGCATGGAAATATGGAAAGGTTACGTTATGTTTTCATACCAGATGTTGGATCTTCAGAGAGAATAACTAAACAAATGGTTGATTGATTTATTTCTAGTATTTCTTAATAGGGATCTTCCCAGGTGGCTCAGTGGTAAAGAACACACCTAAAGAACACACCACAGGAAACCTAGGTTTGACCCCAGTTCAGAAAGATCCCCTGGAAAAGGAAATGGCAACCCACTCCAGTATTCTTGCCTGGAGAATCCCACGGACAGAGGAGCCTGGTGGGCTACAGTCCATGGGGTCGCAAAGAGGTGAACAGGATGGGAGAGACTGAGAACATACTTCTTAACGTAGAATATGAGGTGCTATTCTCTTCCCTTGACGAACTGTAACATGCATCTCCCACATGTTCCCTTGCCCATCTTCCTTTTCCCTTCTTCTTCCTCCTCCAATTGCAGTCACCTTGGTGTTACACAGACTGTGATAGAACAAGGGATTTTAGATGAAGAGAAAGAAAAGGAAAAAAGAAAAGTGAACCACTTTCATGATGGTGTCAAAATATAATGAAGTACTCACCATGGTTTTTTTCTTTTTTTTCAGTTGTAGTTCAACACGTAAGTTGGCAAGGTAATCAGTTTATTTCTGCCAAAAAAAGACGGTCAAAAAGTGAGAGTATTAATTTATTTGAACAGACAAGTGTCAAATTCAGTCTGAAAAACAATGCCACGCTGTTACACTGGTGCCTGCTGTCAAGGAATGCAAACATGATTTTATTACCATCCTTCTAAGGAAGTCCATTTACAAACTGGAATGGAGGGGTTTTTTTTTTAATTTTATTTTTTAAAAGGATAATATGGTAGAGTTTAATTTTTCTTAAAATTTTTATTTATTTGTATCTGTTCTGGCTCTTCATTGCTGCTCTGGCTTTTCCCTAGTTGTGGTGAGAGGAAGCCACTCTTGGTTGCAGTGTACAGGCTTCTCTTTGCTGGGGCTTCACTAGTTTCAGAGGACAGGCTCTAGAGCACAAGCTCAATAGTTGTGGTGCATAGGCATAGTTGCTCCACAGCATGTGGGGTCTTCCCAGATCAGGGATTGAGCCTGTGTCTCCTGTATTGGCAGGAGGATTCTTTGCCACTGAACCACCAGGGAAGCCCAGGATGGGCATTTATGATATTTTTTTCCACCAACCCTATGATCTCCATGGTCTCACTGACGCTTAGGAGAGAAATAGTTCTCATGTAAGTTGAGGTTATGGAGACAGATATTCTGAGTAGTTTGGATCACGTGTCTACACTGTCTTGTGCCATGAAATTGTGTGCAGCTCCTTGCTTCTTTTTACGTGGATCTGGGCCACTTGGATCAGGGACTCTGCTGCCCTGGGTTCTCATTGCTTTGGTTGCCTGAGCATGGCTCAGGCCATCGCTGGTGTCCGGAGTCTGCCTTTGGCCTCCCTGCCCTTCTGTGTGGGTGGAACCAATGATCCCTGGTACCTGGCTAATGGCATCTTCTTATTTTGTAGACATGGTTGTCCTGAATCCACAGGGGAAGATGGCGAACGAGTCAGGGTGAGTGAAAAAGAAATAGCTTGATGGTGGAAATGCAGGGGACTCTAGGTTTAAGTTTACTGCTCTATCCCTCCCCCCTCCAAACCATGACCTGTTCTACATTTCCCAGTTGAAGAGAATGTGAGAGCATAGCTCATATTATCACTGGTGGGGTGTAAATTGTCTGGGCTGGCATGGAACAGGAGACCCAAATGCCAGTTGCTGACCTCAGCGGCCTCCACCTAATTCCTAGTGCAAACCTTGGCCTGATGATGGGAGCTGGGTCACAGTTACTCACGGATGCTCGTGGCTATCTGGGCCAGGACTCACACCCTCCCTGTTCATAGCAAGAAGTCATATGAGGCCGAAAGATGTGAAATTAACTGTCCTTCTCTGCACCTCAGTCTGTAAATGTGATTAGTCTGCAAAACATGAGGATAACAGGGCCAGTATTTTTTTCTTAATTGAAGCCCTTAGACTTTAATTTCACCCCGTTCTTATAAAATGGATGTTTTCTCAGCTACATGGGGACACTTCAAGTTTTAGTATGCTGAGTTTTTAAACATCATCCAAATGTTTTCATGTTTTCTTTTCCATGTACTGTGGTCATTCTTTGCTTACACAGTACATTCCACAAATATTTATTGAGTACCTAGTATATGCTAGGCATACTTTTGGCAATGAGAGCAAAGAAACAAAGGAAGTAGACCAAGTTCCTATTATGACCAGGCTTGTATTCTAGTGAGTAGACAAAGCATAAAGGAAAAAACAAATGGACGATGCCAGTTAGTGAGATGCAGTGTTAATGAGAAACAAAATAAATTTTGAGGGTGGAGAGGATAGGTCAGGGGCTGTGGTTGTAGTTAGAGAGATAAAGAAAGAACTTGCTAATGAAGAACCAATAATCTATTTGTTCTCCAAGCATTTATAAGTGAGGTAGACTTTAGAAATGGCTTGGCAGTAGGGCTACCGAGAGGGAGATTATACCAGAGCATCACAAGCCTGCTTTGAGATGACCCGCTTGTTCAAAATATCCTTGGGTCCCTGGACCTCTGGAGAAGGCTCACTGGCCCCTCTCCCAGCTAATACAACAGCAACCTTTTTCTTTTGTTAAAATGTATTTATTTATTTTAATTGGAGGGTAATTACTTTACAATATTGTGATGGTTTTGCCCTACATCAGTTTGAATCGGCCATAGATATACATGTGTCCCCTCCAACCTGACCCGCCTCCCACCTCCCTCCCCACCGTGTCACTCCAGTTTGCCGCAGAGCATCAGCTTTGGGTGCCCTGGGTCATATATCACACTTGCCCTGGTTATCCTATTTTACACATGGTAATGAATATGTTTCAGTGCTCTTCTCTCAAATCATCCCACCCTCTCCTTCTCCCACTGAGTCCAAAAGACTGTTCTTTACATCTGTGTCAGCCCTTGCTGCCCTGCATGTGGGACTGTCAATACCATCTTTCTCTATTCCGTATATATGTGTTAGGATACGGTGTTTGTCTTGATGGCTCTTTAACTCCTTCCCTGCTGCTTCTCCGTCTCTCCTCCTCATACCCTCTTTCATGTGTTGCTCTCAATCTCCGGATTCCTCCGATGTTATGCAGAAATGTTTGGTTGTCCTTGGCTCCAACTCTATTTTTGGTCAATATTTATACATCCAAATTCATCAACATCCTCAGCAGGACAGGGGCCTTTGTTAAACATGACACATTTTCTTTAGAAAGCAGCAGTGACTAGAGAGAGAAAAATGCGAAGAACGAGGCACGTGTGTATAAACCTTGTATGGATGCTGGGAGAGTGTACTCTGCTATGTCTGTCTAGAATGTTGAGGCTAGGACTGCATCCTCATAAAGGAAAAGAAGTGAATGTTTATAGATCAGAGGCACCCAAAGAGAAAGCAGATCCTGCAGAAAGATGTGGGAATGTGCAAAGAAGACTTCAGATCAGAGAGATTGCCTCTTTGGATTTTGCTCTCTAGGGATCGATATTCAGGATGTGTTCAAGGGCTTCCAAGAATAGGAGTCTGTGTTTCATCTAGGGGTGCAGCAACATGACTATATAAACTAGTAACCTGGAGACGCTTCTACAAGAGGGAGTCATGTGCAGGTGAAGAACCACAGCTGCCAGTCAGCTTTCAGTAATATCATGTGACAATTCTGTTCTCTGAGAATGTTCAGTAAAAGCACGACCCCTGAGGAAGGCAATGGATCCATCAGCATTTAGTAGGTACATCCTCTTTGACCCAAAGATTCTACTTCCAGAAATGTGACCTGGAGATCTGCTTTTACACAGTGTATGTACAAGGATTAGTCATCGAATCCAAGTTTGTGATAACAGACCCCTGGAAACAATCTCAATATATTGGGAGCTTTTTAAATTTAAGAAATGATACTTTTTTAAACTTTTTATCTTGTATTGGAGTATAACTGATTAGGACTTACTAATCAGTAAAGAATCCATCTGCAATGCAAGAACTGCAGGAGACGTGGGTTCGGTCCCTGGGTAGGGAAGATCCCCTGGAGGAGGGTCCCCTGGAGGAGGGCACTGCAGCCCACTCCAGTATTCTTGCCTGGAGAATCCCATGGACAGAGGAGCCTGGCGGGGCTATGGTCCATAGGGTAGCAAAGAGTCGGCCATGACTGAATCGACTTAGTATGCATGCATAGCTGATTAACAATGATTTGATAGTTTCAGCAAAGGTGATCAGCCATACATATACATGTATCCATTCTCCCTCAAACTCCCCTCCCATCCAGGCTGCCACATAGCATTGAACAGGGTTCCCTGTGCTATACAGTAGGTCCTTGTTGGTTATCCATTTAAAAAATAACAGTGTGTACATGTCTACCCCAAATTCCCTAACTATCCCTTGCCCCCATCCTTCCCTGCTGGCAATCATAAATTTATTCTCTAAGTCTGTGAGTCTGTTTTTATTTTGTAGATAAGTTCATTTGTAACAAACAATACAGCAGGAGTTCTGGCTTGACTCTGAATGGGGATCACTCATGGAGGGAGTACCATCGCCTTGGATGCACGGATTCTCCAACACTGACTCCAAAGCTGAGGACACCTTTCCACACTTCTGAGATGGGTTTTGCACCAAGGGCATGGTGAGCCTGGTGCTGTTGCTAACATTTTCCGAGACCTCTGAACCCTGAAGCCTCTATCCCTGTACTAGTGAGCTCTTCATTGCTGCATTCTTGGCCTTTTCCTCTAGTTCTGGAAAGTTCAGGAGCTAGATCTTTAAAAAGGCTTCTCTGACGGTCTTCACATTTAAGACTGTTGGCCATCTCAACTCTGCTTTATGTATTTTAATTAATTGTTACTCTCTTGTGCCTGAGGTGATTTTTTTTAATCCAAGAAGAGCAAACTTAAGGAAATCAAATAAATAAATACCAATGAACAGAGAAACGAGGCCTGGCGAGGTTAATTGAGTTTCTGGGGCTGTTAACAGCTTGAGAGCAGTGGCTGACTCAGAGAGGGGAGCCGGTCTGGTTACCTCCTCTGTGCTCCGACCACTTTGCCATTTTACTGCCCAGATGAGTGCCTTCTTAGTAGCAGAGATAGAAATAAAAGCTACTTTTTTAGCACCATATTGGGTCTTTTTTTCCACTTAAGAATATTGATTTTTCTCTTCTCTTGGTCTGGGATGGAGCCAAATGGTGTCTTTCTGAGTCTGAACATCAAGCCAGTAGGTGTGGTGCCAATGTGCTTGAGTGCCAATGACCATGAATGCTTGTGCCCATGAGCCCACAGCCTCACTGGGATGGCCCAATTATGTGAAAGCTCTGAAACACCATAAAAACCTGGCCTGGTGTGTACATGGGAGGAGGAAGTTATCCAGGGTTCATTATGTTCTAATCACATCATTTACTGTAATGAGACACAAAATTGTGCCAGTATTACAATTATGATATATATCAGGGCTTAATTGTATATACAAGATGGCGTATTTGATTGAGTCATGGACCAGATTTGCTTGTCATGGACCAGAGATTCTCATTTCACATGCTTCTCTTTTCTCCCCAACAAAGAAGCATCTAGAACTTATAGACTTATGGGCTGCTGGAGAATCAGCTCACCCCACAAGTCAACATCTCCTGGCTTTCAAAATAATGAGGAAACACTGGAATCCCATGACTAGAGAGCAAAGGAGACTGAATAAATAAAAACAGACATGATAAAAATATCACGGCTTTCTATAGTCCTTGCACACACATCTGGCTTCCATTTGTTGGGATTTTCTCATTTGTTAAATGACCAAAAAAAAAAAAAAAAAAGAGAGAGAGCTAATAAAAATTCTGTGGTTAAAGGTCTCTTAAAAAGTATTAGAAAAGTAAGTTCGCAGTCTTTGCTGCATTTGTTGCTGATTATGGGTAAAACTGGGGAGAGATATCGACTGTTGTGACTTGGATCTGGAACATGTTGATGAACTCCCAGAGACTCGGGTGTTTGTCACTGTCTGATGCTCATGGAACTTGGGCAGGGGAGGGATGGAGGGAAAAATCCTTGCAAGGACCTTGCTTTGCCATATGAATTGTCTTCATGAGAGTCACTGTTTCACTCTGGGGTCCACTTCTGGAAATGTCTCCAGCAGTCAAAAGCATGTTACCCAAGAGGCATCTCATGGGAGGGAGGAGGTGATGAGGAAAAGGTGCAAGTTGAGAAGGAAGGATGAGTAAGACCCCTCTACTACGTCCCTGGGTACCAGGCATTGGGCAGCAGGACCAGTGGTGACCCCTGCCCCACTGGCAGGCAGAAAGGTAGCTGATTTAGGTAGTCTTTTCTACTCAGAATTACCCAAAGACTCTCATAAAAATCTGTGTAGCCCAGGCCTGAGTAGTTGGAAGCTGCTCTTTGTTTATGCTCTGAGACCCTAACTCTAGGGAGAAAGACTGACGTACCTGTTGAGCAAGCAGTGTCACCTGATACCAAGTTATTTTTCCCTTCATTCATTAGTTCATTCATTCATTCTTTGTATGAGCTTCTATATGGGCCTTGACAAGTGTTAAGGCTCCAGAAATACAAAATGAAGTAGACATAATGCTGTCAGGAACTTCATAGCTCAGTGGGAGAGTGGTCATTGTTGTTTAATTGCTAAGTCATGTCCAACTCTTTCATGGCTCCATGGACTGAAGCCCGCTAGGCTCCCTCTGTCCATGGATTTCCCAGGCAAGAATACTGAAATGGGTTGCTATTTCTTTCTCCAGAGGATCTTTCCAACCAAGGGAGTGAATCCAAGTCTCCTGTCTTGGCAGGTGGATTCTTTACCCCTGAGCCACCAAGGTGTACAAGAAAATATATAATACTTGGGGGAGGCACTATCTTAGCTGAGGTTTCACAGAGGCAGGTATAATAATTGCTGCCTGATTGGGAATGAGTCTGTACAGGAGATGATGCTTGAAGTAGCCAGAGAAATTCACCAGGTAGATCAGTTGGAGAAAGAATTTTTTTTTCCTGGTCCAGGGATTTGGGTCATTAAAGGCAAAGAAACCTGAAGTAGTCAAGGGGTTTGAGAAGGCCACAGGCTGAGCACATATAAACCAGTTTCTAATGAAGTATACTGATCAACCAACTCAGTCCCACCAACTCAATACAGTGAATGCTTTTGGATTCTATCCAGGTGTCTACTGTCTGTCGCGATGATGCAGGTTAATAGAGATGCATATGTAAGACTCAGGCTTTGTCCAGGAGGAGTTTCAAGGTTCAGGGAGGCAAAAGGGAGCAGATATCCTGTATGACAAGGGTCCCCAACACCGGCTGTGGACTGGTACTGGCCAGTGGCCTGTTAGGAAACAGGCTGTGCTGTAGGAGGTGAACGGCGGGCGAAACTGAACCATCTCTTGCCCACATTACCCATACTCAGCCTGTGGAAAAGCTGGTTTCTACAAAACTGGTACCTGGTGTCAAAAAGGCTGGGGATGAGGTGTACTGTGGTTAGTGTGTTAGGGAGGCCCAAAGAGATAACTATAGGAAACAGGGGAGAGGATGAGGAGTTCCAGAAGGTTTCCTATGAAAGGAAGAATTAGATTTGGACTCGAGAATGAAAGACAGAAGACATCCCCCTAAGCAGAGGAGAGTGCACGAACGAGGTTATGGAAGGTAGGCTATGAGAGTTTATGTTTACTGCCGATTTACCTTCCGAAACAGTCTCCAAACCAAGTTATGCATCAGAATCCTCAAGAGAATTAAATAGAAATTTCTGGAATTTCCCCCTTCAGAAACTCAGATTTCAGGTGGAACACACATTTCAATAAAACCCCCAGGGGATTCTGACATGCAGCACATGGGTGTGATGTCACCAAATGGAGAGCAAGGACAGGGTTTGGGCTTCCACAGATATGAGCACTACCCAGGGATGTGCTTCCCAATCAGCTGATCATTTGGGACAATATACTCAAATGCTCTTAGGCTCACATTTCTTGTTGTCAAAAGTGACAGTGAGAACCTAAGGGGTGGTAGACAAAATAAATGAGATGATGCTGGTCACACTGCTAAAGTAATTTCTGGCCCCAAGTAGGGGGTGGATAAATCAGTTTTCTTCCTGTCCTTGGTTTAGGGAAAAGACATTGTCTTCTGGGGAAGTAAAAATGCCCAAGAGGCATAATTCTTGACCTTAAGAAAGGACCAGTCACAGACAGGCAGGGCATTTGTGTTCTGGAATAAATTGTCAGGCACAAGGAAGACTTCTGGACCATTGGTGTCTTTTTCTTGCCTTAGGTAATGCCCCAAATTCTCCAGCTGTGAACTTTAATCGCTGGGGAAAGGAGAGGGTAGAGCAAATTGAGAGTAGTATTGACATATAAACACTACTGTGTGTAAAATCGACAGCTGGTGGGAAGGTTCTGTGCAGCGCAGGGAACTCAGCGTGGTGCTCTGTGCTGGCCTAGAGGGGTGGGATGAGGGGACGTGGGAGGGAGGTACAAGAGAGAGGGGACATATGTATACATATGGCTGGTTCACTTCCTTGTATAACAGAAACCAACACAGCATTGTAAGGCAATTATGTGCATGTGTTCAGCGGCTCAGTCATGCCCAGCTCTTTGGGACCCTGTGGACTGTAGCTCACCAGACTCTTCTATACATGAAATATTCCAGGCAAGAATACTGGAGTGGGTTGCCATTTTCTCCACTAGGGGATCTTCCAGATCCAGGGATTGAACCCACATCTTCTGCACTGGCAGGAGATTCTTTATCTCTGCGCCACCTGGGAAGCCCCTAAAGCAATTATACTCCAATCAAAAAAATAAAAAGGGCATTAAAATGGCTTTTAATGTCTTCAATGAGTATACAGATACCACTAAGGAATATTAGTGGGTTTAAGTCCTTTTGTACTCACACTTTACTAAGAGTTAGTGAAGTACAGTACTAGTGGCTGAATGTAACTATAACAGGGAGTCAGCTTTCCAAGCTTGCAATGTCCAGTGGTTTGAGCTTTCTTCTTTGTGATGCTCTATAGATGGAGCCACCATGTTCGATGGTACCCTGAACAACCCTGGGAAGGAACCATCCTCATAGTCCACAATTTGAGCGGCATCTCCCAAGGTTGCTCAGTGTGTGATCTGCACAACTGTCTATGGTGGCTCTAAGGGATTTCTTAGAGTTGATTTTGGAAGGAAGATAGGGATGCTGGCAAGTAGATGTTGCTGTAGTCCTCACTTGCCTTAGAAAAGTCCTGTGGTAGTAAGTGGGATTTGGTGGAAGGTTTTCTTTAAAGATAAAGACAGATATAAGCCAGCGACCTGGTCAGTCTCTCCGTTTTGCAGCTGGAGGAGGAAAGTCGCATTGTGAGAATGGGGCTGACCAGGATTCTTTGGCCTGGGGGGATGGGGGTAGGGCAGGCATGTGGGGTACGGTTGCAGTACTCCAGGGCAGGAAGGAGGCTCCGGCCAGGGCAATCTCATGGAAAACACAAACCTTGTCACCGGCAGAGACCTATGCCTACCTGGGGAGAACTTCGGTGACCCCTGCTACCCAAGGTTGTCTAGCATAAAGGCCTTTTAGGACTGCCTGTCATTCTGCCCACGGAGCAGCTAACAGAGGTCCATCTAGGTTGGACCCCAGGCCTGGGAGTGTGCCCATCAAGGCCATCAAGAGGTTTTGAAGAATCTACTTCCCCTTTTCCTGCTGAGTTATGAGAAATGAAGAGAGTAGAGGCCTAAGAGCCAGGAAGACAGGCTGAGGCAACTCTTGGAGGAAAAGGAAAGTGAGACCCGGGGCAGGAGTGGGTGGGATGGGGCTGCCCCTTCTCCTACCGCCTCCTCAGAGCTTCCTGCTGGACTGACTACCTCTGAAAGTCTCTCTGGGAGCCTGAGTCTGGTCCCAGGCTTGGGCTTGAGCCCGCCTGTGGTCGGCCTTCCAGACTGGGGGCACCTCCGGGCCTGCCTGCGGGTCTGGTTCCCTCGCCCCACAGCTCCTCTGGGAAAGCAGAGGTGAGGCGGGCCGGCCCAGAGCACTTTCGGGCAGCAATGACTTCAGTGTTTGTCCCCAAAATAAATGCGCCACAGACAAGACAGTGTGGTCAGGGGCTGAGGAGTTACTGTAAATACCAGCCCCGGGCTTCCTATTTCTGCTTCTCTGACTCCCTGGGGGGCAGGCACTGGCCAGCTCCTCTCCAGTGCAGTCTCTTCTCTCTGCCGCATCCAGGGAAAAGGCTTGGCCTGGACCTTCCCCAGCGAGCTGGCCCAGGAACACTTGGAGGATTCAGAGCAGGGACCCGGCCCTCCAAGGGAGTTTATGCTCAGAGTCTGACTTGCCCCAGGGTGCAGACCCTGACAGTTGGGCCCAGTGCTGTCTATACTCTTCCATGAGCCCCACGACTAGCCCCAAACACTGGAGAACAAAAAGAGTTACATCCACAATGTACTTAGTGTATGACAGGCGTTTGCCTCAGTCATAGGATGGAGATCAAGACGAGAGCATAAAGGTCCTTCCTTGTCCCAGGGCACCCCATCAGTAAACAAAGTTCAGCTCCAGTACCCGGGTTCTAGACCCACATTCTGACCCCCTGCACAGGCAGGATGAGAAGGACCTTGTTTCTACTGAAGGAGGAAAAACTGGCCAAAGAGAAGTAAGGTCATTTGGGGGAGGACAGGGGCTAATGAGTAGGAGAGGTAGATTTGAATCCAAGTTCAGTGGATTCCAGGGCTTCCCTGATAGCTCAATTGGTAAAGAATCCACCTGCAATGCAGGAGACCCTGGTTCGATTCCTGGGTTGGGAAGATCCACTGGAGAAGGGATAGGCTACCCACTCCAGTATTCTTGGGTTTCCCATGTAGCTCAGCTGGTAAAGAATCTGCTTGCAATTCGGGAGACATGGGTTCAGTCCCTGAGTTGGGAAGATCCCCTGGAGAAGGGAAAGGCTACCCCCTCCAGTATGCTGGCCTGGAGAATTCCATGGACTGTATAGTCCATGGGGTCATAAAGAGTCGGACACGACTGAGGGACTTTGACTTCACTTCAGTGGATTCCAAAGGCCCTCCCACTGCACTGGGGCACCTCCTAGAGGCGGTACAGTAGCATACCATGGAAGCTTCTGGTCTGGCCCCTTCCCAGCTTCTGAACAACCCACACCCTGGGTGCAGCTGCCTCCCTCTTCTAGGCTGAGCGAAGGATCAGTCAGCATTTGCTTCCCAGGGGGCACGAGTGGTAAAGAGCCCGCCTGCCAAATTGAGAGACCTGAGGGATGCGGGTTCCATCCTTGGGTCGGGAAGATTCCTGGAGGAGGGCATGGCAGCTCACTCCAGTATTCTTGCCTGGAGAATCCCACAGACAGAGGAGCCTGGTGGGCTACCGTCCATAGAGTTGGAAAGAATCAAACATGACTGAAGTGACTTAGTACACAAACAGCATTCATGTATAGCCTCTCGGAGCCTTCTGGGTTGAGTGAGTTTGCTCTTTCCTAGGGGGATGATCCTTGCCTTTGGAAGGTTGCTCCCAGCTGTGGTGTTTCCTGCCTCTAAATTCTGTGGGTCTCCCCAAGGTATATCTGAGTCCTGGTATTTCAGAGGAGACATGCTACATTTGTAAAGTGATTCCTGACAGGAAATCTCACAGCGGCCTCAGATTGTATCTGGCCCACCCAGGAGATGAGCATGTATCTCATCTTATTCAGCACCTTGGCTATAGAAGGGAAAACTATAAAGCCACCAGGCATTCTCCTTCTCAGCTCAGTTTAGTCACTCAGTCGTGTCTGACTCTTTGTGACCCCATGGACTGCAGCACTCTAGGCTTCCCTGTCCATCATCAACACCCAGAGCTTGCTCAAACTCATGTCCATGGAAGTTGGTGATGCCATCCAACCATCCCATACTCTAATCCCTTTCTCCTCCTGCCTTCAATCTTTTCCAGCATCAAGGTCTTTTCCAATGAGTCGGTTCTTTGAATCAGGGGGCCAAAGTATCGGAGCTTCAGTTTCAGCATCAGTCCTTCCAATGAATATTCAGAAATGATTTCCTTTAGAATGGACTGGTTGGATCTCCTCACAGTCCAAGGGACTCTCAAGAGTCTTCTCCAATACCACAGTTCAAAAGCATAAATTATGTGGTGCTTAGTCTTCTTTATGGTCTAATTCTCACACCCATACATGGCTACTGGAAAACCATAGCTTTGACTAGATGGAATTTTGTCAGCAAAGTAATGTCTCTGTTTTTTTAATATGCTATCTAGGTTTGTCATACCTTTTCTTCCAAGGAGCAAGCATCTTTTAATTTCATGGCTGCAGTCACCATCTACAGTGATTTTGGAGCCTGAGAAAATAAAGTCTGTCACTGTTTCCATTGTTTCCAATCTATTTGCCATGAAGTGATGGGACCGGATGCTATGATCTTAGTTTTTTGAATGTTGATTTAAGCCAACTTCTAATGGGAAGTAATTGATAGGATTGCAGATAGGGGAAGAAGAGACAAGAGTCTGAGTGGACCATATGCAACAGAAGTTGAATGCTGAGTAATTTCTTTCAAGCAGATCTGCTGAAGCCAAATGGGAGTCATAATACATTCTTGTTCACCTGAGGCATGGGTTGAGACACCAGGCTGCTTTCTGCGTATAACAGACTTGTGGTATCTTATCTGAGTTGCCTCTTTGTTTTGGCTGCTATGATGCTCCTACTGCACATTTATACGCAATTGTTAATTTTTGTGAAAAAATAAATTCTTGAATAGTCTCCTTCTTTTGTCCTCTGTATACTGGTTCTTTTGTTTTGGGCAAGTCTTCTAAAAAAAAATAAGCTTTAATTTTTTTCTAAACTCATTAGAAATCACCTGGGATTCCAATAAAACAAAATATTACACAGTTCTACTTATAAGATACATATGAAATAGTCAAAGTCATAGAAGCAAAGAATAGAAGGGGCTGAAATGGAAAGTTGCTAATAAAGGCATACAAAATTTCATTTTTGGATGATGAATACATTCTGGAGATCTGTTATCCAAGGTTGTGCCTGTAATTTACAATATTGTACACTTCAAAATCTGTTAAGAGGGCAGAGGGAAAACATTGTGACTAGTATGTGCCAAGTACCCTAGAGTTTATGTCTCTATTCAGTATCCGTTCGTGATTTGTTTACTGATTTCTCAAAATTTGGTGAGCCCTTCCCACATGCCAAGATGCCATTCTCCATGCTGGGGAGACTTTGGTGAACATGGCCAAGGTCCCTGTCTTTCAGGGCTCAGTATACAGAGTGGGAGTCAGTCGCTGAACATATAAATTTCACGCACACACACACACACACACACACACACACACATAAATGCAGGCACATGCACACATACTTTACCAAGAGAAAAGGCCACAACTTCCAGGAATCAGGAAGAGACAGCACAAGAGACAGTGGGTGGGCTCACTGCAACAGTAGGGAGGGCGGTGGACTCGGCCTTGTTCCTGCAGGACCTTCCTGGGTTAGCACTGAGAGTCCCAGGTTGCCCAGGAAGTGGAGCTGATCCTCTCAATGATCTTGAAGTCTTCTGAAAAGCAAAAATGTGCTGACTGGCAGATTTCATCTGAGCTACTGCATCCAAACCCCTGGGGTTGGGATCCAGGAATCTTTTATCTTGGTGGTTCTGAGGAAACCAGTCCACTGTTGGGCAAGGTGGTGGGTGAGAGCAGCCTCTGGGCCCCTGCCCATCACTCTAAGAGTCCTGTTCAGAAGCAGTGACCAAAGCATATCTCTAAGATGGGTTTTCTTAGGGGAGGAAAGATGGAGGAGGTGTGGGCAGAAATTTCGAACACTTCTGTCCTGAGACCCAGAACTGGTAGAGGGTGGGGGTAAGGGTGGCTTGTCAAGCCCGTGTTGCCAGCTAATATTAAGGGAACAAGAAATAGGATTTCCTTGTGGGCACCTGTAGGTTTCTACAAGGGGCTTCTTGGATAGAAGCTTCAAGAACTCTCAGGGTTGGTTTGGAGTTCATTCATTCATGCATGCATTTATGCATTCTGTATTCATCAGGCATTTATTGGACACTTGTTAGGTGCCTTGTGCTGGGAACCCACTGTGAGGCAGGCTGATGGGGTTCCAGTTCCCTCCAAGGTGGATTTTCCATCCTGGTGGGCTCAGTAAAGAACAGAAAGATCAAAACCAGCAGATGGCACGTGATGTTTGGATGCTTTCCACATGCCCCTCTCCAGATCCTTTCTCCACACTGCTGTGTTTCAGGAGGCTGTCCAATCACCTGGTGGGGCTTCCTCCTCCTCCTCTGGCTTCTGCTTGGGTTGGCCAGTGGGAGGCATGGAGACCAGAAGAAATGGGTGTGGAGTGAGTATAGTTGATGTCCTTGCTTCCTCCTTGCAGAGACCCTGAGGGCTGGCCACCTCTCTCCAGCATGGCTCCTCCGGCCCGTGGTCCTCTCTATCAGCTACAGCTGCTCTCCCCAAGTTCCTGCAACTGCTTCTTCCCCTGTAGCTTGGGAAGGTTAAGGCTCCTCAGTGATCCTAGCTCCCCCACCCCAGTGCCGCACTAGCTCTTCCAGGACTCCTTCATTTTGCTCTCACTCTTGGGAATATCCCTTTAATAAACTCTCCTCAATTATCCCCATTGAGTGCACCATCGCTTTCCTCCCAGAGCCCTCACTGCTGCAATCTTGAAGTGCGCCCTCATTTCCGAAGATAACAGCTCACTTCTCCAGACAAGAGTGCTGCTGAATTTTAAAGAGGATTCCACATCTATGCTAAAGGAACACCAAAGGTACTATTGTATCAGTGAGGTCGGTTTTGTAAAACGATGTGTTGACCATTAAGAAATGTACATGGCTAACAAACTGGAAAAATTCTCTTCCATGGAATAAAATAAAGGTAAGTGGACAATGAGATCTGAAAGTTAACCTCTCAAACAAGCCCTATTCCTTCCTTTCACTTAAGGAAATGTTATCAAGAGCCTGAACAGTTTTTTTATTCTTATGCTTCCAACAATTCTTTGGTTAAGAGTTTCCGCTGATGGAAATATTCATAAACACAGATATTTATGGACGAAGAGGTTCATCACAGGGTTATTTAACAGTGAAAACCATAGAACAGTGTAAATATTCTACCAAAGAAGGTTGGCTAAAGAAATTGCATTATGTTTAGAAAGAAAGTGTTTATGTATGTAGTCTCAGACAAAACCCCTTCTGGTTACACTCTCCATCACAGTGCTAAATACACTGTGTATGTGGACTCATCTAGGCTTCTCCACGGAAGCCGTGGGAGGCATGAACACAGGGAAAATGCTCAGTGAATGATCAGCTCTGCCTGCTGGAGTGTCAGACAGAGAGAGACAAATACTTCATGACATCACTTATATGTGGAATCCAAAAAGTAAAACAAACTAGTGACTATCATCAAAAAGAAACAAACTCACAGATACAGAGAACAAACTAGTGGTTACCAGTGGGGAGAAACTGGGGAGGGGCAGTTAGGGATAGGGGAATTAAGAGGCACAAACTATTATGTAGAAAATAAGCTGCAAGGATAGAGCTTACAACACAGGGAATACAGCCAATATTCTATGATAATTATAAATGGAGTGTAATCTTTAAAAATTGTGAATCTATACGCAGAACACCTCTGATATATAATATTGTACATTATCTATACTTCAATAAAGTTAAAAAATTAAAAATTACTTTGAAGAAAGACTCATTAAAAGACTCATTAAAGACTATTAAAAGGATGCATTTAAAGAATACTAAACATGAAAGAGCATTAATGGTAAAAAATTAAAAAGTAAGAATAAATAAAAAAGAGATTTTAGAATTTGGATATAAAATTATCCTCATTATTTAAGCATGAAGGATGTATACTATAATGATAAGACTGTACATATCTGAATGATGTGATCATTGTTGCTTTTATTTTTCTTTAGTTTTCAAATTATTTGATAGATCATTATTACCATATTCCTTTTTCTCTCTCTCAATCCAGAGAAGTAAACTGATGACAACACAAAGACAAAATTTCCTGCAATTACATATCCCATGTACCTTATGTACATATGTACATGGACACACAGACATACACACACAGTGACACATGAGCCTAATTTTCAATTTAAAAGAGTACAAAAAGGTACACAAATAAAACCAAGTCTTTCTTCTGATCCATTAGCTTTTGAATGAAACCGCTGATGAAAAATATCCTTTTGGTTCGTTGCAGAATATATGTATATGCCAGCAGATCCAAGGTTTGTTTTTTTTTCCCCAAATAAACCTGTATTGACTTTGTCATCAGAAACTTGTAGCATGCATGCATTTGAAACGTGAGCACTTTTTTTGTCCATCCCTCAAGTGTCAGAATGGTATTCTGACCTGACTGGGGAGGATCAGTAGCTTAAGCATCAACCTTTGGAGAGGGAGAGGGATCCAGAATCAGGCTTGTGGTCACGGACCTGGGATTTAACCAACTAAGATGGAATCTAGATCCCACGCATCCTGCTTCTCAGTTTCCCCATCAGAGGACTGGATCAGATCCTGAGCACCGGACACTTTATTTTGGAATCACAAGCAGCATTAAGATGCCAGGATTGACTCTGAGAGTTCAGTCTTCCTGGTGGCTGTAGAGTTTCCATAAGCATGGCCGTCAGCCACTTTTCTCTGTTCTTGAAAACTCTGGCTTTAGTTCTTCCCAAAGACACTGACATTCTTGATTTCTTCTATTCCTTAAACCTCCTCTGTCTGCTTCCAGGTTCCCTACCTCTCCTTCAGACCAAACTGAGTGCATTTCATTTACTCTTACTTTTCCTATCTCCCCTTTGCCCTAGTCCAACTTCCTTAGACTCTGGGTCATTGATTGCACAAAAAAAACAGGGAACCATGGGGTTGAACACTCATATTGGGCAATACATATAATGTTCATACAATTAACTGGAAACTGCTTCTCTTGATGTAGTTCCCTACTCACTGAACTCATGTGACTTTTGGATAAATCACTCACACGCTTGAAGCTTCCGTTTGTCTTACGTGCAAAAGGAGAATGCTACATGTCTTCTGTACAAAGTGATCAAGAACCTGTTAATGCTTGAGAAACTTCCATTTCCTGAGTTCAGAGGAGAGACACACACTGGGGAGTTCACAGCAGTGTTCATAACCAGAAGTCACTGTCCCCACAGCCCATGAAATCAAGAGCCAGGGCAAGATGGTGACAGGACTCTGTCCTGAGGTCCCAGGTGGGTGCAATGCCAAGCTTTCATCCACAAACTCCTGAAGTTCATGCTTTTATTTGGGGGTGTTTGTGAAGCTCGGAGTCAAGGCCAGAAAGATTGAGTTGGAGTCCTTGCTCTTTATTAACCTGCTCAGTGACCTTGGAAGGCCCTCACATTGTCAGATCTCTGAGGCATCTTCTATAACACTGATACTATCTTCATTCACCAGACAGCTGCCGTGACAGTAAGAAGTCAAGGCAGCGACAGCACTTTGTAGACGCTGTGATGTTAGGAAAATGGAAGGCATGTTGTGAACTCAGGAATTGGAAAGTGAGGTGTATGATGGTAAAAATGAAAAGATCCCTTTCTTCATTTATAGACTGAACTTCATTTATTTTCTTCATTTATTTATAAGCATGAAACATGTAAACAGTCTTCCTAGGTACCATGTAGTCTTCTAAGTACTTGATAAATATTGACACATTTAAATTCCTCTAATCGCTCAACGAGAAAGACACTAATTTTTTAATGTTTACCAGTTTATCCTATAATAAGGGAAGTCAAAAGGATACTGATGAACAGTCAGATGAGGAGACATGTAGGATGAGTCCGAAGAACAGAAACTTTCATCCTCTTGTAGTTCAGGTATGCATCCTAATATATGGATATGTTCATCAGCCCAGAAGTTCTCCAAATCCTACTTTTGAGATTTTTATGGAGGCTTCATCATGTAGGCATGATTGATCATTAACTCAGCCTGGAGAATGAGAGCAGGTTGGATGCACTGAAAGTTCCAAGTTTCTAATTAAGGCGTGGCCTGAGAAAGACACAGCTTTTGTCCATGTTTTACAGAAGAGAAAACGGGGGCACAGGGAGGTTAAGTAACTTACCCAAGGTCACACAGCTACCAAGGGACAGAGCCAGAATTTGAATCTAGGCTGCCTAGCTCCAGGGTCCACATGCTTCAATTACTCCTGCTACCTTCTTTTTAAAAAAAATTATGTTTTAATTGGAAGAAATTGCTTTACAATATTGTATTTGTTTCTGATGTACAACAACGTTAATCAGCTATAAGTGTGTGTGTATATATATATCTCCCCTCCCTCTTGAGTCTCCCTCCAACTCCCTCCCCTATCCCAGCCCTCTAGGTCGTTGCAGGGCTCTGAGCTGAGTCCTGCTGCCTTCTTTGCGCTTGTGGTGTTTGGCATAGTAAAGATAGCGTGAGACCTAACACAGACAGTTTGTGTATTTCAGCCCAGTCACTTGCCTGTGTGATCTTGGGAAGATTAATCCACTTCTTTGAGCCTTGACTTTATCATCTATAAAATGGGCAGAAAAATCAATGCCCACATCACACAGTGTTTGCAGATGTTAAACGGTGGCTCACTGTTCAGTCCAGGCAGGCACTAGGAGGGAGCACAGCGGGTGAGAGTCAGGTTTGTAGGTAGGGCTTTACCGGAACCCAGCCACGGCCACATACTCAGTTACTGATAGATTTCAGACTTTCCCATGCTCTGCCCTCCTCCCTCCCGGAGTGACCTCTGGTCGACACCACCTCCTTCAGAGCGTGCGGAACTCTGAACACACAACTCTGATTACTGCAGATCAGGCTAGGGAACCTCTTGTGCCCTTGAACTCCCTCAAGGATGTCTGTTTTCAGGTCCAAGGAGTCAGTTCTCAGAACCCTGTTTCCTTTGGGCTCCAAAGAGCAAACATGGCCCCACGCTTTTGTGTCCACTTCCCCTTCCAAAAAATTACCAGTTAATTTTAGGGTTGGAGAGAGGCTCTGATGAGGGCCTGCCCACGTGGGGTTAAAGTTACCAGTGGCCTCTGCCTCTGGCCAGACTCGCTGGGAAGAGCAGCCGCCACTTCCCGAAGCTCAGTGGGGGAGGAACTGGGCTAGGGCAGTGGCTGGGCACAACATTTCCAAGACGTTGGGAGTCCCGCCTCGGCAGAGCATGGTTTTTGCAAAAGAGGCAATGCTGTTTTTTTTTTTTTAATCAAGCATAGCCTGAATCGGTTATACTTTTCACATGATTATAAGTTTAGAAATGGCTTGACATTTGCTATTGCAGAAAATTGACCACGAATCTGCCTTACATGAGGATCCTTTAAAGAATAAATGCTGACAGATTATCACAATAATAAAAATCATAAGCCAGGCGCAGTTCTTTCCTCTCCATGAAAGATATCACAAACCACATATTGATTTTTTTTAAAGAAAAGAAATGAGAAAAAGCATGTACCAATTAAGAATAAAACTAACAACTTATTACCCTTGGAGCATTAAGGCAAAGAGAGGAGAAAAACACTTGCCTTTTTTCCTATATTGAGACATAATAATTAGGCCACTATGTAAATAACCTTACATTCAAACATGAGACAGGCTGTCATTTGCTCAGCTTTCAGCTCTGAATCATAAAAATCAACCAGAACTCTTGGTTCTCCAAATTTGCAAACTGTTTCACCCTTTTCGGGCTGTTTGGAAAAAAAAAAATTATCTTTCTCTCTTTTGCATTGTGTATACTCATCATTAAGACTCCTTTTCTCACCTGTTTGCAAGTTTTGCTATTGAATAAACTCCTCATTCATTTATTTAATTCCTCAAGCCTGAATGAGCACAGACTGTAGGGATTACATATGGCATATTAGCATGTCATATTTAAATTAAATGGTGAGAAGTTTTACAGAAAAACATTTAGTAGATAAGTGACGGGCGGTTCCAGGACTGTAGCACTAAAATGATAACTATTTTTTCTTTTCCATTGAGGTAGTAATTAAAAGCAATCAAGATATTTGAATGCTCATCTGTCACTCATGCTCAGCTAGGCCACCCTGTTTTTTTCTTCTTTGTGTGTGCATGTGTGCTATGATTCTTTGCCCAATACATGTTTGCTGAATACATAAGTAAATGTCTCTATGTGTCTGGAAAGTCAGCTCAATCAAGGCAGGATTTACCTGTTTGTTGATGCATCCAGCTCACTGAGAACTGTGTCTGACGCATTGTAAGCCCTCAGTTAACACATGTTGAGTGAATAAGCAATTGTTTTCTGCTTGAGCATTTATTTGATATTCGAAAAGCCTTTCTGTAAGTCTGCTTTATTCTTGTGGACATAGGGTAGTGAAGGAGAAGGGGGATGAATTGAAAGGGTAGCATTGAAATAAAACACTACCATGTGTAAAATAGGTAACTAGTGGAAACCTGCTGACTAGCTTAGGGAACTCAGCTCGGTGCTCTGTGATGACCTAGAGGGGTGAGATGGGGGTGGGGGTAGGAGAGAGGCTTAACAGGGAGGGGATATAAGCCTACATATAGCTCATTCATGATGCTATATAGCAGAAACCAACATGACACTGTAAAGCAATTATACTCCAATAAAAAATAAAAATAATAATTAGAAAAAAGTCTTTCTCAAGGGGCAGAAACTAAACTAGATTCTGGAAATTCAGCTACAGACAAGGCTGACCCGAGCTCTGTCTTTTCTGATCTTTCAGGCTAGGGGAGGACAGGAAATTGATCAAGTCAACGAAACACTGCATTTTAAGCAACAGGTTAGAGGGTTTTGGGGATACTGTGCTGGAAGATACAGCAGAGTGCCTCAACCAGACCTGAGGAGAAAAGGACTGGCAGATGGGTGAATACAGGACTTCCCCCACAGCTCAGACAGTAAAGAATCTGCCTGCAATGCAGGAGATGCAGGTTCAATTTCTGGGTTGATCCCCTGGGAGTAGGAAATGGCAACCCACTCTAGTATTCTTGCGCAGAAAATCCCATGGACAGAAAAGCCTGGTGGGCTACAGGCCATGGAGTCTCAAAGAGTCAGACATGACTGAGTGACTAACACTTTGACTTTTCACTTTCAAAGATAGGCCTGGGGTGGGCGGGCAGCTGAGTTTCTGGGGATGAAAAAGGATGTCCAACAACAGGAAGTGAGAGAGAGCAAGGAGCCAGGAGGAAATGAGGATGCCAGTAAATGGAGGAATTGAAGAACAGGGAGAAGAGAGAGATGGGGCTGGAGGAGAGCCGAGGCCAGACTGTTCAGGGCCTCATACAGGATTTGGATTTAACCTTTAAGCCCAGTGTAGAGCCACTGATGGGCTTCAGGGGACCAACACAGGCAAGTGTTTGTTTTGGAAATATCACTCTGGCTGCCAGGTATTTAAAGGGTGAATTTAAAGAGGAGATCCCAGGTAGAGAATCAGCTGGGAGAAATATGATTTATCAAGTTGTGTCAGCACATGTGTGATTCAGCACCAAATGCCTGCTGATAAAGGATGTCGATTGGTGTCCTGGGCTGTGTAAACTGAGGGTCTACTTTGCTAGGATCTGAAGACTTTGATCCAAGTCTCTATATGACCCTGGAAGAATAATCTAAAATATTCTCTTAGATGGTCTCTAATGCTCTAAGTATCAGTTGTCTTCTGTTGACTGAGAATGGAGTGGGTGAGAAAGAACTTTTTAGAACACAGCACATTGAACTTTACCTTGATTTATTCACCTGTAGATCTCATCACTTGGCATTCTCTGAAGGGCTTTATTTGCTTTTATTCTAGTAGTTTTGAAAGTGTAGTATTGATATTCAGTTCAGTTCAGTCACTCAGTTGTGTCTGACTCTTTGTGACCTCATGGGCGGCAGCACATCAGGCTTCTCTGTCCATCACCAACTCCCAGAGCCTGCTCAAACTCATGTCCATTGAGTCAGTGATGCCATCCAATTATCTTATCCTCTGTTGTCCCCTTCTCCTCCTGCCTTCAATCTTTCCCAGCATCAGGGTCTTTTCCAATGAGACAGTTCTTCGCATCAGGTGGCCAAAGTATTGGAGCTTCCACTTAAGCATCAGTCCTTTCAGTGAATATTCAGGACTGATTTCCTTTAGGATGGATGGACTGGTTTGATCTGCTTGCAGTTCAAGGGACTCTCAAGATTGATATTATGAAGCTCTATATTAATATATCAAGGACAAGGAAAAAAAATCACATTTAGAATTCATTCATTCAATCATTCATCATCTATCTATCTACCCACTTACTGATCAAGTGGTTTTCAACTGTAAGTGAAGTTTCTAGTATAATTTGTCTTGGGCGAGGTCAAGGCATTGATATTTTAAAAAATGCTTGTTTATTGATTGTGTGAGGTCTTAGTTGTGGTTCGTGGACTCTAGTTGCAGCACACACACGGACTCAGTAGTTGTGGTGCTCAAGCTTTAGCACATGGGATCTTAGTCCCCCAACCAGGGATCAAACCCATGTCCCCTGCATTGCAAGGCAGATTCTTAACCACCTGATCACCAAGAAAGGCTCAGCTTTGGCATTCTATTAAAAGTTTCCAAGTGATTCTGATGTGTCCCTAGGAAAGAGACTCAAGGTACCATGGAGATGGGGACCATGTTTCTTTAACTTCTGCCACATTTCCAGTGTCCTCAGGCAGTGTCTGGACCAGAAATAATGCTCAACAAATATTTGTAAAATATATTAACTTAATCATGCAGAGATCAAACATTTATTGAACGTCGCCAGATTTTCTCCAATTGATGATGATTACCTTGTGTAATTTTCCACAGGCAACCATCAAGTACCATGGTTTAGGAAATTAATGACCACTGAGTCACACACGGGAATAAGGTTATGATATAACATTTTTTATCCTGTCAAGTGATTTCTTCTCAGGTCCTTTGTCCTATTTATGATCACTGGGAGCCTTTGGACTGCCCATGACTGGAGACTAATTCTTGACCTGGAAGGAAGCAGGCACGATGCTTCTTCATTGGGAACTATGCCTATCATTGCGTCAAGACTCTTAGCATACCTTTCAGGTACCACATCTAGCTGCTCCATCACTTCCAACAAAATGCTTGGGTCACGAGTACAAGTTTCTGATCTCCTTGCTTTGTCTTGCCCTTCTGCCTCTGCAAAGACTTGTCAATATCTTATGTATCCCTTCTTCCACCTCTGCTCCCCCATCCTAAGTCCCAGTTGCTGTGAACAGTGAATTTTTGGAAGCCCAAATCTCCCAGTTGTGGAGTTGGCTGCCGCAGCTCTCTTGACCCACAAGGCTGTCTAGCTGATGCAGCAGGAGTTTATTTCACTTGACTCCAATTTAACTGTCCTGAGCCCCTTCCTTATATTGCCAAGAGATTTCCTAATAGATCTGTAGCCCCGCAATTCAGGCAATTATTCACGTATTCCCCCACATCATTAGTTTTATGGAACACTGCCAGGGGGCATATTTTTCTTTCTTGGGACTCCAGAGAATAAAGGAAATAGAACTCTTACCATGAAGTCATATTAAGGAGTTTATTTCTCAGAAAATACCCTATAGCACTTTTATAAAACCTTACATAGAGGGACTGCATTTAGGAGAATTATTTTTACCTCACCTGCTGCCCTGGGATTCACTGTCCAGGGCTCCAGCCTTTCAGAGCATGGCTTTAAACAATTTCTGTAGTAACTACTGACTATAAAGGGATGCCCATAGTTATGGTAGGGAGGCTGTAGTTCGTGTTGGGTCTTTTGAGGTTTAAGTAGAGTGGCTATGTAATTTAAACATCCAAATGTATGCATTTTAGGGGAGGAGAGTGTTATTTTTAATTATATTGAGGTGTAAATCAGAATTGTGCAGATGCACTGGGACACATGATTACTGTAGACTTGCTGCTTTAATCCCACAACTTCTGAAATTTCCCTCCCTGGGTCTGACTGATAGAGTAAAAACACAGGAATTTAGCCAAAATATTAGATTGTAACTCAAAGTAGTGGTTTTCACTATTTCACTGGAGAACAAAGGATGATGGTATATATCAGTTAGCTCTTGCTGGAAAATGCTGCATAACAAACCACTCCCAAACTCAGTGTCTTAAAGCAACAATCATTAATTCTCACTTTTCTATCTGCAGGTCAGTTCACCTAGGCTGAGCTTGAATCCAGGCTACAGGTTGGGGACCCTGCTCTACTTTATAAGTCTCTGCTTATCCATGGAGCAGTGGGCCAACTGGGACACACTCTTCTCACAGCGAGGGCAGAAGTCAGACAGAAGCACCTGAGGGGAAAGCTGAGTTTCTCCTAACACCAAGGCTTGTATTGGTACATTGTCACTTCTGCCCACATTCTACTGGCCAAAGCAAATCCTGAGGACAAGCCCAACCTTAGTAGGGCAGGGAAATACACTCTGTCTTGGGTGAGAAATATGCCAAAGACTCAACCAAAGGGTAAGCATACAGGAAGGGATCAAGAATTGGAAACAATAGTGCAATCCATCTCAGGGAACATTAGGCTAAAGGGGAGTTGTTCTTCCTCTTCCAGACCTCTAGTGGGGTTGGGCGGGGTGGGGGTGGGGTTGGTTGAGTTTATTCAACTAGATGCAGGCTAAGAAGGAAAGGTGAAGTGATCACAGGTCAGTTTTGTCTACAGGAAGCAGGATGCAGAGAAAGGGGGCTCACTTAGATCTAAAGAGGAGAGAGTAGGGGAGGAAGAGATGGACAGAGATGCTCATGATTCAGAATATGATCCATGCTGCTCTGGTAAGTGTGGCCCATGGATGGATGGACTCTCTCCATTCACCAGTCAGAGGAGTCATTTTTTCCTCCCACAGGATGGGGGCAGTGAGAGAATGGGGAGAGGAATGGCAAATGCTCACGGCCATTGCTCCTTTCTGAGGCGGGGACGCAGGGCTCCTCCGGCTGGGGAGTAGGAGAAGTGCTCCAACTCATAGACGTTTCTGTGGGAGGCATGGACCCATAGGCCACCATCAGGTGGATGTCTGCCATGTGGCTGGTGAGGGCTGGAGTTCCCATTCCTTGGCCCTTTCTATAGTAACCTCTGGACTAGCACTGCTGTGGCCCCTGTGATTCTAAGTCACTTCCTGCAGTGATCGCCCCCCCCCCCCCCCCCGCCCCGCCCCGCCCTGCTTCATGCCCAGGTGTCTGGCCCTGAGACTTTGCCTACCTGCTGTTAGAGCCTGCACGGCCTCCTTTCAGGTAGGTGATAACAGAGAGCTTGTTAATCAGACAAACTAATCATGCTGATTAGGCCTGGTTTAAGCATGGATCATCCCTTCCAGGGAATCTCATTTTTAATATTTACTCCAATTAAAAGGCTCTGGGGGAATGACTTACATGGTGGGAGGGATTCACAATCAGAGGAGGGAAGGTTAAAGGGAGGCATTTGGGGAAGGGGATTTCAGGGCCAAGCACATCTCACCCCACAGATGACAGGGCTGGTCCGAGTTCAAGGCTGTTCAGTTTAGTCTCTCAGTCATGTCCGACTCTTTGCGACCCCATAGACTGTAGCACGCCAGGCCTCCCTGTCCATCACCAACTCCAGGAGTTTACTCAAACTCATGTCCATTGAGTAGGTGATGCCATCCAAACATCTCATCCTCTGTCATCCTCTTCTCCTCCTGCCTTCTATCTTTCCCAGCATCAGAGCCTTTTCAAATGAGTCAGTTCTTCACATCAAGTGAAGAAGTGGCCCAAGTATTGGAGTTTCAGCTTCAGCCGATCAGTCCTTCAATGAATATTCAAGACTGATTTCCTTTAGGATGGACTAGTTGGATCTCCTTGTAGTCCAAAGGACTCTCAAGAGAGTTTTCTCCCAATACCACAGTTCAAAAGCATCAATTCTTCCACGCTGAGCTTTCTATATAGTCCAACTCTCATATCCATACAAGACTACTGGAAAAAGCATAGCTTTGACTAGATAGACCTTTGTTGGCAAAGTGATGTCTCTGCTTTTTAATATGCTGTCTAGTTCTACAGTACTGGTGTTGATTATTCAGATGGAGAGTTCAAAGTCACAGAGGAACCAGGAGGGATGGCTCCTGGTCATCAGTTCCTGTAGATTCTTCACTGTCCCTTTCTCTTTATCCCTGTGTCATTCTCCTGCTTCAGGCCTCATCTTCTCTAACTTGGCCTCTTGCAATGATTTCCTAGTTAATCAGTCAGACTCAATCTCTACCTACTATTTATTATAGCTAGAATGGCCTCTTCTGTTTTTCATTATTTACATCGTTACAATATTAAAAAATACAGAAAGGTATATTATATATCTAGATAGATATTATGGCTAACACCCCTATATTTGCCATGCCAAATCAACAGATGCTCACTGTTCCATCTATCTATCTATCCATTCAATCTATGTATCTATCCTCTAACAAGCATCTGCCTATCTATCTATAACATCTATCAATTATCTATCTAAATTTCATCTATCAATTATCTATCTATCTATCTAATCTCTCTCTTCCAATCATTTTTTATTAAAACATAACATACAGGAGGAAAGCCACTCCTCCTGTAATTCTATACCTGTTGAATTTTCACAGAAAGAACTTAGTCATGTAACCAACACCACATGAAAACAGAGCATTCCCAGCCTCCCCTTATGCCTCCATCTGGTTATCCATCCTCCTCACCCCGACTAGAAGGGAATCACTATCCTGAATCTAACAGCATAGCCTGGTTTGTGAACTTTTATTCATTATGTGAATGCAGCCTCACAATACATGCTTTGTGTGTTGTATTTATTTAGTATCTTCTTTTTTAGAAAGACATTTTTAAAGATAAATGGGGCTTCACCTATGTTTCAGTTCTAATTTTTTTTTCTTCCCCCAAGACAACTACACATCATTAGCATGATACATGTTCAGTTCATGACTTTGTATGTTTACATATGTATATAATATTCACTTCAGATGTGTTTTGTTTTTTTTTAAATAAATGGCTTCACAATGTAAAAAAGTCCTGCCACTTGCTTAGTGCATAGAGTGAGCTTCCTAAACCACACAGTGGTCCATGTATTTCTCTCCCTTTTATTATACTGCCCTGCTCCCACACCGTTGGGTCTTGGAAGTGGGGACAGGGTTTGATTCTTCCTTGTGTCCTGTGAGTCTGACACTATGTGTGATGCTCCTTTATAAAAATTGGGTGAATAAATGATGGATGGAAGAATGAACAGATGAACAAAATCTCCCCACATCATGGAGAACTTGAAAGTCCAGAACACACAGCCCCTCCTTCACTGGTCCCCTTTTGAGAGGAAGGTGTTCTTACTACTTTTCTCTCCTTCCTGGCTGCTTTTTTCAATGTCTGTCTATAAAAGTCCCTGAAGCCTTAAGTCTCTCAGAAAGCCCAGAAGAAACATTTGACTTTATAAAATGTTCCTTCAGAAGAGGTCAACATTTCAGAGCTGGGTAAGATTTCTGTAGCTGGATTTCTGATCTGTTTTCCTGACACAGGGGACAGTTGCCTTCTTCCTGGTGGTTTCTTTAAACAAAGTTATCCTTGCACTCTAAGGAAGTTACATCATTAAATTCACATCTCGGCACATTGATGAAACATCAGTCATTATCTGAGTTGACCAGCTCTGGGGTTTCTGTTAAATTCTGTTGGCTCCTCCAGCCTCTCCAGGAGTGAGCTCGGTACCCAAGGAAGATGAATCGTTGTTGATGTTCTGAGGGGGAAATTTTAGGGCAACATGGATAAAGAAAAACTGGTCCCTTCTGATGAGCTTTACCACTGCTGACAGCACTCAGGACCCCAGAGGTGTAGCCATAGGACTTAGGCTCCTGTTGTCTCTCTTGTGTGTGTGGGTATATGTGGTCGCTTCAATTGTGTCTGACTCTGTGACCCTATGGACTGTAGCCCGCCAGGTTCCTCTGTCCATGGAATTCTCCAGGCAGCAATACTGGAATGGGTTGCCATTTCCTCCTCCAGGGGAAATTCCTGACCCAGGGATTGAACCCATGTCTCTATGCCTCCCACATTGACAGGAGGGTTCTTTATCACTAGTACCACCTGGGCTTTCCAGGCGGCTCAGTGGATAAAGAAATCACCTGCCATGCCGGAGACACAGAAAACATGAGTTGGATACTTGGGTGAGGAAGATCCCCTCGAGGAGGAAATGGCAACCCACTCCAGTATTCTTGCCTGGAGAATTCCATGGACAGAGGAGCCTGGTGGGCTACAGTCCATAGGGTCACAGAGAGCCAGGCACGACTGAAGTGACTGAGCAGGCAGGTAGTCCCTCCTATCTCCTCCCTTCCCCAGGGTTCAGCCTCTGTCCTCATGGAATAAGATCTTGGTTGTGCCACTTTCTGGATACTGTGGATAAGCCCATGACCACTCTGGGCTTCCCTTGTGGCTCAGCTGGTAAAGAATACGTCTGCAATGTGGGAGACCTGGGTTCAATCCCTGGGCTGGGAAGATCCCCTGGAGAAAGGAAAGGCTACCCACTCCAGTATTCTGGCCTGGAGAATTCCATGGACTGTATAGTCCATGGGATTGCAAAGAGTTGGACACGACTGAGCGATTTTCACCATCACCATGGTGTCTCTGATACCCTGTGTCCTTAACTGGGCTGTAGTATTACTTACTTCACACATTTGTTGGGAGAATTAAACTATGAGCGGTAACGGAGATGAAAATGTCTTGCTCCCAGATGGCACTCATGGTATTTTTCTACTTGTGTACATGGGTAGACAAAACAATAGAAACATATACAATAGGTGTGGTAATATACCTACTTGCCTATTATGTATTTTTTAGTGTCTGACTTGCTTTCTAAACATTTTTTTCATAAGCATTTTCCAATCTCATTAAAAACACCTGCTCTACATTGCTTTTGATAGTTGCATAATATTCTAACATCTGGTCTCACTGTAAGTACACCTAACCATTTCCACATTGTGGGCCATGTTGTTTATTTTTAATTTTTTTTTATCAAGGAGAGTTTTGAGGTCAGCCCAGCCTGATTTTGCCTTAAAAATTTTTTTAACTCATTTGCAAGGAACATGGTTTTCATTATTTTTGCTTTGCTTTGTTTTGTTTTCTGCTTGGGATACTTATAATTTATTTTTTCGTTTCTGTCAAGCTGTGCATTTCTTTTTATTATTACTAATTGTGCTTGGTACAGCATATACCATTTTGTTTTGCAATCTTAGATCTTTTTTTTTTTTCTTTTCCAGTTCAGGAATGTTCTACTATAGATTCGATTGGCGTTTCAGTGTCACTACTTTTTAAAAGACTTTTTAAGGATCACATCTCTTTTCTTTTTGTGAATTGGATCACTTTTCTCTCTTCCTCATACATGCCATCTGCAGTCTCATTATTTTCAACTTCAGATTCTGAAAGATATATCTCAAATTTACTATTTCTCTGAAAGTCAGCTTTCTGTGGTATAAATTCTGCTCTTTATTACTTCTGATGTAAACTGTGATTCTAAGAGTACATTTACAGTTTCTTGGCCTGCTTGGATATCTCAGCCAGACATCCCTTCATCTTAGCTTGCATTTTGCTTTATTTTCCATCTTCTTTCCTCTTCTAGAAGCCATGTTATCTTATAATTTATCGAGAACAAAATATACAAGTTTTCTGAGAATTTCTTCAATTTTTTTAAGTAAACAAATTTAAAGACATGCCTTTTCTCCATATCTTTGGGACACACTTCTACTACAGCAATACCTAACAAACTATCATCCATGGGCCAAATCTGGTGCATTCCCTCTTTTGGTAAATAAAGTTTGATTGGAACTCAGCCATATTCACTCATATGTTGTCTATGGCTGCTTACTTAAACCCTACAGTGTAATTACGACAGAGACTGGGTGGCCCCCCAAATCCAAAATATTACTCTCTGGCTTTTTTTATAGGAAAAGTCTGCCAACCCCTGTGATAGTCTCCACTGTTAAATCACTGTTAAAGGAAGAAGTTATTTCTAACTCTATCATTTGACCCTGGAGGGCTATCTATCATGCTCTGTCTGGAGATGCTGATAAAGTTTGTCCTCTCAGATTTAAGTTAGAGCAAGGAGCATACCATCAAGATACTTGTGGGAAACAGATAGCACAGTCATACTGGGTAATTGATAAAAGATTCATTAACGGACTATTTCCAAAGAGTGGGAAGAGTTCAGGGACCCCATAAAGTGGTGATGAAGGACCCCAAGTCTAGCAGCTTACTACCCTAGTCTGAAGGATTAAGGGGAGGAAGAGAGGGATACCACTAACCAGAGAGAATAACTGAGTGGAGAGTTGCCTGATCAGAGCTGTGTCTTTGGATTTCCCCAGCGGTCCAGCTGTTAAGACTCCACTGTGATGAGCGTGGCTTTTTTTACTTATTTATTTTTATTTTCGGCTGTGCTGGGTCTTCATGGCTGCTTGCAGGCTTTTCTCTAGTTGCAACGAGTAGTGACTACTCTCTAGTTGCGGTGCGTAGGCCTCTCACTGCAACGGCTTCTCTTGTGGGGCACAAGCTCTAGGACACACGGGCTCAGTGGTTGCAGCTCCCAGGCTCTAGAGCACAGGCTCAGTCGTTGTGGTGCATCGGCTTAGCTGCTCCGTGGCATGCGGGATCTTCTCGGACCAGGGATCGACCTCATCTCTCCTGCACTGGCAGGCAGATTCTTTACCACTGAGCCACCAGGGAAGCCCTGAAATGGGCATAGGTTTGATCCCTGCTCAGGGAACTAAGATCCCTCATGTCCTGCTGGCATGGCCAACAACAACAAAGAGAAGAGTCGCAGCTTTTAATAGAGAGATGCCTTTAAATCACAATGACTAGTAGGGAGGAAGCCAGAGTAACAAAGGTTCTTATCTCACTCTTCTCTCCTAGGGCGCCCTGCTTCAGTTCAGTTCGGTTCCGTTCAGTCACTTAGCCACGCTGGTGCCTCCCAAAGGCGGAAGTCAACCAGAAACCGGGGGACAGAGGATTCATTCACTGCATCTCACACAAGTCTGTCTTCTGGGGGCACAGCTCATAGCAAGTGAGTGAAAGACATCAGCTCTTGGAGTGTGTGTGTAGGCTCTCAATCAGAGCTATCTAAAAGAACTTTCTACAATGATGGAAATATTCTGTACCTATATTGACTAATATGCTAGCCACTAAGTGGCTAGTTCTAAGTGACTGTTGAATCCTGGAAATGTGGCTACGAGCTTAGAAACGGGATCTTTAATTTTAACCAATTTTAATTTAAAAGCTACCTACAGCTAGTGCCTGTCCTATTGGACAGAACAACTCTAGGTGGATGTTTGCTTTCCAGTATGCACTGCATGCTGTGTATTTTGCTGGACTGTCCCAGGATATTTCATTCCCCAGTTCTATAACTATGAAATAGATACTTCATTTATGAGCATTCTGAGATAGTCTCTCTCTCGTTTTTCCAGAAATAATATCTGAAAACTCACAACCCCTAAGGAACATAACTTCTGGGCTTCCTTTTATGACTTTGTCTGCCTAACATCCCACTTTGGACTTCTTCCCCTTTTCACCTCTGTGTGGTCCTATAATAGTCTCTTAGTTGAAATAGAGAAGCATTCCTGATGGTCTCAGAGAGAATGATTTTTAGAAAACTCTTTGAACACAGTATAGGGTGTCTGGTTTTTAAATCAGCAAAGTTCTGGAGTCTCTGCCTGTGAACTAAGATTTGACAGTACCTGTCAGCCTTAAGATTCTTCTTCAGAAATTAAGATGAAATTAAGCCATCAAGAATGGCTTAATTTTATCAGTTCCCTTCCACCATTAGAATTAGTAAAACTTTCGCTCAGAATTAGAGATCTGGCAGAAATTAACAGAACATTGTAAATCCACTATGAAAAACTGTTAGTCTCCTAGTAATGTCTGACTCTTTGCAACCTCATGGACTGTAGCCTCTGTCCATGGAATTCTCCAGGCAAGAACACTGGAGAGGGTTGCCATCCCCTTCTCCAGGGGTTCTCCCCAACCCAGGGATAAAACCTGGGTATCCTGCACTGCAGGCAGATTCTTTACTGTCTGAGCCATCAGGAAAGCCCAAGTCAACTATATTTCAAAAAAAAAAAAAAAAGAATTGGAGACTTGGTTTATAATTCTTCTTACTCTGAGAGTGTTCAGGTGTGTTTTCGTGTAAAACTGGAAGAGGTCGTATCAGGGACTGTCTGTGTGGCTTCTATTAATCCCAGAGTCTCCCCTCCCAATTTTTTCTTTATGATTGTCACAGTTGCTGCTGAAAACAGAGCATGATTTTGAATGTGCATAATCTCAGATCTGATGCAAAATTAATATCAATTGCTTGATTTTCACACTGAGACATTAATTACTATTTGTTTTGCATTTGCATTCACAGGTATCTGTGGAGGGAAATTAGCATACTCTGTTGTTAGACCATTATTAAGATGACAGTTGGGAAAATATTTGAAAAATATTGTCTTTCCTTGTGTTTTCCTTTTTGGCATTGCTGTTATTGTTTTTTATCTTTCTGGTGACTTCTGTTGGTTGCATGATTTTGAAATTTCAGATCATTCATGGAAACCATTCTGGGACATTTGTACTTAAACAAAATCCATGGTGTTGGAACTGGGGCTTTGTAATGGATTTTGCATTTGTGTGCAAACAAGACAAACCGGTCCCACCTTTGAAAGCGGGTGAATCAGAGGCAACCAGGTAATAATCTTTTGTTGCTTAAATCTTAGGAGAGGCACATCGAACACTTGCAGCTGGGTGCTTCCTGCAGCTGGGTCTGTCTGTGCTTGGGCTGAGAAGAGCACACAAAGAAAACGATGATCTTTCCATCATCATCTTTAGAAGGATCCTGAAAAGGATCCAGTGAGACCACTGGACTCACGTGACCTGGTGATGCCACTGAGCAGCTGAAGAAACATGAACAAGTCATTTTATTTTCTTACCTGTGAAAATGGTACTCACCCCCAGGGTGTCATGGCCAAGCTCAAGTGAGATGAAGCCAATTGTCAGCTCTGGAGAACCACACTGACTTGACAGGTGACAGCAACTTCAGTTGCCAGTTCTGTTATCTTATTTGGTCTTTTCCTCTGAGGATGGGGCTTCCTTGATAGTTCAGTGGGTAAAGAATCCACCTGCAATGCAGGAGACCCCAGTTTGATTCCTGGGTTGGGAAGATCTCCTGGAGCAGGGATAGGCTACCCACTCCAATATCCTTGGGTTTCCCTTGTGGCTCAGCTGGTACAGAATGCCCGCAATGCAGGAGACCTGGGTTTAATCCCCGGGCTGGGAAGATCCCCTGGAGAAGGGAAAGGCCACCCACCTCAATATTCTGGCCTGGAGAATTCCATGGACTGTATAGTCCGTGGGTTACAAAGAGTTGGACGTGACTGAGCGACTTTCACTTTCACTCCAGGGATGAGATGTGGGCATACTCTCCTGGATGTTCACCTTTCCGCCGTCAGGCCACCCATGGTCACAGTCTTCAAGTCCCCGCTGGGGTGAGTGGGCTCTGACGACAGTGCTTTCCTGCCACTGCGTGGGTTCCCTGTGACCATGAGCTGCTCAGTTGAGGAAGACAGTCTTTCCAGGAAAAAGAGAGTTTTCACATTCTTTTTCATCATATTAGCGAAAATTAATTCTTTAATTCTATACATTTATGGGACATCTACTCTGTTATGTAGAGGGTGATTCTGGTTCTTATCCTTCAAGACTGATAGTCCAAGGCAACTCAGGATGTGTGTATTTCCTCCCAACCTGGAAAAATATGTGGATTGATGACTTGATTGATTGATCCAGTGATTAACTGACCATTTGTTGAGACTTTAACGACTTAGGTGCTATGCTGGACACAGGGGATGTGAAAGTGAACATGATAAAATCTCTACCCTCAGAGTCACCCAACTCTTTGGATGCTTTGTGGGGTTAGTCACACACTCAGAGTCTGAGGTGCCCTTTCTCCTCCCAAGAGATTCTGGTCAGGCATCTGGATTTTGAATATATATTTTGAATAAGCCCCTTGATGAAGGAGAGAAATCTGGAAACACTGCTCTGGAGAATTCATTCATTCTCTCTCTCTCTCTCTCTCACACACACATGCGCATCCCAAGATCAGTGTGAGAGAACCAGAAAATGTTTCTCAGAGTTGAAGTTTATCTGCTTAGGAGAAACATGTTCCCTGACTCCACCTGGCTTCCTGGACTGCCCCTGCCCCCACCTCCCCACCACCCCATCAATATTTGGTCAAATTGCTCCTGTCTCCAGCAGTGACATTAGACATAGATTCAGTTCAGTTCAGTTCAGTCACTCAGTTGTGTCTGACTCTTTGTGACCCCATGAATCGCAGCACGCCAGGCCTCCCTGTCCATCACCAACTCCCAGAGTTTACTCAAACTCATGTCCATCGAGTCGGTGATGCCATCCAGCCATCTCTCCTCACAATTCTGAAGTTCCAATAGAAAACTAAAGTCCATGTTTCCTTCATAAATATGCACATTTTTTAACGAAAAAATGCAGATAAATATTATTATGCATTATACCATAGTTTTGGCCCTCTTATCAGTAAATCTTTTGGAAAGGAAGTTCGCTTTGAATTGCTGTTTGATTTCAGGTTCTTTTGGCACACCACCAGTTGTGTAACTGATATATTATTTTTAGATATAATTTTAGCAATGGCTTTTTAGCAACCCTCATTCTGTAACAAGTACCCTACGAAGCACATACTGTGCGTTATCTCGTTTAATCTTTGCAGCTAACTCATAAAGCTAGTATTAGTATTATTTTTTCCATTTAGAGCTGATGTGACTGAGGCTTGGAGAGATGGCTGTCTTGCCCTAAGTAACACTTTCAATGTTGGCATTGCTAATTTTCCACTCTTACAAATGGCACTGAGAAGCCATAAACCTTTGGATATAAACCTTTGACCATGGGCTTGATTAGTGCCTTATAATTGATACCTAGAAGGGGGATACTTCTGTGACTCTGGGGCTCATCTGGACAGACCCTGTTCCCATTTTCTCCTCTCTTGGTGGTCTTTGTGGTCCAGGAACCCAGGGTTTTCAGAGCTCCACAAGTGCTGTGCCCTTGCCTTTCTGTACACTCTTCCTGCCACAAAGAGAGGGACATGAGCTGGGGCTCCCGAGATTCACCTTCTCAGCCCCGATGTCCCCTGATGTCTCTTTGGGCAGTGACATGTAAAGGCCAATAAGATCAGGTCAGGGCGATGCTGTGACAAGGTGTCAGCACCAATGGCTGTACCCGGATTGTGACAGGCACCTGGTCAAGCTTTCTCCATGACCCCTGGGTGGTGATTGACAAAGAGCATCAGTCATCAGAACAGCCAGTCCGAAAGCAGAAGGAAATGTTAAAGGCAGCTGTGAGAAGCCCCCCAGGCCTTCTGCCACTGTGAGCCCCGGGGGACATTGTCAGTGGGGAGACCTACCCAGGTTGGGGCAGCAAAAGGGGGTTGCCTTTCAGAGTAAGACCAGAGTTAAGGCCAGGACAGGCTGTGGATATTTGCAGATGCGAAGGTCTCCAATTCTTGGAGGTTCCCTCCTGCCATCATCAAACTCATTTAAAAGGCATTTGCAACTCAAATTAAAGATGCAAGTTGAGATGCATTCAGTAGTTGCCACCTACGTTATTTTTCAGGCATCTGATGAAAAATTATTATTATTTTTTTGTTTTACTTTTTCTTCTAATGACCTACTGGAGCTGTGTTTTTTAAGGCTGTAATATTTTTGGAGGCTGTTGAATAAAACTATAAGCCTGAGTCTGTAATACTTGCAGGGACACCTCCCCACTCCACCCCTGCTGCCGCCACCCTCTCATGATCTTTCAAGAAAGGGATCTGCTGGCTTCTTCGTGACCCAAGTTCAAACCCTTCCTGTGGGGCCTTCTCTGCTCAGCTCCCACACTCATCTTGTATCTCCTTCCTCAGTACTCTCCTAGCACTGAGCTTTCATCAGCACTTGGGGGAGATTTCAGTTCAGTTTTTACCATATCTGCCTCTTCTACTGGAACCTGAGCTGGGACTCTCTCACGTCCGAATCCCAAAGACTTAGTGACGGTGCCAAGTGGTGCCTAGCAGGATCTCAACAAATACCCACTAAATGCATGGAAGAAAAGGTGAATGGCTCGAGCTCTTAAGGATGTCTCTAGCACATGTCTCCCTGAACCAGTGAATCAGCATTTGTTAGCAACTTAAGAGCAAATTCTTCGGTTCCTACTCTAGACATACTGAGTCAGAAGCTCTGGACTGGCATTAGCTCCAGGTGAAATCCATGCACTGAAAATGGAGAACCATCTAGACTCGGGCTTCTCAAACTGCAATGTGCATACTAATCACCTAAAGATCTTTTAAAATACCGTCTCTGATTCACTGGTTTGGAGAAGGACCAGAGGTTCTGCATTTCTGACAAGTTCTTTGATAATACTGATGCTGGTCCATGGACCACACTTTGAGTAGCAAGGCTTTTGTCTACCCCAGTGAGCTGATTCAATGCCAGGCATGGAGAAAGAAACCTGTACTTGGACAGTGATGTCAGTTCTCTGAGCTTCACTCTCCACATACACCACATAGAGATAATGATGTTTATACTTATTGAGCTAATTATCATGGATAAAGGAAATAATATATGCAAAGCACAATGCTTGGGGCATAATAAATGCTCGGTAAGTATTTTTCCCTTCCTTCTCCCCTCTCTACATGACTCCTTTTCATTTTTTCTTTCTCATGGAGATGTTAAACTTCTTAAACACAAAGACTACTCTTATCTTTCTAATGCTAGCCAGTAAGGGTAGTTATCTGAACTATATTAAGTAAAGAGAAAAACCTTTAAAATTTCCTCCAATTTTTCTTACAGTCCTTTAGGGTTTGACAGACAGGATAAAAAACGATGGGGTGAATTCACAAGAGGTCAGAATGAGGAATAGAAAGAAAGAGGTTTTCTTCTAGCAGGCTGAGACTCAGGGAAGCAGAGCTAAGAGAACACCCATGTGGTTCAGAGCCAACAGCTGTCTCCCAGGCACCCGCCGCATGCCACACTGCCCAATATTTGGGCACATGGCCTCACTGGGATGCTGGGGAGGAGCGGATGGAGGAATGGAATGTGGGGGCCTCGGAAACACCTTCCTAATTGTGATCATTTGTCTTCCTGCAAGACACAAACCCTCATTTGGACTTGGCTGGGGATTGCGTAGGCAGGGGAGGTATGGGACATGGTGGGGAGGAAGTCGGCATGAAATTAATTCCCTGCCTTTCCCTTCTGGAATGCCAATAATGTGCTGAGGACAGTGGGCAGTGCAGTTGGCTGCCAGCCCACCTCCCCATCCTGGGCTCAGAGCCTCTGAGTCTTTTTGTTTGGGGGCACAAGGATCGCCAAGCCCCTTGTATATCACAACCATCCCGGGGAACTTGGCTATCTTCCCTGTGACCCACCCCCCACTAGGGTTTCTTTCATAACAATACTCAGAAGATCATTGGATGGGGCAGCAAACATCAGTGACAAAACCCAGGGGAACCTGTTCCAGATGGCAACATTTTGACCAATCAGAGGGTCTGGGAGCCCATCTGCACTGCCCAAAGCTCGCCAGAGCCTCACACTGTTGCACCATACTGCTTCCCCCAACTCCCTTCAATGTCTCTGGAGCCAAAATCTAAACTGGCCAAGGCATCTGGGACTTTATTTTGTCATGTACTCGATGGCTCTGAATCAGCATTAAAACGTTTCTCACTTAGATTTGTTTCACATTTACATGAGCTTATGTTTATACCATCTAATGGTAGGAAATGGGCCTTGGTAGGTTCCAGGCAAAGGCTGTCATCTGATGGGTGGGGCCATGCAGTGCACGGAGTCCAGGTGACCCGCCTGAGATCCCTCGGCCACATGGCCCATGTAGGACCAGCACTGCCTCCGAGACCAGTGCCCTTTCAGTGGCACCGCAAGGAGGGCACACTCAGCTTCAGCTTCTGGGAAGACCTGCTCACATTATTTTCCCAGGAGTCAGCTAGGGATTGTGAAGTTCGAGCTCTATAGACAAATGATTGCAGGTGTTTCCCCACTGCAGGTGCTTCTAGAAACCAGATAGAAAAGTCTATGGCCCATGGGGCACTGCTCACCTGTGTGAAAAGGAGTGTCTAGTCCCTGGTCCAGGAAGCTCTGTGCTGACTGGCCAGTGAGAGAGATGAACAGAGAGGAAGAGAAGCCGCCAGGAGCGTGGGAACCAAGCTCCCAAGAAGACTCAGTGGGGACAGGAAGGACTAGGGAGGGACCCAGAGAGGTGTTCTCATGCTGGTTGGTGTTTCCAGTTAAGACAGTGAGGGCTCCTTCACATCGGCATCTACTAAGTAGCGCAACATCTATGTGTGAACAACACATATATGCATACACACATATATCTGTCCACAGAATTTTTCTGTTTTAGAGGTAATGCATGCTTGCTCTTGATAACTTGGAAAATACAGAAAATAGGAGATGGGGCTTCCCTGGTGGCCCAGTGACTAGGACTCCACACTTCCAATGCAGGGGGTGGGGGTGGGGTTTCCAGGTTTGAGCCCTGGTCAGGAAACTAGATCCTGCATGCTGCACCTAAGAGTTCACGTGCAGTACTGAAGATCCCACATGCCTCAGCAGAGATTGAAGGATCCCGTGTGCCACAACTAAGACTCGGTGCAGCCAAGTAAACAAGCAAGTAAATAAATACTTTAAAAACATCAAAAACTAAAAAAACAGAAAGGAGGAGAGAAAAGGAAATCACTCATACTTTCAACAGAGATGAACATTCTTAACCTCGTAGGTACATTCCCGTATTTTTCTCTGTATCATTTTACCCAGTGGAGTCCATACTGAGTCTGTTCTTTTACATCTCACTTGTTTCTCTTAACAAGTGCATTTTCTTTATGGTTATGAATTGTTTATCCACAGTCCCCTTCTGAATGCATAGCAGTTCACCACTGTTTGCTTATCCTTTAGACAATGATTGGACCTTTGGATTGCTTTTGAATTTTTCACATGATAATGTGAAAATAAAAACCAAGTTCATACCCAGAACTTTCATATATAAAGAGTTAATCATAATAAGGACCTACTGGATAGCACAGGGAACACTATTCAATATTCTGTAATGGTCTATATGGGAAAAGAATCTAAAAAAGAGTGGGTATATGTGTGTGTATAGGTTAGTCACTCTGCTGTGTGCCTGAAACTAACACAACAGTGTAAATCAACTATACTTCGACAACAAAAAAATGACTGTACCCAATAGCTAATAGAGATCATAATGGTATTGAGTTGTTTTCAGAAGAGATTTTTTAAAATGGAAGACAAATCAATCAAAGGTTGATCAAGTTCCAGATGTGCTGGCAAAGTATTTATTTAAAGGGTAGTTCCAATTTTCCATCCCATCAGCCCTGGTTGAGAGGCACATGAAGGGATCTGAGTTGCTATCTCGAGATATCAGAGCATGTGGGGGCAGTTCAGAGGATGGAAGTTCTGGGTTTGTGCTTCAACAAGTTCAGCTTCACCAAATGCAAGCCTAACACGAGTCATTTAGTCTTTATGGGCTTCAGTTTTCCCATTGTTGAAATGGAGATGTTAGGAAATTCCCTGGTGGTCCAGTGGCTAAGACTCCATGCTCCCAGTGTAAGGGGCCTGGGTTCAATCCTTGGTCAGGGAGCTATATTCTGCATGCCACAACTAAGAGATATAGTGTGTCACAACTAAGATTGGTGCAGTTAAATAAATAAATAAATAAACAAACAAACAAAATCCCCCCCCCCCCACAGCCCCACAATGGAGATGTTATATGGCTCCCTTATAGGGTCATTTCCAGAATTTAATGAGTTCCTGCGTGTGACATGCTTAGAATGGTGTGAGTAGTAAGCACTCAACAACAGCAACTAGTAAAGATAATAATAACAGCCAGGGTCTCAAAGGCCCAGACCCCTGGTTCATGCTCTTGGTAGTTGCAGGGAGCCGGGGCTGACCCTAGGCTCAGGGAGTCTGGGCACACGCCCTCTCCTTATACGTTCCGCTGAACAAATTCTTATAATTTAATCATGACTTTTAAGGTTTGGAATAGTGGCTTTTACATTTTCCTGAAGCATCATTGCCGGCTGCTCTGTGTTACACTCCCTGTTTATATTGCAATGCAAATTATTCCTGGTGGAGAGTTTACAAACTGCACTTCCATTATTAATAGGGTTATGATTTTCCCCATTCCACTCTTATCTCTATTGCCTGTGTCATACATAATTCATGCTCACGGCCCTTCGCTGCTCTCAGTGCCAGGGCACAGCGGTCTCTCCCTTCTTCCGAGGACAGTAATTGGTATTCAGTGAGAGTGCAGTGGCCGCAGCCCCCGCCTCAGGCTCTCTCTGAAGGCGTTCCCTGGAAGGGCTCACTTGCAGGGGAGGTAGAAGTCCTGGACAACGACGGTCTAGGCTTGAGATCCAGTGCCCGCTGAGGTCTGAATCTTTAGGCAGACCCACGTGGGGCTTCCGGGGTTCCTAGCACAGAAATGGTTGGTCAGAAGGGAACCTCGGCTGAGGATGGGTTGCCGGATGACCGGGAACACTGAACTGGCTTCTAGTGGGGTCTGAGTGTACTTGTGGGAAAGGCAGGTTCTCCATCCTCACCGCATATTCCCCATTGCTGCTGTTTAGTTGCTAAGTTGTGTCCAACTCTTTGTGATCCCATGGACATGGCTCTGCTATCCATGGGATTTTCCAGGCAAGAGTACTGGAGTGGGTTGCCATTTCCTCCTCCAGGGGATTTTCTGGACCCAGGGTTCAAACCTGCATCTGTTGCATTGGCAGGCAGGTTTTTTTTTTTTTTTTTTAAACCATCTGAGCCACCAGGGAAGCCCATCACTTATATTTGGGAGCTAGCAAAATGATACAAATGAACTTATTTACAGAACAGAAATACTTATAGGAAGCAAACTTATGACTATCAAAGGGTGGAGAGAATAAATTAGGAATTTCTGATTAACAGATACACACTACTATATATAAAATAGACAAACAATAAGGATTTACCATATAGCACAGGGAACTGTACTCATTAATTTGTGATGTTGTTGTTCTTTTGCTAAAAGTCATGTCGAACTCTTTGCGACCGTGCAGACTGCAACACGCCAGGCTTCCCTGTCCTTCACTATTTCCTAGAATTTTCTCAGATTATAACCTCTAATGGAAAAGAATCTGAAAAAGGATATATATATATATATACACACACATACAACTAAATTGCCCTGCTATGCACCTGAAATTAACACAATATTGTAAATCAACTATATACTTTAATTAAAAATATTTACACAGATTCTCAGAAGTCAAAGCTAAAAGTACAGAAAGGTACGTATACTCAGAAACCCATATGTTAGCGCACACACACACACACACGGACTCATCCACACACCTGTGGACAGAGGCACATATAAACAAACACATATATAACTAGACACCGGCGTAAACACACACAAACGCAGGCGGTGCTCACTTCCAGGAAACCTTGCTTCCTCCCCGACGTGCTGGGTGCGTGGAAAGCCACAGCCAACACACTCAGACCCACTCACTCCTCAAGGGCCCTGAGCTACCCACTGAATCATGAAGCGCTTTCCTGTTTCAGTTTATTTTCTTCTGGCAAAGGGAGCAACTTATTTCCAAGAAGTGGAGCCAGGGGAGCTTTCTGAGCCCGCGCTGCGGCTGTGGTACATTTTGGTGTCCTGTCCTCCCACGATGCTCTGTTTACACAGCTCCTGTTTCCCCGGGGCCCTAAGAGGCACCACCTCTGAGTTCCACCCAAAAGACAGTTGCAGTCTTTACAGCTTCTGTTTGTTGGCTGTTTGCAATACCCCTCTGGTCATTGCCAAGTTTAAGGGGGTGACATTTGCTACCCTCTTTTTTTGGAGGTCTTAATTCTAAGCTCTGGGAGCTGATAGCTGGCTTCAAGCCTCCTCTTTACGCCAGGTCTCCAAGAAAAGTGTCCTCCTTGGCCACCTGGAGCAGTCACTTTGTGCTAGAGAAGCTCCTTTCCATGAATTAACCCTCTCGAAGACAGGATTGTTTGCTGGTTTGTTTTCTGTTGTCTTCTTATCAGGAGCAGTGCCAGGCATACAGGAGGAACTTAATGAATATTTGGAGGTGCTATTGTTTTTTTTATAAATCTTTATTGAATTTGTTATATTTTCATTTCTGTTTTCTGTTTTGGTTTTTTGGCAGTGGGGCATGTTGGAACTTAGTTCCCCAACCAGGGATTGTACCAGCATCCCCTGCATTGAAAGGCAAACTCTTAATAACCACTGGACCACCAGGCAAGTCCCAAAAGTGCTATTGTGTTTTCTCATTTTACAGATGGAGGAACTGAGGCTTACAGTGGTACCAACCTCAAACCTATATTTACGAGGTGAACATGAAATTGAACCCAGGTAGCTGGCCCCACAGTGCAAGCTCACAACCTCTGTTCTGTGATGTCAGGAGAGATTGGACTTGCTGATCTTGGGAACCGTGTAACTTCTGATTTATGCCACAGTTCCTTAGAGGTTAATGGAGAGCCCAACTCATGGAAGCTGAACCCCGTAATCAGGGTTATTGGGTCACTCCTCTGACTAGTTCCACCGGCTTTTGGGGTTTTCCTATTCCTTGTCTGTCCAAGTCTGGCTTAGTCTCCACCCAGAACTTCCTGGGATCACAGTTTCCAGTTTCTCAGAGACGAAAACATACTCAAACCAAGCCCAGTTGAGGGTCTACTCTGGGCTCATTAGGAAGGTCTCATCCTTGGGAACTCAATGGCTGTGTGATGGTGCAGATTGATTTATTGATTGACTGATTCATTCATTCAATGCGTATTTCCCATGTCATGGGTCTCATGTGATGGAGACAGTGTTGAAATAGATGTAGCCATTTTTCCCTAGAATTGCAGTCTAGTGGACGGAACACACACAGGACTGAATAAATCCTGGGGCATGAGACGAATGCAATAAGGAGGCTGGGGCACATTAAAGAGAAAAAATGTCTAACTTCAAATTTTCAAACTACAGTGAGCAATAGAATCACCTTAAACTATAGATTCAGGGGCTCCTGATATTCCACCTTGGAAAGTCTGGGAAGAGGTCCAAGAATCTACATATTATCCATCTCTCCAGGCAATTCTGGGACAAGTGGTCTGGGGTGGAAGGACCACACACTGAGAAAATCTGTACCAAGAAGTCAGAGAAAATTTCAAGGGGACAATACTGTACTTTAAAGGGTGGATTAAGATTTGTCAACAAGCAAGAGCAGAAAAGACCTTACAATGCTATAAAGTAATTTTTAAAATATATGTTGTAAAAATAATCAAATGATGAAGAAATAAATGAAGTAAAAAAATAAAAATGACTCACTCAGGGCAACCAATGTCCTTAGATTAGTATGCATCCTATGAGATATTTTTCTATTAACATAAAAAATTTGAGTATAACCCCCACGCATCCTTATAGTTACATCTGTTACTCTGTTTGTGCATTTACAGATATGGCTTAGGGAGAGGGTACCACCGTCACCTTGGCCTCCACTAATGCTGGAACGTATACTGATACCCTCAAGATGGTCCAGCACACAGTGGTTTCCTTTTTTTCTGTTCTCCTGGGCTTTAAAGGATTCTTCCTCTTAGGTCCTCCCTATCTTCTGTGCTTTAAAAAAAACAATACAGCAACTTCCATTTTATTTAGTTTATTTTATAAATAACTTTCATTGAAGTATAATATATATGTGTCTGTATCCTAAGTGTGTGTGTGTGCCTGCTCAGTTGCTCATTCGTGCCCAGCTCTTTGCCACCCCATGGACTATAGCCCGCCCGCTCATCTGTCTCTGGGATCCTCCAGGGAAGAATATTGGAGTGGGTTGCCATTCCTTTCTCCAAGGGATCTTCCTGACCCAGGGATCAAACCCAGGTGTCCTGTACTGCAGGTGGATCTACCATCTGGGCCAACAGGGAAGCCCACATATCCTAAGTATGCTGCTGCTGCTGCTGCTGCTAAGTCACTTCAGTCGTGTCCGACTCTGTGTGATCCCATAGATAGCAGCCCACCAGGCTCCCCCGTCCCTGGGATTCTCCAGGCAAGAACAATGGAGTGGGTTGCCATTTCCTTCTCCAATGTGTGAAAGTGAAAAGTGAAAGTGAAGTTGCTCAGTCGTGTCCAACTCTTAGTGACCCCATGGACCGCAGCCTACCAGGCTCCTCCATCCATGGGATTTTCCAGGTAAGAGTACTCGAGTGTACATTGCCTTCTCTGTATCCTAAGTATACAGCTACTCAATTTTCTGCAACTGACTACATTCGTGTGACCAGATCCTAATCATGACAAAGAATGTGAGCAATGACCCATTCAATCCCACTCATTGTGCCCCACTTCACACTGGGACTCAGGAGAATTTGGGGTGGGATGAGGGATGGATTTGAGATCCAGATATGGTACTGTACACCAGGCCATTCCATTTTCCTTTTGTATGACTTCCTCCAAGGTGTTCACTTTGAACTTCTGTCTTTGAAGGATGCTCCCAAAGGTCACACAAAAAGGGCTTGGCCGCAGCAGGGGCAGATACAGAGCCGATGGCTCTAAGCAAAGTCCAGAAGATCAGTCCTAGGAGACAGGAGACGAGGCCGTCTGGAGTGATCCTCAGAGTGGCTCAGACAGTGCTGATGTGTGGATCTCAGTCAGTTCCTGTGCCATCTTGCTGCTTCTTTGCACAAACATGCCACTGGAAGCGCCCAAAAGGCTTCTTTGAGTTGAGTTCCAGCGCAAATGGCCCTTCTCTCCCTTCCTCCACTCCCTGCACCAGCCCCTTTCAGATCTTGGGGAACAATCTCTTATGTTCTTTGAGGCTTGTTTCTTCTTGAACTTCTTGAATTGTCACAGTGAACTCTGGGCCCTGGAGTCCTCTAAAGATTTTATTTAATTGTATTTCATATATGTCTTTTTCTCATTTTTAAGGAGTACATACTTGTAGAAAAACATGCTGATTATAAAGCAGCATACAAAGGCTAACTCCTTATTTGCTCACAGTTCGCCCTTCTCATTGCTCCGGGAAACTACCCTGAGCAGAACTGATGTGTGTACTAGATCTGTCTCTTTATGTCTCTCTCAGTTTTCGCCAACAGTGGGATCATATTATCCGATTTTACAATTTTTTTTTTTACTTCTCTGGCATTAACAATGATCCATGCACATTCTTCCAAATAAATCTGCTTCATCTCTTTGCCCATACAAATCTACTTTATTCTTTTTAACAACTTCTTAGAGGTTAACAGATTGGATGTGCCACAAATGACTTAGCTCTTCTTTTTGGCATTTGAGTGGTCCCTACTTTCGTTATGACAAACAAGGGTGACGTTAACATGTTTTACATGTATCCATGTCCGAGGACTTCAATGGGAAAGAATCCGGAAGTTTGTTGGCTGAAGGCAAAGCACATCTGCTTTTTAAATGTTGTGTGGCAGTGACTTATGCTCTTATCAACAGAGTAATGCCCAGCCTCTTGTCTCTCTTTAGCCTCTGGGTATTCTAAGTCTTGTAAAATGTTTAGCAATTTTTAGGTGGAAAAGATTATCTTGTTCTAATTTTTGTTCCTCTGGGTGCTGATAGCATCTTTCCAAACTTTTTCTTTTAAATATAAACTAGCTTTTTCAAGAAAAGAGTCAAGGGATGAAGTTGTGAGGACCTGGAATGTTTGGGGAACTGGGAGAAAGTCTGTGAGTCTGAAACTTGAGGTGCATGGGTGGAGAAGATGGTGGAAAAGTTGGCAGAGGCCAGGTCACTGCAGGGTGCTTCCCAGGTAGTGCAGTGGTAACAAATCCACCTGCCAGTGCAGAAGACCCAAGAGACACAGGTTCGATCCCTGGGTCAGGAAGATCCCCGGAGTAAGAAATGGCAACGTGTTCCAGTATTCTTGCCTGGGAAATCTCATGGATAGAGTAGCCTGGCAGGCTACAGTCCATGGGGTCACAAAGAGTTGGGCACGACTGAGTGACTGAGTATACACTTAAACAAACACACAGATCATAAAAGGCCATGTGTGTCTGGGTAAGGAGATGGACATTACCTTAAAAGCAATGGGAACCAGTAAGGCTTTTCAGAAGGGTGGTGGAATGATCAGATTTGTGTGTTAGCATCCCTGCAGGGATTAGATCGGAAGGTGGGGGAACGAGATAATGGCTATTCGTGGGAATGGGCAAAAGAAGTCATGTTCAAGAAGCTTACTGACTTTCTTAATGGCACATTTGACCTGGGTTAGGTGGGGGTGGTAGTGGGACTTGGCCCAGAAGAAGGTCAGGTCTTCTGAAGGATTATTTCAACTTTTTACAGCTTCCACTCAGTGAAGGTGACACCAGGCCCATCACCATTGGCCATGGCCTCTCCTGGTCTAGTCATCTGGATGCTGGAAGCAATGCCACTAGGGTCTTCTAGTTCCAACAAGGTGTGGGCTTTGGGAGGGCTTTCTTCCCTCCTCTTGGCAAAGACAAGCTCTATGCTGCCCCTACTGGATGACGATCTGAGCTCAGCTGACTGCCTCTCTTCTGTGATGCTTTGAGTTAAACCTGCAAAGCCATCAGTTTGGCTGCATACATACCCGTTTGGGATGAATGGGCTATCGTCCTGGGAGTTTAGGAGGTTTACACTCAGTCTCAGCCCTTGAGAAACAAATTATGAAGATAAGGCCTATGTCCATGAAATGGAGATTCCATAGCTACAAAAGACAATGCCCTTAAATCCCTGGGGCTTCAGACTAAACAGGAGTGATGGTGGTTTGTGTCTTTATGCAAATGTATGTGCAGGTTTTTCATGAATCTCGAGGCCTCCCACCCGACTGATTCCCGTTCGACACCTCTTGATTCTTAGACATCTACAACCTAATAGGATAAAGATCAGATGTTTGGTTATTTTTTTCCAACCAACACCTACCAAGCCTTCTCCAGTTTTGGACAGTGGTGCCATGACCCGTCTACTTGGCCCAACCAGAAAGCTCGCAGGGTCTCTGAACTCCGAACTCTCAACTCTGAACCCTCTTTCATTCCCTTTAATACTTCATCCTATAGGTCATCTGTATAGACATCCCATAGATGGTTCCTCCTAAAATAGCTACAATCCTCCCACCTTTCTCCATTTTTATCACCATGCTGATCCAAGCCACCCGCATGTCTCAATTTGGAGAGCACAGTAGACTGACCTTGTCCTTCCATTTCTGCCCACCTACAATCTACTCCTCCTATAGCAACCAGGCGATTAAAACACAGAATGGTTCATGCTACTCATGTGCTTTAATCCCTTCAATGGCTTTGCATTGCTGTGAGAAAAATAACCTTAACTTCTTGCTTAAGAGACTATTTGATCTGGCCCCTGATAACCTCTTGGACTTCATCTGGGGCCAGTCTCCCTAGCTTGCTGTTTTCACTTCCTCAAAGAAGTCAGCCCCTTCCCTGTCCTTTGACTGCTCTTCCTTGTGCCTGAAACCCTATTTCATATGCTTGACTCCTGCATGGGAGCCCCATCTTCTTTAGGGTTTCAGGGAGGCACTTCAAGACCACCCTATTGAAGGAGAAGAATCAATCACTCTTTAATCTCAGCATCCTGTTTTTCCTTCATATTGTGTCATTTTCCCTTTCATTGTAGTATAACATGCACACAGTGAAGTACCTTAAGCCTATGAAATTTAAGCTTACAGTTCCATGAGTTTGTCTGCCTTCCTGGCCTTACCACCAGCTCCTTCATCAGCACTCATATACTTACTGTTATTTCTCTGATTTGCAAAGAGAAAAGATCTGATAATATACCATTAAGGCATTATTATGGAAAAACAGATACTGACCACTGGTTGAGTGTATAAGTTCTTACAACCCCTTCAGGGAGCATTTTCACTCTACTAGATGTTAAAACACACATACTTATTGAGGCAACAATTCATCTTTCAGAAATTAATCCTACAGATACATGCTTATCTATGCATGAAGGTAAGTGTACCAGATATGCATCACACCACTTCAGAGTGGGAAAATGTTGGAAACACCCTAAGTTGCTGCACAGGCGGTAGCTTATAGAAATTGCGGTGTGGTTATCCCACGGAATACAATAGAAGCTGTTAGCAAGAATATATGATGCCGTGGGAAAACCCTCATGCTGGGTCAAATGGGAAGAGGTGTAGGACTATGCAGATGGGTAGGGCATTTGCATAAAGGGAGGGCATGTTTAGCTGTCCATACCCGGGTAGAGACCCGTTAACCCCAGAAACTAGTTAGAGTTATTCTTTAGGGAAGAGAATTCGGGAACTGGTGTCTTGGGTGGGAGGGAGATGTTTCCTATTACATCTTTTTGAACTGTGGGACTTTCTTCTTCCTATATATGTGCAACACCTTTTGAAAAACATAAAAAATAAAAGTCTCCAGACTCTGAGGGACAATGTGCAACAAGAACAAACTCTGATACTTCAGGCCAGGGTGGCAAGGACGACTTGGGCTGACTTGGTCTCCAGGGCTTGGAGGACAGGCTGACTGACAACTTGGCTTTCAGGGCGCCCTGGAGGGGTTCTCTGGGGGAAAGCAGCTTCCCAAAGCTGCAGTGGAAGCCAGAAGAGGCTCTGTTGGGGAACCCAATCAAGGATGTTCCCTAGGGCATGTTGTATGGGGTGCCTGCACCATTCCCCTCAACAATGTATGTCATCCTTGTCTCAGATGGAGGCATGGTCAGTAAGCATGGCCCAGGAATTGTCCTTTCCCAGTTCCTAGATCCACTGGTGGGCAGTTTTCTTTTTACATAGAAAGAGGTCAAAGCTTCAGAACAAACACTTGCTCCAACAGGCAACCAGCTGTCCTTCTGCTCGGCTGTCAATGACCGGAGTGAGGATCAGGGGCTTGGGAGGGAGCCAGAGGGGAGTTTGAGTCACAGAGCAGCCACGAGCAGCTGTGTGTCCTTGGGCAAAGCAGAGCTTTGTGCCTCAGTTTCCTGTTTCGTAGCCTGGGATCAGAAGTCTTGCCCAGGTAAGGGAAAAATCAGATGACATCTGCATGCTTGTGTGGTGAAAAGCCAAGGCTCTGCAGATGGGCAATTTTTATTCTAGAATGCATTGCTTTCCTGGGACTGCCATATCAAATTACCACAAGCAGGGTGGCTTAGAACAACAGAAATGTATTCTCTCATAGTCCTGGAGGCTGGAACCTGAAATCGAGGTGTCAGAGGGCTGTGCTATCTTTGGGGGCTCTAGAAAAGAGTCCTCCATTGCCTTTCTGGTGGCCACAATATTCCTTGTGACCGCCTTGCTCCAATCCCTCCTCTGTCTTGGAGGCTTTCTCTTTTTCTCTCTGTGGTTTCCTCTTTTATCCTTGGGTTTAGGGCTTTCTGGGTGGCTCAGCAGTAAAGAATCCATCTACAGTGTAGGAGATGTGGGTTCTATACCTTGGTTTAGATCTCCTGGAGAAGGAAAAGAAAACCCATTCCAGTATTCTTGCCTGGGAAATCTCATGGACAGAGGACCCTGGTAGGCTACAGTCTATGGGGTCACAAAGAGACAGAAGTGACTTAGCAACTGGACAACAACAGCAACAATATGGGATTTAAAGCCTATGTGGATAATCCAGGATGATCCCATTTCAAGATTCTTAATTTAATTACATCTCCGAAGACCCCCTTTTCCAAAGAAGATTACACTCACAGGATCTGAGGGTTAGGACCTGGGCAAGGTTTTGGGGAGGCCACCCTTCAGCCCATATAAGCAAAGAAAGTGGCCATAGAAGCCACCAGGTATGTGTCAAGATCTGACTCCACCCGTGTGCCACATCATGGCCGATTCACAGAAGGTGTCAGGTCAAGTTGCATTGTGTCTGAGCCACGTGGTATGGTTATAGTTGTGACAGAAGGCATGACAGCAGCTTGCATTTGTTTTTCTCTCCTGTCCTCTGTCACCCAATCAAACCAACACTAACCTTACTTGTGGGCAAGGGAGGTGGCCCAGCACCATTTTGTAAATGTCAACCATTGATTTATAGCTTCATGGACATTTGAAACTGATGAAGGACTGTAGTCTAGGTAACAGGATTTCATCAACATTAATTTTCTGGCTTTGATATTGTATAACAGTGGTAAGATACTATCACTGGGGGCAGCTGGACAAAAGGTTCAAGGGACTCCATATACTATTATTAAATTATTATTGCTGCTGTTTACAACTATATTATAACTTCTGGTGAGTTAATAATCATTTTAAAATGGAAAGTTGAAAAAAAGTCAAATAACTTGATAATATTCAAAACTCTCACCAGAAAAAATAACCTTTATGGGCCTTTCCAGATTAGATGGTAGAAGGCTGCCCACCTCAAGTCCTAGCCTGACATGGGCTGAATTACTACTGCCAGGGTGACCTGGGATTCCCATCCTCAGAGGCCACTGGGAAGCAGCCTCACCCTGGCCTAGACCCATCCCCACCCCGGGCCTCCTGGCAGCATGTTCGACCTCCTCCCTGGGAAGGCGGTCCTGCCAGGCCCTCCCCAAGCCTCCCCAGGCCAGGGCTGGCCAGGTTTGCAGAGACATGGCTAGGTTGTCCTGGCACCACCTCAGCCTGAAGCCCAGGCTGAGCCCTGCTGTTGCTGCCACTTGCACACAGCTCTGGCTCCTGTGGGCCTCTCCCTTGTGTTTCCCTGGAGGCACTGCGGCCTCAATGACCCCCTCCTGAGTCAGAAGCTCTGGGCTCCTCGGAGGCCTTCCTCCGGCTGGGGGCCGGCCCACCCTACCCTGACTCTGGTTGTCATCCGCTGCATGTCCCTCCTCCCCTTCCTCCTGCAACAGCATGCTTGGTTGCCTGCCTTCCTCCCCCAGCAGACTCCAGCTTCCACCAGTCTGGGCAAGTTGCAGGCACCTTCCCTGGGCCACTCTTCCAGTTCTTCCTCTCCTCCCTCCTCACCCACATGGAAGCTGGCCATGAGTTCTATCGTGTGGTCTGCTGGTTTGGTGCCCTAGGGGTTATAGACTTGGGAGTCCATGGACAGACTCAGGGGACTCTAGAAACCCCTGAACTTGTATGCAAAATGCTTGCACATTTTCCCAGGAAAGAAATAGATTTGTAGGTGGATCCAAGGCCCACAGATAATTAAGACTCTCTGAAGGGGCTGTAGCCTAACTATCAGGCATTTAGTCTCTGGTATCAGCTGGCTGGACTGAGATACTGTTTCTATCAAGTTAGTTCATCCCCATGCCTCAGTCTCCTCTCATGTAAAATGAACTAAATGAGAGCCTTGATCATGTCCAGAGGCGATATGGAGTAAGTGAAAAAGTCACATCAAGTTCTTGGCACCTCCCCAGGAAAACTTAGTATAGATGCTCTGTTAATATTTAAAAATTAATTAGTTAACTTTTGGCTGCACTGGATCTTCACTGCTGCCTGCGGGCGTTCTCTAGTTGCGGTGAGTGGGGGCTACTCTCTAGTTGTAGTGCACAGGATTCTTAGTCTGATGTCTTCTCATGTTGCAACCTGTGGGCTCTAGAGCTCAGGCTGAGGGTTGCAGCACTCAGGTTAAGTTGCCCGGCAGCATATGGGCTTTTAGTTCCCTGACCAGGGATCGAATCCATGTTCCTTGCACTGGCAGGCAGAATTTAGCCACTGGACCACCAGGGAAGTCCAATGATCTGCTATTATTTTCATCTGTCTTGAGCACCTAGGATCTCCCTTCATACTTATAACAGTCATGTGGGGTAGCAGTTATCAATCTCCTTTGAGAGACTTCCCTTATCCCACATCACACAGGCATGAAAAGGCAGAGCTGGGATTTGAACTCATAGCTTTCTTTCTTTCTGCTATACATTACTGTCACTCAACCCAAAGAGAATGAGAAGAGGTAAAGGTGATGGGCTCAGAAGGTGTTTTGTATTTTAAAACCCCTTTATGTGTTCTGGAAAGTCTTCCTGGTCCTGTTTTCTGAGGTGTACCGTGTTTGCATAGGGTAGTAATGAGACAGGACAAAATCCTAGAATGGCCTGACTCCAGGAAATCCTTTGCCTTTGGAGATGCTATCCCTCACTTTACCTAAGGTCTATCTGGTCATTGGTCCAAACCCATTACACATGACACCTGCCCTGGGAACTCCATCTCTGACCTTGTCGGTACTTGCTGCCTTTCAGCACTGACCTTCTTTTATCCTGTCATTTATTACACTGCACTGTGACTTCTTTGATGATCCTCCATTCCTGTCTCTTCAACAAGGTAAAGTTTGTGCTAGAGGCACCTTTTTGCCCTGTGTGCTCAGCTTGGTTCCTGGTATCTAATAAAGGTCTGACGAGTGGGAATGAATCCTCTCTATTTCTTATCAGGATTAAATCCTAAGTCTTTACCTTAATCCACAGACCTTGACTGAAAACCTTGCCCTCTACTATGGATGCATCTCGTGCCAATGTCTATCACCTCATGAGCCCAGACATAGTTTCTCTTTCACTTTTTAAATGCTATAACCTCTCTTGCTTTAGAATGTCCATAGTTCTAATCACAATTTCAATGTATTTGGGACTTCTCTGGCAGTCCAGTGGTTAAGACTCCAAGATTCCAATGCAGGGGGCACAGGTTGACCCCTGGTTGGGGAACTAAGATCCCACATGCCCTGGGGCACAGCCAAAAACACCAAAAAGCAATTTCAATGTAACTGATTATGTAACTATAAGTTGAACTATGTGCAATATCTATAAGTGAGATAGTCAAGTGTAGGCAATTTCATATAACTTAAAGGAATAATGATTTGATAATGGTTCATCCCTGGACTGTAAGCTCTGTGAAGGATACTGCCTAGAAGGGTCCAGTAAGTGATAGATACTTAACATTTTCATAATTGATGAGCAGTCCTTGACTGTACATATCCTCAAGTGTTGAGAGTTGTGTAAGCATGCAGAATTTCACACCTTTCTCTGACTTAAGCCAGTTTTTTGTTACAAAGAGGAAGTAAAGAATTCTATCCCCCTAGGCTTCCCCTGTGGCTCAGCTGGTAAAGAATCCACCTGCAATGCGGGAGATCTGGGTTCGACCCCTGGGTTGGGAAGATTCCCTGGAGAAGGGAAAGCTACGCACTCTAGTATTCTGGCCTGGAGAATTCCATGGACTGTGTAGTCCATGAGTTTGCAAAGAGTCACACATGACTGAGCAACTTTCACACACACACAAATCTAGATATTCCAACAAAGCGTCTTGCCTTCCTGATTTCTCTAGCCACCTGGATCTAGGCTCTAGTTTTTATTTAGGCAATCATGGTCAGCGTGAAGCACTGAGAACCATCAGGGCTCAGGCACTTCTCAGAGCTTGTCCTTCTACCAAGAAAGGGAGAGGAGTTTTTTTTGGCAGAATCTCAGATGGGCCATTTATAGTAGCTGTTAATGGGCAAAATGTTACCTCTCTGATCCCCAGCTTCCCCATGGGAATATTTATATAGTCAGTCCACATTCCAGAATTGTAAAGACTAAATCATATAACAAGTGAAGAGCTAATGTAGAAGTCCTTTATTATTTTTGCACTCACTGTGGTCAGGAACAGGCAAGAAGGCAGCTTCAGACCTGAAGGTATTGGGGAGTCCATGGACTAAAGTTGTTGGCCTGTGTCCCTTGCTGCTACAGTTATCTCATGCCAGGCAGCAGACTTGGGACTAGACATTCACTATCTCACTTTGTCTTCAAAATCCCTGCCTGAGGTAAGAACAGAGTTTATTTTTACAGATGAAGAAGCTGAGGTTCAGAAAAGTGAAGTTAATTACCTTATCTATGTACCCAGTCAGAGGAGGAAGTAGGATTAGAACCCAAGTCACTTTCTTACAGTGTTGTGTTGGCTTTCACTGCACAGAAATGGAAATCAACCACAACTACACACTTACCTCCTCTCTCTTGAGCTTCCCACTTCTCCTCCCATCCCTCCTCTCTAGGTCATCACAGAATGCCAGACTGGACTCCCTGTAGAACATAAATCTTCTTGTGTAAAAAAAAGAAATCAAAAACTTACTTATTTGGCTGCACTGGGTTATAGTTGTGGCATGCAGGGTCTTTAGTTACAGCATGTGAGATCTAGTTCTCTGATCAGGGATGGAACCTGGGCCCCTTGCATTGGAAACACAGTCTTAGCCACTGGACCACCATGGAAGTCCCCAGAACCCAAGGTTTTATACCAAGAAAAACAGATATTTTTCTCTTTGGGACCTTAGTGTAGACAACGAATATCACTGCTCTTTATGCTCTTCATGCATTTCTTTCTTGGCCACTAATCTAATGATAAATAAATAATGGATTGCTGCTGTAAAGCCTGATTTCTTGGCTACACCCAGGTAAATGTCCACTGGCTTCAGTAGCAATTAGCTTCAGTGAGAGGTTGCCTGATTAATAATAATACCACCACCTGCTATTTATAGATGGCCATTCTCCAAGGAGTCCAAAATGCTTTGCAGACATTATCTAATCCAGTCCTGCTATGTTACCGTAAGTCTGGTCTGGGCTTGTGGTCCTTTTGCCTTTTCACAGAGAGGGCTCATGTTCAGAGAGGGTTTAGATCTTGCCTCTCATCACACGGAAGGTTGGCATCCCCTGCTTGTGGTCCATAAGTACCTTTTTTGACCTCATAGTACTTTACTCTCCATGGAAATTAGACCAGGTCTGTTATCATGATTTCTGCTTTCTGTGGGCCTCTGGCATTGCTCAGACCACAGGATCTGGACAGACAGCTTCATGAGAATTTCTAAGGTTTTGCAAAGGGTTTGTCTGGACTCACTTTCAGGCTGAGGCACCTTTGAGTCGCTCCTGGGATCTGCATCAAGGTTGTCATCTCCTCCTCTCATTCCTCTTCTATGTCCCTTTTCACTGTCTGCCCTCTTTTCTTGTTTTCCTCCTCATCCTTCTTCCTCCTCTTCTCCTCCTCTTCCTTCTTCTTCAACACACGCTTATTTGGAGCTGGTTTTATGCCAAGTCCCAAGCTAAGCACTTTACAGGAACTGCTTGACTTACTCCTCACAGGAAATACTGACTGATAGCTATCATTGCCAATACCACTTGACAGAACAGAAAACTGAGGCTCAGGGTGGATAAATTCCATTCTGATTGTTGACTGTCTAAACTTTCCCAGATCAACTGGAGAAGCTCTGTGGCATTACCACCCGGCACAGAGTCTGGCATGCATAAAACACTCAGTGAGTAGGTGCTCGTTAGAATAACGGAATAACCATCATTTATTAAGTATAGGTATATTACACATCATAATTTTCAAGCCTTATAGCAATCTGATGAGGTAGGTCTTATTTTACAGAAAATTAACTAAGACTCAGAAAGGTAAATAATTTGCAAAGTTCACACAGTTAAAAAAATGAGATTATATTGTATTAATTAATAAATAATTAATTCTTGGTTTTCCAGATTCCTGAATCTTTACACTTAATCCATAAGCTCGTCGGAATCAGTGAAGGGCTGGCTGGTGGATGGATGGAAGTGAGAGAAGTAGAAGGGACCAGGATTCTCCTCACGTGCCTTTCTGTCTCAGATGCTAAATTCTTGGTGACAACAGGGTAATGATGATAAAGACACATATGTAGCACGTCTGAAACCTTCATGGACTTGTGTAAATTGTCCTGGAGTTGCTTACCCATGAGAGACTTTCACTCTAAAGTGGGGCACTTAAAAACATTTTTTTTTTATTGGAATATAGCTGATTTACAATGTTGTGTTAATTTCAGGTATACAAGAAAATGAATTGGTTATGCACAGAAGTATAGCCACTCTTTTTTAGACTCTAAAAATATGGAATGCTTCATGAATTTATGTGTCATCCTTGTGCAGGGCTCATACTAACTTTCTCTGTATAGTTCCAATTTTAGTATTTGGGCTGCTGTAGCAAGCATTCAGTTCAGTTCAGTCACTCAGTCATATCTGACTTTTTGTGACCCCATGGACTGCAGCACACCAGGCTTCCCTGTCCATCACCAACTCCCAGAGCTTGCTCAAACTCATGTCCACAGAGTCGGTGATGCCATCCAAACATCTCATCGTCTGTTGTCCCCTTCTCCTGCCCTCAATCTTTCCTAGCATCAGGGTCTTTTCCAGTGAGTCAGTTCTTTGCATCAGGTGGCCAAAGTTGGAGTTTCAACTTCAGCATCAGTCCTTCCAATGAATATTCAGGATCTGATTTCCTTTAGGATGGACTGTTTGGATCTCCTTTCAGTCCAAGGGACTCTCAAGAGTCTTCTCCAACACCACAGGTCAAAAGTATCATTTTCTTTATGTCCCAACTTTCACTTCATACGTGACTACTGGAAGACCATAGTAGAAGCAAACACTAAAATGTGACATTTCAAGTGAGTACTCGCTCTTGGAGCTCAGGTCCGAGCCCTGGTAACCTAAGGGATGTCCATGGGATACGTGCACTCATGGATAGAAAGAAAGCCTGTTTGCACCAGAATGAAGAAGAGTAGAATGATGAGAGTCTTATATCTCAGCAACTTTAAGGTAATGAACTTTAAGAGTCCAATCTGGAATAGAAGAAGTTAAGGACATGGTGGAAGACACAGGAGTGTTGGTACTAAGTATCTGGAACAAGACATCGACAGTTGAGAAATGGGATACAAGTCTAAAGGCAGGAGATGGAGCTAACAGAGCCTGGGAAGCTGGGAGCTAAGGCCATCCTGCACCAATAGGAGTCACGGAAGAGTTCCAGTCTCTGGTCTGAAAGAGAGTCATAGAGAGAAATACCGTGGTTTCTCCCTTCCTTCTCTCCTCTAACCTCCCCCTAGTACCTCTGATGATGGTTTGTCAACTCTAATAGGAAGCCAACTTTGTGAGATTTAGGAAGTGCAGTTTTCTGGACATGGCTCTGTACAGTAGAGAGCTGAAAATAGCAGTAGAAGGCTGGAAAATGCATCTGATGGGCTAATGATGGATATTCTAGGTATATCCTGGGATATTTATTTATTTCCCAGACTTGAGTCAGATGTCTGGTCCAGATGAACTCTTAGGTTTGCTTTGCCACTCCATAAGTTAGAGACCTTGAAAGGGAATCTATTTTGTTAGGATTTTATCACAATTCAAGGAGAAGAAGGAATCTACCATTCACATGAGCATCTTATACAAGAATGTCACTTTGTAACCAGGGTCCAGCTTCCTTTGGTTGAATGCTTGTGGCAGCAGGTCACTGGGGACTGGCTTACCTGGAGACAGAGGCCATGGGATTTATGCTACTCAAAGGAGCTTGGCGGCCCCTACACCACCGTCCCCGTTGAGTGACATGGTGATTGAAATTCCAAAATGGATGAAAAATTCCCTGTGGTTAAAATGACAAGTCTGAAAATTCCTTTGACAGGATAAATAAATAAATACACAAGAAAGTGTAGAAATAAAACTTTAGCCTCTCTGCCTGGATAAGTATAACATTGCACTGGGAATTCGGTTCTTTTGCCATTCTGAGTTTGCTGAAGACAAGGAGAGCAAGCCAGAGAGAGCCTAACAGAGCCAAAACTACACCCTTCTCTGCCCAGAGGACCACAGAGGTCCAAGAGTCAGGGTGCATGTCTTACTAGGAGAATTTTATTCATTCATAAATTGTCTCCAGAGAATAAATTGCCAAATATATCTTCCTCATCCTCTCTCTTGCTCCCTCTATCCCTTCTTTCCTTTCTTCATCACCTGAGAAAAAAATATCCACTATTCCAGTTATCTATTGCTACAAAGCAAATGAAACCACGCTTTGTGGTTTAAAACAACAGCAATCATTTATTTGCTCATGCAGCAGCAACCGTGCCGAGGCTTGGTGGGTCAGCTCCTCTTTGCTCCACGTGGTTACCTGGGGCCTTTCAGCTGGAGCCTGAGGATTCTCTTTCTAGATGGTGCACTTGGGATGAGGTGTTGGTACTGGGGCTTCCCAGGCGCTGTCAGCTGGGGATCTCAGTTCCCTTCAAGTAGACCTCTCCAAGAGACTCCTTGGAATTTTCCAGAACAGGCTGGGAGGATTCCAAGAATGTTCCAAAAAGTCCAGGGGGGAGCTCAGGACATCCCAGAACCCCAGAATCTCATTGCTACAGCATTTACTTGGCCTAGGAAGTTAATGGCTTTCTTTAATCCATCATCTCAACCTTAATGGAGGTGGGCCTGTAGAGTGAGTAACTTCACAGTGAAAGAGCAATGGCAGATCTTCAGGACTCCATGGAACTAAGAATAAAATTCCTAAGGTTAGCAGCAGAATTCTGGCAGGACCAGGATCTGGGAGGTCCCTAGCATTCATTAAGGGTGGTGACTTCATATCAGGCTGACTTCTCAGCTCCGATAATTTGTAGCTCAGTAAGTTTAGGTGTGCTGCCTGACTTATACAGACTTCTCTCAATTGTAAAATGAATAGAATCCTGTCTCAATTTATTACATTGAAAATAGTGAAGATGGTAGCCAAAGAAAGGAGACGGGTAGGGGGATACATTAAAATATCTAGGTTATAGTGGGCATTCAGTGAGTGGAAGCTATGCATTTATTTGAGTAGTAGAACATTTTTCTAGGAATCCTTTGAGATCCTGAATTTGAGTTCATTATTGTCTCTTTGTTTTTCTGTTTTTCTATTGTTTTTAGATTATTTCCTTTTATTTTCAATTCCTTTATTTATTTTTGGCTGCCCTGGGTCTCCATTGCAGTGCATGGGCTTTCTCTGGTTGTGGTGAGCGGGGGCTACTCTCTGGGTGTGAAGCGCAGGCTCAGTACCGGTGGCATGTGAGATCTTCCTGGACCAGAGGCTGAACCTGTGTCTGCATTGGCAGGCAGATTCTTAACCACTGGACCACCAGGGAAGCCCCTGCTTCTCTGTTTATTGTAACTCATTTCTGACTTATTATCAGACTAATACACGTGCACTTTAATTATTCAGAAAATAAATGAAATAAGAAGATCCTAATAAATATCTGTAACAACGCAATGCTAATATTTTAGGTATTGCTTCTGATATATGTCAACTAGTTATTGGCAGAAAAATGTGCCACCTCAAATCTCAGACCTCAACACAGCAATTACTGATGGATCTGAGCAGCTGGGGGTCAGCTGACCTGGGCTGAATTTGATTGGGCAGGTCTGCTCTGCCCCACGTGGCTCTCATGCTCCTCCTGAGAACAAACGTCAGCTCAGCTATGTTCTTCTCATGGAGGTGGGCAGAAACTTGATAGAACAAGTGGGACTGTACAAGGCTCTGACGACTTAGGATAAAATTGGCTCACACCCGTTGCTTTCACCCTCTTTTATTGGTCTCAGCAAGACACATGACTGAATCCAAGGTCTAGGGGCCACGGGTTAGTATCAGAAAATAGTCAAGAAGTGGGGCCAAGAACATCATCTATCGTAACATATAATTTTGTTTTGAAAAAATTGGCTAAATTGCATGTTCTTTGTTGTTATTGTAGTTCCTAGCTTTTTTTCACTTATTATAGTACAGAAAAACTTCCATAGTCTTCTGCCCTAGTGCTTTCATGGACTGTATCTTTATTTCATTGCGTGAATGCTTTATGTTTTGTTCAATTTCTCTTCTGTTATTAGCCATTTAGGTTTTGCCAGATTTCCTGTATAATGATAATTGTAGCTCTGAATTGATGTGCATCTATGTTCATATTTTTATATTGTGGGGTCAAAATTTTATGCAAAAATACAGGGTTCAGATATATATTGCCAAACTGTCAACATTCAGTTGACAACTTACATGTTCCCACTAGCAGTGTATTTTAGTACATAATTCCTTGAATTCTTACTTACTTTGCGAGTTTGTATGTATGAATGTGTACATATTATAAAGTAATTTTAAAATTTTGTGATACTAGTACAAAAAACTGCTTTTTACATTTTATACAGATTCATCAATTGCTTCCATTCTTCACATTTGTTTCACAAATATGTGCATGTAAGCATTAACCATGTATATCTCTCTCTACACACATACACATATTTCTATTTCTATATATGAATTCCCTTCTCCCTCCCTTCCCCCTCTCCGATTCAGATAAGAGTTAGTTTGGACACTATTTACTAAATAATTCACTGTGTATTTTATAAGAAAAAGACGTTCTCATAGAAAACCATTGTTAACTATCAAAATCAGGAAATTTAATGTCAATACAATGCTATAAGCTAATACATAGCCTCCATTCATATTTAATCAATTGTCTAATAATATGCTTTTTAGTTTTTCCCAGTCCAGGATTTAATCCTGCAACACAAAACTGTATTAGTTGTCATGTTTCTTTAGTTGTGTTTAATCTGGAACAATTTCTTTGCTTTTCTTGATGGCTTTTGATCTTGATATTTATGAAGAGTCCAAGTCAGTTATTTTGCAGAATGCCTGTCAAGTTGAGTTTCTCTGATATTTCTTCATGATTTGACTCAGGTTATGCATTTTTAGCAGAAAAAAACTAAAGAATTAATATTGTGTCCTCCTTGGGACAGCATATCAGGATGCACGTGATGTTCATTTGTTGATTTTTAGAGATGTTAACTTTGATCACTTAGTTCAAGAAATGTCTGCCAGGTTTCTCCACAGTAAAGCTCCTGGTTTTCCATTTATACTCTCTTTGTAGGTAAATATTTTGAGACTATGCAAATACTGTTTCATAGCAAACATTCAGCCTCTAGCTCTAGCATTCATTGGAGCTTTCCTGGTGGCTCAGTCAGTAAAGAATTCACCTGCAGTGCAAGAGACCTGGGTTTGATCCCTGGGTCAGGAAGATCCCCTGGAGAAGGAAATGGCAACCCTCTCCAGGACTCTTGCCTGGAAAGTCCTGTGGACAGAGGAACCTGGCAGGCTTCAGTCTATGTGGTCGCAAGAGTCAGACATGGTATAGCGACTAAACCATCACCACCACTTGGCATCCTTTGATGATTTCTACTTTCTGTTATTAAGTTTGGGCTTCCCTGATAGCTCAGATGGTAAAGAATCTGCCTGTAATGCAGGAGACCCAGGTTTGATTCCTGGGTAGGGAAGATCCACTAGAGAAGGGATAGGCTACCCATTCCAGTATTCTTGGGCTTTCCTTGTGGCTCAGCTGCTAAAGAATCCACCTGCAATGTGGGAGACCTGGATTTGATCCCTGGGTTGGGAAGATCCCCTGGAGAAAGGAAAGGGTACCTACTCTAGAATTCTGGCCTGGAGAATTCTGTGGACTGTATAGTCCATGGGCTGCAAAGAGTCAGACATGACTGAGCAATTTTCACTTTCATTATTAGGTTTAGATATACTAGTTGGTGATCTTCTGTAAGGAATAATTTTCTCATCTCTCCTGGATATGTATGAATGCATATGCATTCACAGATTTATATTTTTACAGACTGATTCTTTTTTAACATTTTTATTGGTGTATACTTGCTTTACGATGTTGTGTTATTTACCACTATACAGCAAAGTGAATCAGCTCTACATATACATACATCCCCTCTTTTTGGGGATTTCTTCCCCAGTTAGGTAACCACAGAGCATTGAGTAGAGTTCCCTGTGCTATGTGGTAGGTCCTCAGTTATCTATTGTATAAATATTACTGTATAGATGTTAATCTCAATCTCCCAGTTCATTCCATACCCTTCCCCCCCTCCTTGGTGCCCATGCATTTATTCTCTAGGACTGTGTCTCTATTTCTGCTTTGTAGATAGACTCATCTGTACCATTTTTTCTAGATTCTACATATATATGGTAATGTATGGCATTTGTTTTTCTCTTTCTGACTTACTTCACTCTATAAGACAGACTCTAGGTCCATCCATGTCTCTGCAAATGGCAAAACTTCATTCTTCATTACGGTTGAGTAGTATTCCATTGTATGTATGTGCTGCATCATCTTTATCCATTCTTCTGTTGATGAACATTTAAGTTGCTTACATATTGTGGCTACCCTAAATTGTGCTGCAGTAAACAGTGGAGTGCATATCTCTTTTGGAATCATGGTTTTCTCCAGATATATGCCCAGGAGTGGGATTGCTGGGTCATATGGTGCAATCCCAAAGAAGCTCAAACTACCACACAATTGCACTCATCTCACACGCTAATAAAGTAATGCTCAAAATTCTCCAAGCCAGGCTTCAGCAATACGTGAACCATGAACTTCCAGATGTTCAAGCTGGTTTTAGAAAAGGCAGAGGAATCAGAGATCAAATTGCCAACATCCACTGGATCATCAAAAAGCAAGAGAGTTCCAGAAAAACATCTATTTCTGCTTTATTGACTGCCAAAGACTTTGACTGTGTGGATCATAATAAACTGTGGAAAATTCTGAAAGAGATGGGCATACCAGACCACCTGACTTGCCTCTTGAGAAACCTATATGCAGGTCAGGAAGAAACAGTTAGAACTGGACATGGAACAACAGACTGGTTCCAAATAGGAAAAGGAGTATGTTAAGGCTATATATTGTCACCCTGCTTATTTAACTTATATGCAGAGTATATCATGAGAAACACTGGGCTGGAAGAAGCACAAGCTGGAATCAAGATTGCTGGGAGAAATACCAATAACCTCAGATTTGCAGATGATACCATCCTTATGGCAGAAAGTGAAGAGGAACTAAAAAACCTCTTGAAAGTGAAAGAGGAGAGTGAAAAAGTTGGCTTAAAACTCAACATTCAGAAAACTAAGATCATGGCATCTGGTCCCTTCACTTCATGGGAAATAGATGGGGAACAGTGGAAACAGTGGCTGAATTTATTTTTTTGGGCTCCAAAATCACTGCAGGTGGTGATTGCAGCCATGAAATTAAGAGACACTTACTCCTTGGAAGGAAAGTTATGACCAACCTAGATAGTATATTAAAAAGCAGAGACATTACTTTGCCAACAAAGGTCCATCTAGTCAAGGCTATGGTTTTTCCAGTGGTCATGTATGGATGTGAGAGTTGGACTATAAAGAAAGCTGAGCACAGAAGAATTGATGCTTTTGAACTGTGGTGTTGGAGAAGACTCTTGAGAGTCCTTTGGACTGCAAGGAGATCCAACCAGTCCATCCTAAAGGAGATCAGTCCTGGGTGTTCATTGGAAGGACTGACGCTGAAGCTGAAGCTCCAATACTTTGGCCACCTGATGCGAAGAGCTGACTCACTGGAAAAGACCCTGATGCTGGGAGGGACTGGGGGCAGGAGGAGAAGGGGACAACAGAGGATGAGATGGCTGGATGGCATCACTGACTCGATGGACATGAGTTTGAGTGAACTCCGGGAGTTGGTGATGGACAGGGAGGCCTGGCGTGCTGAGATTCATGGGGTCACAGAGTCGGACACGACTGAGCGACTGAACTGAACTGAACTGATGGTGTTTCTATCATAGATTCTTATTTTATTTACTTTGTTGCAATCCAGTTTTGCTGCTCAACTTGTTGCAAATATCACTAGTGAGAGGGCTTCTCGCTTATGTGTCCTTGTGGTATGTCTCTATCATTCTTTGATGCTTTCTTCTCTTTTCCCTGCAGAAAAGAACCCCCCTCCTCCCCGGGGAGCCCTCACTCTTTTTAGGGGAACAAGGTATTTAGAAGCCAAGATCTGAATGCGAGTGTGTCATTACTTCTTGCCCACTCAGTGTAAACATACTACTCTTTCCATTTTTATATTTGAAAGCTTTCATGATAAGAGAACAGACTTCCAGTATTCAGACATAGGTGGAAAAGCCATTTTTATTTTGTTTCCAAGTAAGGTTTAACATTTGTCTTTACATTTTACATTTTATTTTAAAAACACCTGATCAGATGGCTTACATGTTCTGTCAGTTGAAGAGTTTGTTTTTCTTCATTGGTTTGGAATTCTTCAATAGATGTTCAGAGTATTATCAATAATTGCTTTCTTGTTATATATACAAACATGAAAATCTTTTGTTCAAGTTTATAATTTGTTTTAACATTTTCATTCTGCTTTGTTTCTCATAGAAAAGCATAAGTTTTTCTTTTTTACCTTTCAGATTTCACTCAGCTGAACAGAATACATTAATTATAATCCTTGGTTCTGACACATTGCATTATTGTTCCTATATGGCCTCTGTGTTAGACCAGATTCTCCAGAGAAACAGAACCAATAGAGCATATATTACTATCTGCGTATCTATATCTCCTCTATGTAAAGAGATTTATTATAAGGAATTGGTTCACACTGTCTTGGAAGCTGAGAAGTCCTGGGATTTGCAGTTGGCAAGTTGGAGACCCAGGAGAGCTGAGTCTCAAGGCTGAAAAGATTGATATCTGAGATCAAAGACAGTAAAGTAGAGAGAAAATTTTTCCTTCAGCCTTTTTTTTTTTTTTAAAGAAAGCAAGAATGAATTTTATTTGTTTATTTTTGGCTGTGCTGGATCTTTGTTGCTGTGTATGGATTTTCCTTAGTTACACTGAATGGGCCTGCTCTCTAGTTATGGTGCATGGACTTCTCACTGTGCTGGCTTATCTTGTGGAGCATGGGTTCTAGGTTCATGGGCTTCTATCGCTGCAGCACTCAAGCTCAGTAGTTGCAGCTCTAGACCTTGGGCTCAGTAGTTGTGGGGTATGAGCTTAGTTGCCCTGCAGCACATGGAATCTCCCTGGACCAGGAATCAAACCCATGTTCCCTGCATTGGCAGATGGATTCTGAACCAGTGGACCACCAGGGAAGTCCCCCTTATCAGACTTTTGTTCTACTCAGGCTTTCAATAGATTGGATGAGGCTCACCCTCAGTGGGGAGGGCCATCTACTCTACTTGATCTGTGGATTCAAATATTAATCTTACCCTGAAACACCCTTACCAGAAATAATGTTTAACTAAATATCTGGGCACCCTGTTGCCTGGTCAAGCGGACATATAAAACTAACTATCTCAGCCCGATTTTACTTACTTGCTTTGTTTGTTATTTTCTGTTAGTTACTTTTAGTTGTAAAATAAACATCTGTGAATTGCTTCCCCAAATTCAGCTTGTCCTTTGACAAAAAAAAAAATCTACACATGATTAAGGTTGTCTCCCCTCTCCTAATCTACTCCATGCCTCCTGTATTCTGAAGGCTCCATTGTCCTGAATCATTTTACTCAGTTTTATTAAATAAAGCTAGAGCTGTAACTTTAAAAGGTAGATTTTAAAATGTTGTTGTTTTAAATTTCATAGGAAGTGTATGTAATTCTTTTAAAGACAATTATTATTAATTTATAATTATATAAATTATGATATTATAATGTAATTATAATTGTCATAATGTAAACTTTTATATTATAATATAATTATAATTGCTATATATTATAATATAAATTATTATATCATTACAGTGTATTAAATAGTTGTTGTTTTTGGTTAGTTGCTAAGTCATGTCTAACTCTTTTCCAATCCCATGGACTATAGCCCACTAGGGTCATCTGTCCATGAGATTTCTCAGGCAAGAATAATCGAGTGGGTTGCCATTTCCTTCTCCAATGGATCTGCCTGACTCAGGGATTGAACCTACATCTCTCGCATTGGCAGGCAGATTCTTTACTGAAGAGCCACTGGGGAAACCCAATTAAATCACTATATATATCAAAATACACAAAGTACTATAAGAAAGAATATACATATATATATATATATATATGTATGTATGTATAACTGAATCAATTTGCTGTATACCTAAAACTAACACATTGCAAATCAACTCTATTTCAATAAAAAATTTTTTAAAAATGAAAAAATTTACAAAGTACTAAGTATATAGTTAAATAAGCAGGGTGACATATAATATACAGTCTTGACATACTCCTTTCCCAATTTTGAACCATCTGTTGTACCATGTCTGCTTCTAACTGTTGCTTCTTGACCTGCATACAGATTTCTCAGGACGCAGGTAAGGTGGGCTGGTATTCCCATCTCTTGAAGAATTTTCCACAGTTTGCTGTGATCCACACAGTCAAAGGCTCTGGGGTAGTCAATAAAGCAGAAGTAGATGTTTTTCTGGAACTCTGTTGTTTTTTTGATGATCCAACGGATGTTGGCAATTTGATCTCTGGTTCCTCTGCCTTTTCTAAATCCAGCTTGAATATCTGGAAGTTCACTATATATTGAACACATATAGTTCAATAAACTTTTGGTGGAGAAAAAATTATTTATGCAAAACAATATAACTACTATGTAGGAATCTCCCATTCCAACATAGAGAACTTTTCCAGTCATCTAAAGAATTTTTTGTAATCTTTTGGTACTTTCTTCATTTAACGTCATCTCACTAAGATGTATTCGTATGGTTGCACGTCGTGTCATTATGCTCCATTCATCCTGACTGCTGTATCCTATTCCATTGCATGTTGTTGCCACTCAGTTGCTCACTTGTGTCTGACTCGTTGCTACCCCATGGACTGCGGCATGCCAGGCCTCCCTGTCCCTCACCATTGTATAAATATACCATTTTTGTGAATCCACTTTCTCACTGATGGATGTTTGCATAGTTTCCAGGTTTTTGCTATTGAGACCTCTGAATATTCAGTAGCTCTGAATATTCTTTGCTTTGTGTCCTGATTATACATGAATAACTACATCCTTGAGTGGAATTATGGGACCATAGAACATATATGTAAGTTGCTTCAGTCATGTCTGACTCTTTGTGACCCTATGGACTGTAACCAGCCAGGCTCCTCTGTTCGAGGGGTTCTCCAGGCAAGAATATTGGAGTGGGTTACTATTCTCTTGTCCAGGGGATTTCTTGACACAGGGAATGAACCGGCATCTCTTATGTCTCTTGCATTGGCAGGCAGGTTCTTTACCATTAATGCCACCTATTATTAGAAAACACTGTTCACTTCTTTTCCCAAGAGATAATACCATGTTACACTCCACCAGAAGTGTGTAAGAGATCCTGTAGCTCTAAATCCACTCTAAAACTTAGTATTATAAGCTTTCTTTTTATTTTTTGCTGATTGAATGTGGTTAAAATTATAGATCCCCCTATAGAAGGGCATGGAAACCCACTCCAGTATTCTTGCCTGGAGAATCCCATGGACAGAGGAGCCTGGCAGGCTACAGTCCACGGGGTTGCAGAGTCGGACACCATTGAAGCAACTTAGCACACGCACACAAAGTTATAGATCACAGTTGTCTTGACTTGTATTTTCTTTATCACCAATACTGTTGGAAGTCTTGCCAAAAGTCTATTGACTATTTATGCTTCTTCTGTGAAATTCCTGTTCATGTCTTTTGCCCATTTTTAAATAGATTTACCCATGATTTTATTTTTGATTTATAGGATAATCTTGAGATTTTTCATAAATCCTATCAATCTTTGCTTTTATGTGTTCTGCTGTTGCTTTTCAATTTATCAGTGCCTCCCCATCCTACAATTGTTTAAATTTTCATCTGTATATTCTCTTCTAGGACTTCCTGGTTTTCTCTATGCTGTTTTCATCACTAGCAGGCCCCACCTAAGCCACATTCCTGAGCTAAAGGTTTGCAGGCTGGGACGTGGGACTTCGCACTACATAACCAGGTACCCAGACTGCTCTGGGCCTCCACCCTTACCCCTGTCAAGCTCCACCCAAGCTTGGTGTCACATGTCCCAGGGAACTGCCTGGAGCCACCTGGTTTATTTCCAGCAGATATGAGTCATTTTCCTTTCCAAGAAACCAAGGAGTATAACATTTACTGGATACTCTGGGAGATTCGGCTAAACTGCTTTTACAAATGAAGACACCAAGGTTCTGAGAGGTGATGTAATGCGTTCAAGACTTCACAGCTCAAAGTATGAGAAAGGCGTGAGGACACCAATGTTTCCTTTGGCCAAATGGACCCACACTTGGAAACTTGGATGCAGTAAACATGCCCCATGTCTCTGAGTCCGAACTCTGATGAAAGGAATTCCATGCAACCATTCAACTGTCTGGTCTCTCTCTTCTCTTTCCAGTCCCTATCTTCTCTCTGCTCAACTTTTCTCTGCTCAAAAGAGGAAAATTTTTGTTGAAAACTGCTCCTGTCTCTCTGTGGCTTCAAATGTGTCAATGACTTCCCTTGGCATTTAAAATCTTAATTCTTTATCATGCTTTGCTTTGGTGCTCACTTCATCTCCTGCCTTCATTCTTGACACTCCGGTAGCCATACGGACTTCCTTTATGTTCTTTGAGTGTGCTGAGTTCTTTCCCATCTTCAGGCCTTTGCTCCTGTTGTTTCCTATGCTGGGAATGCTTCTCTCCTTTGCATGATCAGTTTCTTCTCATCCTTGTGATCCTGCATTAAATGCCACCTCCTCAGATATCTCCTATCCCTCCTACATAATATCCTTCCTTTACAAGGAACTACTATACATTGTTTCCTTCCTTACTAGAACTTATTACAGTCTGTAATTACATTATTTATTGGCTTTTTATTACTTTTCTTAGGTCCAGTGCTCCAATGGATTGCACGTGCCGAAAGTTTGTCTCAACCATCTGTAACCTCGGGGGCTGGGCCAGTGCCTGGCACCCCATTCCATCAATATTTGTTGAACCAGTGAATGGATCCAGAGGCTACTCAATAATTAGTGGTTTTCATTTCCTTCTCTCTTCTAAGTGGCAGTAGCTGTGCACCACACAGACTGGCACACTCAACCTGGAAGAACTTGAATAGGACAATGGAAACAGCAGCTTAGTGGATGTACCTCCTTTGTATCTGAAAAACTGGCTGAACCAGTTGGGCCAGCTACTGTTTTCTGTTTTGCTTAACTTCAACAAGCTCCCTGGCCTCTGAGCTTCTCCTGGCTTGGGTCCCCATATTCATGAAGACGTGGAATTCACATCAATGATGATATAATAGGATATATTAACATAAAGAGCAGATTCCTTGGATAAATCACTACCAAAAGGTGCCTAATTGGCTATGATAGCAAAATGATTCTGAAGAGATTCTGATACGTTTTGAAAGGCAGGTAGAAACCAAATAGGTAAGCTTTTCAATTACTTTATGTTTATGGACCCCTTTCTCTTTTTTAAGCTTTCTAATTTTGAAATCATTTTATTATATTTTAATTTTAAAAGTTAATTAATTTGACTGCACCAGGTCTTTAGCTGAAGCATGCAAACTCTTAACTGTGGCATGTGGGATCTAGTTCCCTGACTAGGGATCAAACCTCAGCCCCCTGCATTAGGAGCATGGAGTCTTAGCCACTGGACCACCAGGGGAGTCCCATATTTTGAAATCATTTTAGAATTGCCTGTGAGCCACAAAAATAGTGCAGACAGTTCCTATATACCTGTCATCCAGCTTCCATGTTAACGTCTTAGGGAACCATGGCATGTTGGTCAAAACTAGGAGATTGACGTTGGTAAAATACTATGACCTTAACTACAGACTTTATTTGATTTCACTACTTTTCCCACTAATGAATGGAGCCCTTCCTTGGTACTTGGTCCTCAATGAAATGATAGGCCTTTGGTCCTAGTGGCATCCCCGTGCTGAATGAGGAAATAGACTCAGCATTGTTTATTCTCATTAAATATTGTAAGCAAAACTGGGATTTGCCATCCTGATTGGGATTGAGATGTCTTTTCAATAATAGCCTCATTCTACCTTTCTGACCAGTCTCGCTGGAAGTTCCAGAGGCTGATGTTCCAGTGGTTGCTATGCAAAGGCATTTTCTTCTTAAGAACCAGAATTGAGGAAGCTCTTGGTGACGACTGGAGAATTTCATGCTCCTGAGAATTGGCTGGAGTTGATATTTAGGGATAATTAGGCACTTTTATTCTACTGGGGGAAATAAAATAGTTATTTTTTCTTCCTCTTCCTCTCTCCTTCCCTCCTTCACTTCCTTCCATGAGCCCTTCTTTCCTTCTTCCTCCTCTCCTCCTCCTATTAATTATGTGTTAGGTGCTGTGGTGTGGGTTCAAGATAAATGATGGAATATCTTACCTCCTAGGTGCTTACGAATTAGTAATGGGAAAAAAATGTTAAATATTGTAGTGAGCTTCTCTGGTGGCTCAGCAGTGAAGAATCTGCCTGCAATGCAGGAGACACAGGAGACGTGGGTTTGATCCCTGGGTCAGGAAGATCCCCTGGAGGAGGGCATCACACCCCACTCCAGTATTTTTGCCTGGAGAATCCCACGGACAGAGGAACCTGGCGGGCTACAGTCCACAGGGTTGCAAAGAGTCAGACACGACTGAAGCAAATTAGCAAGCTTGCGTGCAAGGATTGTAGTACAGAATGACAGAAACTATACAGAGGATAGTGCACAGATTTCTAGGAACATAAACAACAGTGTGTTGATACATGGCTCACAACTGGCTCTAAGGTTGGGGTGGGGTGGAAAATGAGGGGGACTTGATCTGATTTGTAGCTTTTACTGCTTTCCGTGGTATAAATGCTTCCATCTTGGCAGATTTCAGTCTAGCAACCCGGTGTTGCTGCATGTGGAATTAAGCAAAGATTTACATGCCCTGCTTTTTAGCTCACAGGAGCTGGCTCAGCACGTTACTGGGAACAGCACCTAATCTGGTCCACGTGGGAGTGGGATTTGTAACATCAGGGGAAGCTTCCAAGAAGAGGAGACACTTGGGCTGGGTGAACTTCTTTGGGAATGAGCAGAGCAGTAAAGCGAAGTCAATATAACTCTTCCTCTTTGTGCAGTTGAAGGAAACAAAAAATTTGGGTAAGAAAATAAAACTCATATATAATTTATAAACTGAGAGATGAATACTCTTAACTTTTTAAAGAGATGGTTATTCCTCCTGTCTTTTCCTTTTTTACTTTTTGTGGGTTGAACTTTTATCATTAGTAAGTGAGCTTCTCTACCCCGGTTAATCTTTTGTCTATCAATAACTATTGTTTCTTTTTAAATTTCATCTTAAACTCATAATTCATTTCTTAAAAGTCTGCTTAAATTTAGATTGTGATTAAATTTAAGAATCTTCCTTTATATACATATATTTTTCCAGTTATATTTTTTCTAAGATGTTAAATATAGCTCCCCGTGCCATACAGTAGGTCCTTGTTGTTTATTTATCTATTTTACATGTAGTAGTTTTGTATCTGTTCATATGAAACTCCTACTTTATCAGACAGCGCCCCCCTTCCCCTTTGGTAACCATACATTTGTTTTCTGTGTCTGTGAGTCTATTTCTGTTTTGTAAATGAGTTCATTTGTAAAATTCTTTAGATTTCATGTATAAATGATAAATGATATTTGTCTTTCTCTGATTTACTTCACTTAAAATGATAATCTCTATGTCCATCCATGTTACTGCAAGTGGCAATATTTCATGCTCTTTTAAGGCTGAGTAATATTCCACATCTTCTTTATCCATCCATCTGTCAAAGGACACTTATGTTGATCCATTTTATATATATGTACAACACATCTTTATCTATTCATCTGTTGACGGACATGTAGGTTGCTTCCACGTCTTGGCTATTATAAATAGTGCTACTATAAACACTGGGGTGCATATATCTTTTCCAATCAGAGTTTTCTCAGGATATCTGCCCAGGAGTGGGATTGCTAGATCACATAGTAACTTTATTTTAAGTTTTTTAAGGAAATTCCATACTATTTCCCACAGTGGCTGCACAAATTTATAGTCTCACCAACAGCAGAGGAGGGTTCCCTTTTCTTCATATTCTCTCTAGCATTAATTTTTTTAATGGAGAATTTTATCCTAGATTTTTAAAAAATTTTTTTCCCAATTATTTTTATTAGTTGGAGGCTAATTACTTTACAATATTGTGGTGGTTTTGCCAGACACTGACATGAATCAGCCATGGGTGTACATGTGTCCCCCCATCCCAAATCCCCCTCCCACTTCCCTCTCCATCTCATCCCTCTAGGTTGTCCCAGGGCACCGGCTTTGAGTGCCCTATTTCATGTATCAAACTTGAACTGGTCATCTATTTCATCTAGCATTAATTTTTGTAGATTTTTTAAATGATGGCCATTCTGACTGGTGTGAGGTGATACCTCACTGTAATTTTGATTTGCATTTCTCGGAGACCCAAACAGTCCATCCTAAAGGAGATCAGTCCTGGGTGTTCATTGGAAGGACTGATGCTGAAGCTGAAACTCCAATATTTTGGCCACCTCACGCGAAGAGTTGACTCATTGGAAAAGACCCTGATGCTGGGAGGGACTGGGGATAGAAGGAGAAGGGGACGACAGAGGATGAGATGGCTAGATGGCATCACTGACTCGATGGACATGAGTTTGAGTAAACTCCGAGAGTTGGTGATGGACGGGGAGGCCTGGCATGCTGCTACTCATGGGGTCACAAAGAGTCAGACATGACTGAGCGACTGAACAGAATTGAACTGATGCTGTCTGTATTAAATTTAGCTCTTCTTGTTTGAATTAAGGAGTTTTAACATGATTTTGCTTTTTTCCCCCCTACCTTCCTCACATTTTTCTCTTCCACTTCACAGTTTTTGTTAGCAGTAATTTTAGCTCCAAAGTGTTGGTATAGAATTTGTCATTTACTCCAAATATTGGGTCTTCCAAAAGCAAGTTTGACTTTATTATATGGTCTTAAGCTTAAAACAATGATTTAATCTTTCTTGTATTTTTAACTGATTTTAGTGCTCATGAGTAGCCATTTTATACCATTTTTGAGTTCTGGTTTTTGCTTTAGCGTTTGGTTAAGCAGGGCCCATTCCAAGTCACTTTCGCCAAAAAAGTGCATCAGCAATCTATTGTAGAACCCCCTGAATATGTGAAGGAAATGTGGTTTTATTAACCTGCCTCACAAATGAAAACTTAGCTCATTGGAGATAAGAAACACAATCCAACCAAGGATCACACAAGAAACCACCGCCAACCAGGAACCCTGACTCTTTGACTTTGGCATTACTCTTCAGCTGCAGGTCCTGGCTGCTCTGTGCGGGTATGCTTTCAGACCCAGGTGTGGGTCTTGACATTCCTCCTTGCTAAAGTGCATCGTATACTGTTTGTCCTGCCACTGGACTACAAGTCACCCTTGGTCTCTTCTAGACCTGGACCTTGGACTCTCAGTGTTTACTGGGCAATGTCATGACATCTTGGTGCTGGAAGCAGCCAGAGAATGAAACCAGTGCCATGACAGGTGGACCCCTCAGATGCCAACTTCTGGAGACCCTGCTAGCCTATCATCCTAGCACCACTGATGTCTTCCCATATCCGTGGGGGCTTCTCTGTGCTCTCAGATTATTATTAACCACATATAGCTTCATGCTCCAAATCCTTCAGGATGCATGTGTTCAACCCACCTTTTAACTAATGATTTAACATGATGTTTATAGTCTTATCACGGGCTTCCCAGGTGGTACTCGCTAGTAGTAAAGAATCCGCTTGCCAATGCAGGAGATGTCAGAGACCTGTATTCAATCTCTGGGTCTGGAAGATCCCCTGGAGGAGGGCATGGCAATGCACTCCAGTATTCTTGCCTGGAGAATCCCATGGACAGAGGAGCCTGGCTGGCTCTGGTCCATAGGGTGGCAAAGAGTCGGACACGACTGAAAGGACTTAGCACACACACACGCATAGTCTCATCATGGTGTTAAGTTGCTTTACATTGACTGCCTGATGCATTCATCCAGATATTGAATATCTCATAATCCTCATAAGAGATGAGGAGACTGAGGCTGAAGGAGGTTATGTCACTTGCTCAGAGGCACTTGCCTGGTAAGTGACAGATCCTATATCAAGACCCAGCATTCTGACTTATGACCCTTAATCTCACCCCTGGAGTTATTTACCATCTTGCTGACAGAAGACTGGCTGAAGAGTATCTGTTGGCCCCTCCTAGGTCCCTGCACTGCCCCCAGCCTCCCTGAGATCACCCTCCTGCTTCTCTAGTTTTCACATACAAGTTGGGGCTCAGGGTTTCTGGGCTTCCAGCAGTTTTAACTCCGAGGGTTTCCCCTAAACTCCCCTCCTGTGCAGGATGGACCAGAGAGGGGCCTGCCATTACTTCAAGCTGGGTTTCAGCCTCAGGCTGGGAACAGACCCACCCTCACCCTGGGGTCCCAGGGCTCACCGCCTTCAAGATTTTATTGCTTTGGAAAGAAGGATTGAGGGGGATTGTTTACAGGCCTGGAAGGAGCAATAAAGTTTGCAAGCATTTCTGCCTCTTACTTAATAAATCTTTATGTCTCCTCGTGCACCCATTCACCTTAAAAAAAAAAAAAAAAAAGAACACACATATACACACTCACACATAGAAAAAATGGAAGGAGGGTTTTTAGTTTTAGGATCATTGAGTTAAAAATCTCTTGAACTCCATCCACATGACCCTCAACCTGAGCCGTGCAGTTCTTTGAATGGGGAGCAGAGTATATGGCTGAAAGTGACTTCCAAAGACATTCAAGCCTTCCTGTGCTGCAGAGAAGCTACAGGGCTTGACCCAGGGCCACTGCACTCCACCCCCCTGGGCTTGCTCTAAGCTCTCTGGGATCTGGGAGGATGGGGTGGTAGGTGGCATGGGGCAAAGGAGAGCAAACCTCCTCAGCCCAAATCCCAGAGTATGCCTTAGAAAGTCAAGCAAAATGAGAAAGCACTGGTGGCAAGCTAGAGAGAGAAAAATGTTAGTTCTTGGCAGGAGTTTAGATTTCAAATAGAGATTTATACACATGACATAACAGTTACACTAATTGAACAGCTCTAAGTCCAGACATTATTCTAAACTCTACGTGTGTTCACAAAAATCCCTTCAAGGTAAGTACTATTATTATCCCCATCTTTTAGATGTAGAAACAGATGCTCAGAGAGGCAAAGCAACTTACCCAAAGTCACACAGCTATAAGGAACAGAGTTAGTATTCACCTGGAAAAACAGTTGACTTTCAGAGCCTGTGATCTTGAGAGCCCTCTTACATGGCTCCTTCTGGTCAACCCTGACCTTGGCTCAGTGATACCAAGTATTAGGACCTGGGACATTCAGATAAGGGAATCAGTATCACTGAGTTCCCCCCACCCCCACCCCTGTGTGCTAGGTAATTTTTATAAACTAGCCCTTCCCATGTTCACAGTGTGCTTTGAGATGGATTATAATCTTCTTTATTCAGACGAGGAAGAAGTTTCAGAGAGACTAAAGCCACCCAAACTGGGATTCATAGGGTTGCCTGACATAAAAAACTATAACATCTGGTTAACTCCAAGGAAGAGGTAATTTGTGTTTATAAAGATCAGGCTTCTCTGGTGGCTCAACAGTAAAAAATCCACCTGCCAATGCAGGATTGGGAAGATCCCCTGGAGAAGGAAATGGCAACCCACTTCAGTATTCTTGCCTGGAAAATCCCATGGACATAAGAGCCTGGCGGGTTACAGTCCACGGGGTCACAAAGGTCTGACACCACTTAGTGACTAAACAACAACAAGAAGTCAGGGAAACAACAAAATTCATTCATTTAATACTCATTGGGAACTTTTTACATCGTCTGTGCTTCTCAAAGCCCTGAAGCTACAAAGACGTGGAATTGGGGCAGCCTTTGGTTCCTGTGGGTTCCTGTCTCCAGCCCCGGGAAGCCCCGTACATGGCCTCTGAGGACTCCTAAGCGAGGCACAGCTCCCCACACTGCTGACAGCCACAGCACCTCTAGCTTGGTTCTGCTTTAGTCAGCACTAGACTGTAAGCTCGAGCCCCCTCCCTCACAGACCATGAGGTCAGTTGCGTGCTTGTGGAAATACAAGGGCAAGGGAAAGACCTGTTTTCTGGGTGGAAGAGTTAAGTCTTGAGAACCTTCTTTAATCCGGCAAATGTACTGAGGCTCTGAGCTGATGGGGACCATTTGTGAAGGAATGACAGCCCCAGGGAGGCTTGGGGTCTTTGGGAGAGATGAGCACACATTTTGGGGGCACAGCGGCCAGTGGGGAGTCCCTAACAGTTTTGTATCTCTCTGATTCCTTGAATCCAAGTCCTTCTCTTTAGAGATCTTTCCTTCTTTCTCTAAGATGGTATTTGTGTGTGTGTGTGTGCGTGTGTGCGCGCGCGCACACACATGTGCTCTATTGCTTTAGTCATGTTCGACTCTGTGATCCTAGGCACTGTAGCCTGCCAGGCTCCTCTGTCCATGGGATTGTTCAGGCAAGAATACTGGAGTGGGTTGCCGTGCCCTTCTCCAAGGCATCTTCCTGGCCCAGGAATCAAACCCACGTCTCCTGCCTTTCCTGCATTACAAGTGGACTTTTTACCACTGAGCTACCAGGAAAGACTGTATTTCCCCGAAATATTTTCCCGGAATGCTGCCTATACTTTCAAGTCAGCTCAAAGCTCTTAATAAGATAATGTCTAAACTCTCAGTTATTATTCCTAAAACTCAGTTTGTTCCTTTCTTCTTTCTTCCCTTGAAAGTATGTTTCAATTTCTTTACCTCTGTGTGGAGAAGAAAGCTCCAGTGAAGTTGTGGGATTATTGCTTTAAACATATAAACATGTCTTCTAACATACTGCTTTGTGTATAACTTGTGTCTGTCAGCATCCACACCAGGAAGATTCTTAACAGTTTGACTCGTATATTTATGATAAGAAAATACTGTAAACAATGCATACGTCATATATAAACTAGGATTGCATGCCAAAATGTAATTAAATATACATGTCTATCTTCATAAAAACAAAGGCATTCTATAACAAATAGAAAGTTATTTTAGAATGGTTGCACGATGAGTGTTGTTTTTTCCTTTTACTTCTTATAAGTTTTTTAAAAGGTTTGTTTATATAACAAATATTTATCGAGCAACTACTGGACAGGAGGTTGGAACTAGAACAGGGCAAAAAGCAGTCTCTTTTTCATGGGCATTATGGTTTATTTGTTTTATTGCCAATAAATACAATGGAGACTGTAATCCAAAATGATAAAGGTTTTTCACAGGGGATTAATTCATCAATGGCTTTAACCTTTAAGGAGGCTAAAATTCAGTATTTTTTCTTTTTTTCCTTTCTGAGGAGAGGAAGATGCTGGTATCAAGCATGGTGATTTTTTGCCTTCCAGGCAGAGAAAAGCTGGCGACGTTGAAAGCTCTTTGGCACCAGAAGACGAGATACGGAAGATGATGAAATCATGGTGCCCTCCAGTCATCAGAAACAGTATAGTGGAGATTAGAGGCATCCAGTTATAGGAGCCCCTGACTCAGGCTTCCTCCTGGTTTCATGTCTCAGAGCCAGATGGGAGGCTGGTCTTGGAAGTCCACCTGTAAGGATGCTTGATGTCCAACTAGCAAAAGACCTTTTGAAAGATCTTTTTGAAAAGATCTTTTTGAAAGTACAAACTCAATTATGTCATTCTCCAACCACTTACATCATTTCAGTGGCTTCTCATTGCTGTTGGGCAGAAGACCAGAATTCTGAAGAAGTCCTACAAAGTCTTACATAATATGAATGTTGCCTTCTTGTCTCAAGAGTCTCCTCCTCGTTTCCTGGGTGCTTCAATAAGTATTGCTAAGTGAAAGTCGCTCAGTCGGGTCCGACTCTCATGGACTGTATCCATGGGATTCTCCAGGCCAGAATACTGGAGTGGATAGCCTTTCCCTTCTCCAGGGGATCTTTCCAACTCAAGGATCGAACTCAGGTCTCCCGCATTGCAGGCGGATTCTTTACCAACTGAGCTATCAGGCACACACCATAAAACCGCTTGCTTTAGGCGTTTGAATATCTATTTCCTTTACCTGGAATAATCTCTCACCTCCACCCTTCCTTTCACCTCACTGAGTTCATGTTCCTCATCTTTTAGGCTGAAGCTCAAGGATCCCTGGCTTGGACAAACCTTCCTTGATATTTTGGACTGATCCACTTCCCCTTATTATTTTCTTTGACAGCTCTGTGTGCATCTTTTCCTTAGCACATTCACACAATTGCACTGTTGTTTATTTGATTAATGTTTGCCTCTCCTATGAGGGTAGGGATGGTGTCTTTTATTTCCCATTTATCATTGATTCCTTGAGAGCCTGGAACTGTCCCTGGCATTGTATAGACCCTCAGTAACTGGTTGATGAATATTTATGAATGAGAGTTTAATGTTGTCATTTAGGACCACAGAACCTAAGAGGACAGGCTACCCCTGGGGTCCATTTGGGGAGTGAAACCGAAGAGGACATCAGATGAGTGTCTGTCCACTGGACGCAGGAAGAAAGACTTGAGAATAGATAGTGAGACTAAAGATCATTCCGGCCTGAATGGGCACCACTGCTTCCTCCAGTCATAAAATTCAGGGTTGAGTTCCCTGGTTTCTGTTCCGGATGATGAGAAGAAATGTATCCGCTGCATGTTTGCTGTTGCTGCTGCTAGGTCATTTCAGTCGTGTCTGACTCTGTGCGACCCCATTGACGGCAGCCCACCAGGCTCCTCTGTCCCTGGGATTCTTCAAGCAAGAACACTGGAGTGGGTTGCCATTTCCTTCTCCAATGCATGAAAGTGAAAAGTGAAAGTGAAGACGCTCAGTCGTGCCTGACTCTTAGCGACCCCATGGACTGCAGCCCACCAGGCTCCTCCGTCCACGGGATTTTCCAGGCAGGAGTACTGGAGTGGGGTGCCATTGCCTTCTCCGTCTGTGCATGTTTAGAAGGTGAATATTCTGAACATTTTCCAGTAATGCCCTAGGTGGTGAAATTGTAGTGCACTCAAGTTGTCACCAACAGGGCTGTAAGTAAGAAGCTATAGTTGAGTTAGTGATGTCACGTTTCTAAAACCCAGTGAAAGAAGGGTAAGACCAGTGAGGAGACATCACCCCCACTTCAAGGAGAACAGCTTTGCCAGTGACATTGGAGTTATGGTCAGGTGGGTCCCTTCTAGGCTGCTGTGGTCAAGGGAAGCTGGGCCACAGATTGGATGTGTAAAGGCTAGAATTTCATGGACAAGTAGGTTAAGGGAAAGACATTTGTGGACCTCATATGGAGAGAGGATAATACTTAGTTATTTGTAATCATAATGGTGATAATAAATACCACTTACTAAATATCTGGGCTTCCCCCGTGGCTCAGCGGTAAAGAGCCCACCTACCAATGCAGGAGACCTGGATGAGGATGATGCCCTGGAGAAGGAAATGACAACCCACTCCATCATTCTTGCCTGGGAAATTTCATGGACAGAGCAGCCCAGAGGGTTACTGTCCATGAGGTTGCGAAAGAGCAGGGCACGACTTAGTGACAACACAACAGCTGAACATCCACGATGTCTAGGCACTTTAAAACTTGACTTTACCTCTTCAGAAAGCCGTTAGATTTTCAGTTTTATTGTAAATAATGTAATCTGTATCTTATAAATAAGGAAACAGAGGCTCAAAGAGGTTAACTGACTTGTCCGGGACTCTACAGATACTAAACGATGGAGCTGAGACTCAAAAGTGGCCCATGGACAAGTGCTCAGGCCTGGTGCACTGGGAAGACCCAGAGGGATGGGGTGGAGAGGGAGGTGGGAGGGGGGACCGGGATGGGGAATACATGTAAATCCATGGCTAATTCATTTCAATGTATGACAAAAACCACTGCAATGTTGTAAATAATTAGCCTCCAACAAATAAAAAAAAAAAAAAAAAAAAAAAAGTGGCCCATGGCCTTAGACATGCTCCTTCTTCATTGACAGAACTGGCTCTGGGGGCTGCCCATGAAGGCAAACAGATTTTTCCATCAGGTCCTTTAGTAGAAATAAGCCACATGGACCTTGCAACCTGCTTCACACCAGGTGTATTCTCAAGGCATTGGGCTTTCTTCCTCCTCAATTCCCTTTGATGTTAGTGGGAAATCAGTTCCTGGAGGCTTCAGAAAATCACAATGGGACTTTGTGCTCAGTTGGATTTCATGACATCTACATTTCTGATAAAAGAATCCAGTATTTGTCTGTCTGTCTGTCTGTCTATCTATCTATCATCTATTTCTATTTAATAAGGGGCCATTAAATAATTTTCTAATTTAATGATGGAAATTAAACTTTCTGTATGTAAAGTAGGTAAAAGATACCTGCTTTAATTATTTAAGTAATATCCAAACATCAAAAGAAGCCCAAGTTGCAACACAAAGGAAAAAAAAAATCTTTAGGATCAGCAACTTTTAAAAGGCATGCAAGATGGTCTCAGACACACACCCAAGCTATGCTTAAGGCTTAATTTTTTAAAATACTGCAGTTTTACTGATGACAAGATCATGAATAATGCCACTATATGTCCATGGCATACTCTTATCCACCCAGCATACCTGTCATATTTATATACAAGCTACTTATTACTGTGGGGTTTCAATGAGGAAAAATCAATTAATTGGAAGTCTGGAAATTAATTGGAGGGACTGAGATGCTGATGAGTTTTCTTCACCATAAGCATGTCTGGCTCAACATTTAGCTCTTGAATATAGGCAAGAGAACAGGTGGCATTTTCACCATTAAGCACTGTCTCTATTATTAATAATCTAATAATCTGCATTATTTAGTCAGCACAAAATCTCCTCCTCTCCGACTTTCCTCTTTTAACGTTATGAGCATTTCTGTGTCCTGTTAGTCCTTTCTTGACTCTGAAATATTTTCTACCTAATTTGTAATCCCTTTTCTCTCCTTCTCGGGCAAACATCTCCTAAGCATCAGATGTGTTGGGCATGAAGAATAAGCTGACTCCTACTCTACAGTCTCTTTGGTCTGATGATTTCCCTTCTTAAGCTTCCAAAGGCAGAGCCTGGGGAAAAAAAAAAAAGATGCTCTCAATTCCCATTGACCTAGACTGCCCTGGCCATTTGGAAAGCCAAAGCCCTGGTCCTGGCATTCATTCCCCAGATGGTGAGCTGAGGGAAATTTGCTTCCTTCTCAGGGCACTTCTGCTGTTGGATAGAGCTCTTCATATGGGGAATGGAGAAGTAGTGTCTTATCAGCTCACCATCTGATTCTGTTTAACTGAGACACAGAAAGAGAGAGAGAGAGAGGGAGTTGTTTTTGTTCAGTTGCTAAGTCATGGCCGACTCTTTGCGACCCCATAGACTGCAGCACATAGGCTTCCCTGTCCTTCACTATCTCCCGGAGTTTGCTCAAACTCATGTCCATCGAGTCAGTGATGCCATCCAACCATCTCATCCTCTGTCACCCCCTTCTCCTCCTGCCCTCAGTCTTTCCCAGCATCAGGGTCTTTTCCAATAAGCTGGCTGTTCGCATCAAGTAGCCAAAGTATTGGATCTTCAGCTTCAGCATCAGTCTTTCCAATGAATATCCAGGATTGATTTCCTTTAGGATTGACTGGTTTGATCTCCTTGCTGTCCAAGGGACTCTTAACAGTCTCCTCCAGCATCATAGTTCAAAAGTATCAATTCTTTGGCATTCAGCATCCTTTATGATCTAACTCTCACATCCATACATGACTATTGAAAAAAACCATAGCTTTGACAATACTTACTATACTTTGACTATACTTTGTTGGCAAGCTGATAGAAAGAGAGGTAATAATGGAGATCTGACAATGAAAGAAAGGAGTTTGATGAATTCATCTCCTTGAGCAGGGTATAATGAGTACACAAGTACAAATGTTGTCAAACACATGTGGTGAATGGCATGCAGATTGGGCTGTGAACTAGTCATGAAGAATAAGGCCATATATTGGTCCATGGCAAACTGGAAATTAAATGGTTTAAGAAGCACTATTCTATAGGTCAATGATTAAATAAACTGCTGAAAAAAGTTCAGTTGGTCACTGATTTTGGAAAAAAAATGAAATTGTCTATCCCTATCTCACTCAGATTTATATCTCACAGCACATTAAACTTGTAAGAAATTCACCATTCAAGAAGCTTCCCTACTTCTGTTTAAGCTGGTGTTTCTCCAATTGAGTTTGGCATGAAATAATTTTCTCCACTGAATGACTCACCCTGTGGGAAAAGTAGAGAAAAAAGCTCCCTAAGAGTGAAGCATGTCAGGCAACTCCTCACCTGCACTCCACACCTAGAAAAGTAGAACATCTGGTTTTCCCAGTCAAATTTTGATATTGCACCATTCCCTGCAAGCTTCATCTGCCAGACATGCCCTTGAGCCCCCAGATTCTGGGGCTGCAGAAGGCAGGAAGAGACAATATCCCATCACTGTAAAGGTTTGCAGGGTTGGAAAAGAGACAGTTCCAAGCTCAAGTCAAGAAGACTTTATGATGCTGAGACTCTATGATGTGGAACTCTGAAAAGAAAATCAAGTCATTTTCTTTTCAGATTTTTGTTTTTTTTGTGGACCATTTCTAAAGTCTTTGTTGAATTTGTCACAATATCCTGTTTATGTTTTTTTGTTTGTTTGTTTGTTTGGCTTCGAGGCATGAGCTACACTCTTAGCTCTGACCTGTATTCCCTGCATTGGAAGGTGAAGTCTTCACCACTGGACCACCAGGGAAGTCTCTGCAAATCAAATCATTTTTCTCTGGATTTTTGTCTATCTACTCCTCTCCTTCTTTGCCTTTCTTTTACAATAGTTATTGAGCCTTGAATGTGTGCCAGGCACTGTACTAAGAGGTTAAGGATATAGTTGAAAATAAAATAGACTGCATTTACACTGTTGGGCTTCCCAGGTAGTGCTAGTGGTAAAGAATCTAACTGCCAATGCAGGAAATGCAAGAGACACAGGTTCAATATCTGAGTGGGGAAGATTTCTCAGAGTAGGAAGTAGCAGCCCACTCCAGTATTCCTGCCTGGAAAATTCCATGGACAGAGGAGCCTGGTGGGTTACACTCCGTGGGGCAGCAGAGTCAGACACGACCGAGTGACTGCACAGCACATTCCTACTCTTACGGCCCCCGCAGTCAAGTGGCGGTCCTAGACAAGCAATCAAGCCATTTTGCTAACATATTAAAGGTATGGTGGAGAGAAGAGACTTATGGGTCGTCAGAGGTCAAAAGTGGAACCTACACAATGAGGTCAGGAGGAGAAGGGGGTGACAGAGAAAGAGATGGCTGGGTGCTATCACTGACTCAGTGGACATGAGTTTGAGCAAACTCAGGGAGATAGTTCAGGACAGGGAAGCCTGGTATGCTGCAGCCCATGGGGTTGCAAAGAGTCAGACATGACTGAGCAATAACACAATCTGCAAGGTTGAGGGAAAAACTAGAAGACTTCTCAAAGGAAGAGAAAACCAGGGTGAGTACTGAAGGATGGAGAAGAGTCAGCCAAGGGAAGGGAGGCAGAGATGGGGAGGAAGCCCCAAGAAGATCCTTGTTACTGGATGGTGCACCGTTGAAAATTCTAGTGATGGAAGGATGCTTCTGAACCAAGGAGGCCACTCTGGCTCAGGTGGGACAGTTAACTTCCATTTCTCCTCCCCCAGTTTTCCTGCTTTCAGTGTCAGGGTATAGAGTCCTTACAGCGAGTCCCATTTTTGCTGAAGGAGGCAATGACTTTTTAATGGGACTGTCTTCAGCAGCAGAGGTCAGAGGCTCTGGCAACTTTTCTTATGAAAAACTGACTGATCTCCAAGGTCAGAACATGGTGAGTGAGGCTCATTAGAAAAAAATAATTTGTGGGAGTGAAGAGACCTTTGAGGTCCTTTTAGGATCTTGCCTAAATTCAGTAATTATGTCTGACTCACTCTTTAAGCAAACAAAGCAGTGAAAGAAGGGCGCTCAGAGAAGGGGGACAAGGTGAAGGAGATTCAGCTGAACCTGGCTGGGATTTTGTTTCAGCTGCAGTCATGCAGAAGGACTAGACTCAGTCTTCTCCGGCTATATTTCTGGTGGGTCACAAAGTGAGTGTTGATGTTTCCATGCTAGTGGTCACCAGCTCTTAGAGAGCCCTCATGCATAGAAGGGGTCAGTAAATGTGTGCTGGCATTATTGTTATCATTATTGTACCGAAAGTTGTGTTTCTCTCCTTGACATGCATTTTTATAAACATTGCAATTTTTATCCAGATAGCAACACCTCTTCCATTCAAATCCATAAGCTTTGTGGGGAAAAGATTGAATCTGATATATGGTTCAGGGATATTTTAGTTAGTAAAGCCACATTTCCTGGCCATGGTGATTGATTCAGGGCTGGGCTCATGGTCCCAATTGGATTCATGAAACAAGAGGAGACATTTTCTAGGAGTTTCTGGAATTGCACTTCCTCATTTTTGTCAGAGAGCTTCTAGTAGCAATTTCTCCCCATTGCTCTTTGTAAAATTCAAGAAAGCGTGGGTCTTTGGTAGTAACAACAGGCTGCCATCTTGTAACCATGGAGAGCAACATGGCTTAGTCTGAAACAGACCCCATGGGAAGCAGAAGAGAGATGGAAATGATGAAATCATTGAGAAAAGCTGTGAAAGCTTTGAGGTAACACAATCTTGGGATTCCTTGGGCTTTGTCTTTAGAAAAACCTATCTCTTATTATTGACTCATTTCTCTTTGCATTCCCTGCTCTACTATCTGCTATAAAAGTCATCTGTGTATATAGTGGAAGGAACATTAAATGTGGGATAACATGTATCTGGATTCCAGCTGGCTTTTGCTGTGTGACTTTAGGCAAATGACTTCACTTCTCTTGAGTTTATTTTCTCCCCTGTGATAGCAGGATGATAACACTTTCTTTATAGTGTTGTTAAGGTAAATAAGGTGACGTAGATATGAAGGGTCTAGCACAATTCTGGAGAAGGCAATGGCACCCCACTCCAGTGCTCTTGCCTGGAAAACCCCATGGACAGAGGAGCCTGGTGGGCTGCAGTCCATGAGGTCGCTAAGAGTCGGACATGACTGAGCGACTTCACTTTGACTTTTCACTTTCATGCACTGGAGAAGGAAATGGCAACCCACTCCAGTGTTCTTGCCTGGAGAATCCCAGGGACGGGGGAGCCTGGTGGGCTGCCGTCTATGGGGTCGCACAGAGTCGGACACGACTGAAGCGAATTAGCAGCAGCAGCAGCAGCAGCAGCAGCAGCACAATTCTGGCCTTACGAGAAGATGCTCAGTGATATTAAGCACTGCTCATTACGGGGGTAAGATTCAGAGCATGCGGGCAGCAGGGAATCTGAGCCTTCTTGCTCTGCTACTCAAGAAGAGTGATGGGTCAACAAGTGCTCGGGCCTGGTGCACTGGGAAGACCCAGAGGGATCAGGTGGAGAGGGAGGTGGGAGGGGGGACCGGGATGGGGAATACCTGTAAATCCATGGCTGATTCATTTCAATGTATGACAAAAACCACTGCAATGATGTGAAGTAATTAGCCTCCAACTAATAAAAATAAATGGAAAAAAAAAAAAAGAAGAGTGATGGGTCAGAGGTGAATATCCCTGTGGGTTCTGTGGCCACTGGCCTCTTCCCTGGGCTTCCAGGTTCTTTCGCTACAAATTAAAATGTTAACAAATGCAACTACTTTAAATTCTATGCTTTCCCCTTATTTTTGGAGAACCACGATAAATATTTTATCATGTATTTGGTGCTCATAAAGGATGGGCTGAGGTTTTAGAGCCAGAGATAGTATAAGTGGTCCAGCCTGCTCCACGGAGCATCTGCAGAAGTGTTGGGGAACGCTAACTCAAGGCTTTGGCAGGGCGGGTGGGCTCCCCTGTCTCCTTGTTGTGGGGCAGGGTGGCCCTGCCGCAAATATTCCAGCCTTACTCAGAATTCAACTAATCATTTTGGAGTGAATTCAGTCTGACTGGTTGGAATAGGAACGCTGCTTTCTGGAAGCCGGATGTCCTCCTCTGGGGCCTTCTGTGATTTTCTCGCTTTTTATTTTTGGCTAGGCTGGGTCTTTGGTGCTGCGCTCAGGCTTTCTGTAGTTGCGGTGAGCTGGGACTAATCTCTAGATGCGCTGTGTGGGCTTCTCTTTGCGGTAGCTTTTCCTCTCGCAGAGCACAGGCTCCGCGGGCTCAGTAGTTTTGTAGCATGGGCTTAGCTGCTCCGTGACATGTGGAATCTTCCTGGACCTGGGATCAAACCCATGACCCCTGCATCAGCAGGCAGATTCTTAACCACTTGGATATGAATTAGCAGCATGAATTGCTCTGTCTCATTCCATCCTCCTAGAACACTCTGTGTATTGTCCTGCTGATGCCTGCGATGCCTCTGTTTTCACTTCTCGGCCACAGTAGGGGCTCAGCTCTGCTGAGATCAGAACCCCATGCCTGGTACAGTTTAGGGCTCTGCTTGCCCATTTGCTGACTGTACTGAATTTATAGATTTTACGCTGGAGAGTTTCTCAGGGAGTGGTAGGCAGTGGAGCAGAGGGTGGAGGATAAGGTACCAGTGGTTCACCTCACTTGCTTTGGGAAGGACTTTGGTTGTAGACACACTCCTAAGAAAGACCTCCAGCCAGGAGAAATGAGCAGCAGGAGAGTCTATCAGTTAAGAACCCAGAGCTAATTTGCCTGAGTTTGAATTCTCATTCTGCCACCTATTAGCTATGTGATTCCAAGCAAGTCATTTAGCCTCTCTGTATTTTGCCCAGCAAGAGGACTCACAGTCAAGTCAGGCAGCTGGGATATGGCCAGATGTTTCTGTCAACGTGCACACGTCTCTTACAAATGCAAGTATACATGTAGACGTGCATGCGTATAGATAGCTGTGCATTTAAATGTCTGCTAGCACCTAGAGTGCTCACAACATTGTCACTTCAAAGTTGTGTGGTGAGTTTGGTAGCATCAGTCCTTCATTCAATGAATAAACATGTGCCAAGCACCTTTAAGGTGGCAGACCCTGTTAGGAGCTGAGGAGAGGGCTGTGAATTAAACATGCTCCCTCACTTGAAGGCACGCAGTCTATCACCAGTGAGTAACTGTGAGGCTGCGTGTTAAGGGCAGAGCCCGTGGGAAGCCCGGAGGAAGATGTCACCAAGTGTCCCAGCAGAGCGGGGAGGGGCCGGAGAGGCTGGTAGGGTGATGCTCGAGTTGCGTCATGGAGATGGGAGCTGCGTGTCAGGAGGAGGCTGGGCAGGGGTAGGGGTGCCTGAGGTAGGCAGGAGTGGCAGAACAAAGGTGGGGTGATTGAGACTGCAGATAATGGAGGTGATCTGGGGCTTCCTTTAATTTACGTGAATTATTTTTTCCCCCAGTGGCTGCTAAGTCAGAACGTAACTACTTATTAAGCTGTTTGGATCTCACTATTTAGCAAAGGGAGCAGGTTTTTCCTGTGGCCTAGGGTTGTGGTGAAATTTTTACTGAGGGACTTCCCTGGTGGTCCAGTGGTTAAGACTTGACCTGCCGAAGCAGGGTACATGGGTTCAATAGCTGGTTCTGGAAGATCTCACGTGCCAAGAGGCAACTAAGCCTGGGAACCATGACTACTGAAGCCTGCGTGCTCTGGAGCCCGCGCTCCGCAACAAGAGAAGCCCCCGCGGTGAGAAATCTATGGACCGCAACTAGAGAGTCGCCCCCCACTCTCCACAACTGGAGAAAGCCCTCCAGAGGCAATGAAGACCCAGTGTAGTCAAAAATAAATGAGTAAATACAAGTTAAAAAAAATAGTACTGAGACACCAAGTGTATCACCAACTGAGAAAATGTGGGCAATTCTATCCTAGACATAAGCATGAAGACAGTTTCCAATATTTTCTCCTTTTTCTCCTATACCAGTGTCCCCAGCTCTTTTCACCTGCACAGTGTTAAGGCTGTGACAATTATCTTTAGCCAAGAAAGAGAATCACAGGTCATTATAACTGCATGTACACATTTATTTGCACAAACTGCATACTCATATACACCTATACACACATACACAGAGGCAGGCAGAGTGATTCAGCCATGATGGAAACTTCAGAGGGTAATTAGCTTTGAGAAATGACAATAATTATTTGTCCATTAAGATATCATTACTATAGAAGAGGAGGGAATCACGATCAGGAATTTCCCAGGGAGGAATAATTTCCTTAGCAGTGTGGCTTCCTCTTGAGGAAAATCTGACTTGAAGCTTTCCTGACCAGTGGGTGAGCTATACCTTGTGGGCGGATGAGAAAGCACATGTAGAAATCCTGTGGACCCTGGTGTCTTCCTGAGGGTTTCTCATCTTTGCAGTCTTATCAGATTTTCCAATATACCCACAAAATTTCCAGAAGGAGACCATGTCATCCTGGCTTTGGGCTAAGTTCTGTCCATTTTGATTCCTTGCAATATCTTCAACCTTCCACCATCCCATAAAATTGCCCTGCAGCTCTTTAAGAATCTTAAACAACTGTGCCTCTTAAATTTTTTTAAAAAATTTATTCATTTGATTTCATCAGGTCTTAGTTGCGGCATGCAGCATCTTAGTTTTGGCATGTGGGATCTAATCCCCTGACCAGGGACTGAATCTGGGCCCCCTGCATTGGGAGCACAGAGTCTTAGCCACTGGACCCACTTAAGACATGTCCCAGCTTAAGCAGTGAGGCAGAAGCAAAGGGTTTGATTCTTCCTTTCTCCAGGCTTCTTCTATTCAAGCCTCAGTGGATTAAATGATGCTCTTCTGTATTGAGGAGGGCCATCTGCTTTATGGAGTCCACTGATTCAAGTGTTAATCTCATCCAGAAACACCTTCACAGACACACCCAGAAATAGTGTTTCCAAATGTCTGGACTTTCCATGATCCAGTGACATTGGCACATAAAATTAACCATCACAATCACCTTCAGATTTCTGTGATGCCTGGCATTCCTAGATATCTCGCTGTTTTTCTGAGTGCTCCTCTCAGGCTGTCAGTGATCCTCCTCCCTTCTTCCTGGGTCCTTTTCCTCTTGATGAGTTGAAGCCTTGGTCTATGGCCATCATGAAGGCTGATTTAGAGAGTATGTCTCAAACCTCTGATTTTCTCCCCCGTTCTTGACTTCCAGGTGGGTCACATCATCACCCACAAGCTCCAGAAGAACCTTTCGAGTTCATTGTTGTTGTTGTTTGGTTGCTAAGTTCTGTCCGACTCTTTGTGACCCCGAGGACTGTGGCCCACCAGGCTCCTCTGTCCATGGGATTTCCCAGACAAGAATACTGGAGTGGGTTGCCCTTCCCTTCTCCAGGGCACCTTCCTGACCCAGGGTTAAACCTGTGTCTCCTGCATTGGCAGGCAGATTCTTTACCACTGAGCCATCAGGGAAGCCCTATCAAATTCATTATCTCTTGTTTAAACTTGGTCATTTCCCTAAATTGCTGCATTTGTTAATAGTCATCCTATCTTCCTGGTCTCAGGGCTTTAAAACCTTGAGTTATCTCTCATTTCTTTCTTTACCTTATCCTTGATCTTTAATATAGTAATACAGGCTTCATAATATAATGAAGAATAAGACTGGTCTACCTCCTCTCCCTCTATCTCTGTTTTCCTTTTCTAGTTTTGTTGAGCAAGAATTGACATACACGCATGCCAAATTGCCTGTCATGTCTGACTCTTCGAAACACTATGGACCGTAGCCTGCCAGGCTCCTCTGTCCATAGGATTCTCCAGGCAAAAATACTAGAATGGGTTGCCCTGCCCTCCTCCAAAGGATCCTCCCAACCCAGGGATGGAACTTGCATCTCCTGTGTTGGCATGTGGCTTCTTTACTATTAGCATCACCCGAGAAGCCCAACAATTGACATACACCGCTGCATAAGTTTAAGGCATATAGCATGATGGTTTGATTTACATATATTGTGAAATGATAACCAAAATATGTTCAGCTAACATCGCTTTTTTTCCTCATTAAAATTTTAATAATAAAAAAAGATAAAAAGTAAATGAAAGAATTCTTCTTGTGATATGAACTCAGGATTTATTCTCTTAAGTTTCCTCGATACTGCATAGCAGTGGTAGCTATAGTCCCGTTGTATATTACACCTCTACTACTTATTTATCTTGTGACTGGGGGATTGTACCTTTTGACCACCTTCCTCCATTTCTTCCTCCCTTCCTATTCCCTGCCTCTGATAACTACAAGTCAGATATATATATTTTTTCCATGAGTTTGTTTTTTTTTTAATTTAGATTCCACATATTGGAATGATATTGGTCTGCAGTTTTCTTTTTTACCGTGGTGTCTTTCTCTGGTTTGGTATCAGGGTGATTCTGGCCTCTGTAAATGAGTTTGGAAGCATTTTTCTTCAATTTTTGGAATAGTTTGAGAAGGATAGGATAACTTTTCCTTAAATGTTTGGTATAATTCAACTGTTAGGTCCCGGACTTTTGTTTGGGGGGAGTTTTTTTTAAAATTACTGATTTAATTGGTCTGTTCTTATTTTCTCTTTCTTTCTTGTTCAGTCTTGAGAGAGTGTGCATTTCTCAGAATCTATCCATTTCTTGTAGGCTGTCCTTTTTGTTGGTATATAATTGTTCATAATAATTTCTTATGACCTTTTGTATTTCAGTGGTGTTGGTTTTAATTTCTCATCTTTCACTTCTGATTTTATTTATTTGTTCACTCTCTTTTTTTTTTCTCAATGAGTCAGTTATAAATTATATTTATCTCTTCAAAGAACTAGTTCTTAGTTTTGCTGATTTTTTCTATACTTTTAAGTCCCTATTTCTTCTTTGATACTTCTTTCTACTCACTTTGGGCTTTGTTCTTCCTTTTCTAGTTTCTTTAGGTATAGATTTAGATGGTCTATTTGAAACTTTTCTTGTCTGCTGAGGATAGCTTATATTGCTATGAACTTCCCTCTTAGAATTGTTTTTGCTGTGTCTTATACATTTTGGATCATGTGTTTCTGTTTTCATTTGTCTTCAGGTACTTTTTGATTTCTTCTGTGACTCATTGGTTGTTGGTTCTGCCTTTCTGGTTGAACCCTGATGAAGAGTCCAGGCCCCATGTTCTCATCTCATCTGTCTCTGCTATCTCTACACGGTAGCAGTATAAGTAGCAGACTAACTATCTGTGTTCTAGATAACTACACCGGGTTTGTAGAATTCTATGCTCCAGCCTAACTGCATCTCCATGAATATTCTATTTTACTACTTTGTACTTCATGCTTGCTTCTTCTCCAGCATACTTTGCCTGACTCTGTATTTTCTACTTAAAACTATCTAGAGGGGTGGGATGGGGCAGGACATGGGAGGAAGGTTCAAAAGGGAGGGGATGTATGTATACTTACGGCTGATTCATGCTGAAGTTTGACAGAAAACAACAAAATTCTGTAAGCAATTATCCTTCAATAAAAAGTAAATTAAAAAAATTAAAACTTTACCTAACCTTTGAAGCCACCTCATATTATTTGTCATCCATGGAAACCTTCCTAATCCTACTATCTTCTTCCTTTAAACCTTATAATATTATCTATCTCCTTGAAAATCAATTTATAAACTCCAAGGGTAGTTGGAAGGAATAATAAAAAGCATACATAGAAAGTACCCATACAGAGTACCTGGCACATGGCAGATGATGAGTGAGGACTTATTCTATATATTTTCCATCCTTGGAGTATGTCAAGAGCTCTGTAAATAGTGGTCTATGTCTTTCAATTTTCTGAATTTGGCAATGAGGCCAGGAGGCTCAGATGATTCATGTTTCTATGAAGCATCTTCTTTTCTGTGGCTGAGAGATGCTTCTGGAACACCAAGATCTATCCTTCTGTTCTGGGTTCCAATGCTGGACACACCTTTTCTTTCTTTTTTTAATAAAGGCAGGTATTTGTGAGATGATGGTGCTGATGACTGTCAGCTATAAAATGTTTCCTTTTATCCAATCAAATAATTGGAAGGAGCTGTGGATTCAATAAATAGCTATAGATCTAATTAATAGCACTGGATCTAATTTATAGCCATGTCTCATGTTTGCATCATGCTGCAGAGTTTCCGGAGGAGTTTCTCTCATTGGAAGCTCCCAGCAGTCCTTGCTGTGAAATAAGCAGGGCGGTTGAGGACATTCTGCTGGTGATGACGTTGAGGCACAGGTGGCTCCTGTGATATGTCTAAAGGTCAGAGTGAGTAATTAGAACTCACAGATCTTGACTCCCAGGCTAGGGCCCTTCTCTCTGCACTTGCCAAGAAGCAAAGTAGAAAGGAAGCTTTAACTTGTTCCAGCGCAAAATCCAGCTAGTTAGCATCTATTACTTATCCTGAATCTGTCGCTGCTCGATCGTTCAGGTGGTGGCTGTGGCTTTGCTTTACTCTCCCCTGATCCTCTTTCTACCTCTCCCGGTGCATCCACTACCCCTCTCCAGAATCCAGGATGCTGATCACATAGGTCACATATAAGAAACAGACTTTATTTGCCTATCGCTATATAACAAGCCAGGCTTCCCAGGGGGCGCTAGTGGTAAAGAAATCCACCTGCCAAAGCAGGAATCTTAAGAGATGTAGGTTCAATCCCTGGGTGGGGAAGATTCCCTGGAGGACGGCATGGCAACCCACTCCAGTATTCTGGCCTGGAGGATCCCATGGACAGAGGAGCTTGGCAGTCCATAGGATTGCAAAGATTTGGGCACAAATGAAGTGACTTAGCAGGCACACATAAAACAAGTCACCTTAAAACTTAATGACTTAAAACAAGAAGAATTTATTTTTTCTTACAATTTTGTGGGTTGGTTGGGAAGACTGGCTTCAGCTGGGGCAGGGTTTAGCTGAGCTGGAAGAAACAGGATGGTTTCATTCTTCAACCTGGCAATTGGCGTTTTAGATGGATGTTGTCTGGCATGGCCTGGTTTACCTCCATGGAGACTCTTACCTTTCATAGGCTAGACTGGTGGTCTACCTGGTGGTCTCAGGGCAGTACTCCGAGAGCACAAAGCCAGAGAATGCAAGGTCTATTGAGGCTGAGACTGAGATCCTGCATAGCATCACTTCCAGCTCAGTTCAGTTCAGATCAGCCACTCAGTCGTGTCTGACTCTTTGTGACCCCATGGACTGCAGCACACCAGACCTCTCTGTCTAACACCAACTCCCAGAGTTTACTCAAATTCATGTCCACTGAGTAGGTGATGCCCTCTAACCATCTCATCCTCTGTTGTCCCCTTCTCCTCCCACCTTCAATCTTTCCCAGCATCAGGGTCTTTTTCAATGAGTCAGTTCTTCTCATCTGGTGGCCAAAATATTAGAGTTTCAGCTTCAGCATCAGTCCTTCCAATGAACACCCAGGACTTATCTCCTTGAGGATGGACTGGTTGGATCTCCTTGCAGTCCAAGGGACTCTCAAGAGTCTTCTCCAACACCACAGTTCAAAAGCATCAATTCTTCTGTGCTCAGCTTTCTTTATAGTCCAACTCTCACATCCATACATGACTATTGGAAAAATCATAGCTTTGACTAGACAGACCTTTGTTGGCAAAGTAATGTCTCTGCTTTTTAATATGCTGTCTAGGTTGGTCATAACTTTCCTTCGAAGAGTAAGTGTCTTTTAATTTCATGGCTGCAGTCACCATCTGCAGTGATTTTGGAGCCCCCCAAAAATAAAGTCTGACACTGTTTCCCCATCTATTTGCCATGAAGTGATAGGACTGGATGCCATGATCTTAGTTTTCTGAATGTTGTTTAAGCCAACTTTTTCATTCTCTTCTTTTACTTTCATCAAGAGGCTCTTTAGTTCTTCTTCATTTTCTGCCATAAGGGTGGTGTCATCTGCATATCTGAGGTTATAGATATTTCTCCCAGCAATCTTGATTCCAGCTTGTGCCTCATCCAGTCTGGCATTTCTCATGATGTACTCTGCATAGAAGTTAAATGAGCAGGGTGACAATATACAACTTTGACATACTCCTTTCCCTATTTGGAACCAGTCTGTTGTTCCAAGTCCAGTTCTAACTGTTGCTTCCTGACCTGCATACAGATTTCTCAAGAGGCCGGTCAGGTGGTCTGCTATTCCTGCCTCTTTCAGAATTTTCCACAGTTTGTTGTGATCCACACAGTCAAAGGCTTTGGCATAGTCAATAAAGCAGAAATAGATGTTTTTCTGGAACTCTCTAGCTCTTTCAATGATCCAGTGGATGTTGGCAATTTGATCTCTGGTTCCTCTGCCTTTTCTAAAACCAGCTTGAACATCTGGAATTTCATGGTTCATGTATTGCTGAAGCCTGACTTGGAGAATTTTGAGCATTACTTTACTAGCATGTGAGATGAGTGCAATTGTATGGTAGCTTGAGTATTCTTTGGCATTGCCTTCCTTTGGGATTGGAATGAAAACTGGCCTTTTCCAGTCCTTGGCTACTGCTGAGTTTTCCAAATTTGTTGGCATGTTGAGTGCAGCACTTTCACAGCATCATCTTTTAGGATTTGAAATAGTTCAACTGGACTTCCATCACCTCCACTAGCTTTGTATGTAGTGATGATTCCTAAGGCCCACTTGACTTCACATTCTAGGGTGTCTGGCTCTAGGTGAGTGATCATACCATTGTGATTATCTGGGTCATGGAGATCTGTTTTGTACAGTTTTTCTGTGTATTCTTGTCACCTCTTGTCACCTCTTCTTACTATCTTCTGCTTCTGTTAGGTCCATACCATTTCTGTCCTTTATTGTGCCCATCTTTGCATGAAATATTCCCTTGGTATCTCTAATTTTCATGAAGAGATCTCTTGTCTTTTCCATTCACTGGTCAAAGCTGTCACAAGCCCAGCCTGACTTCAGCTCAAGGGTAAGGGAAATAAACTTCACCTCTTGGTGGCGCAGTGGTAAAGAATCTGCCTGTCAATGTAGGAGACACAAGAGAAGTGGGTCCGATCCCTGGGTCAGTAAGATCTTCTGGAGAAGGAAATGGCAACCCACTCCGGTATTCTTGCCTGGGAAGTCCTATGGACAGAGGAGCCTGGAGTACTACAATCCATGGGGTCACAAAGATCAGAAATGACTGAGTGACTGAGCGTGTACCCACATTTGATGGCAGGAAATCCACATTCATATTGCAGAGGGGAAGAGAATGAATTGTTGGGGCCATCTTTGGAAAAAATAGTGCATGGAATCATTGCGTATTAAATGAATTTGAAAAAAGGGGACTGGTTTTCTCATTCTTCTATGGAGCAGGAATTTCCGTTAGGGCTCATCTTCTATCATCAGTGTTCTCACCATCGCATCCTTCTATTGTTCATCTTCGACATGGCAACCAGAAAGCATCTCTCTGCCTCTCTCCACTCTGGATTAACTCAGCACTGGGCACTGGAAACTGATTCATCTCACTTGGGAATTCCCTAGTGTATTACTCACCTTTTCTTGTATCCCAGTGACATGGTTTGGTGTGAAACCAATTGGAACTAAACATCTTTAAAAAAGTATTCTCCACTTGCTGCAGTACAGGTTAATGTGATTCTCTGACTTGTGGTTAGAGGCAAAGACATGCTTTCCCACCTACTTTTATGCCCTGGAGCACTGCTGTTGTTTAGGAAACCCAAAGGAAGAGACATTTTGATTGGTGAAGTCTCTGGATACTTTGAGATTCCCTTGTCATACCATCAATAAGCTCTCCATTTCACTAATATTTCTAACACACTAATTTACTTATTAAATTACTTTTTTGGGGGGGGGGGGTAGAAGCCTGAGCCATGAGGCTTGTGGGATATTAGTTCTCCAATCAGAGATCAAACCCTGGTCCTCAGCAGTGAGAGCACCAAGTCCTAACCACTGGTCCACCAGGGAATTCCCAGATTGCTTGTTTCTTATTTGTGAGTGAATGCAACTAATTTTTTTTTTTACTTTCTATCACTGATTTATCTTGTTTTCAAACCACAATCTTGATTCCAGCTTGTGATTCATCCAGCCTGGCATTTCATATAGTTCCATGTCCAGTTCTAACTGTTGCTTCTTGGCCTACAGGTTTCTCAGGTGGCAGATAAGGTGGTCTGAGAGATATACCAATATAGTTTTAGAGAGTGATACAGTTAATGTCACCGTGAAAAGCTGCTAGAGCTTAAAATTGATCATGGTTTCATTGTACAACTTATGATTGTTGGAATCATTCACATTTTACTCAGGATTTTTTTCCAACCTTGTATATGTTATAAACATATTTATTGCCATAAAATTAAAAAAAATATGATGCCTCATGAAATTTTGAGTGAAGAAGAATTTTTTGATGAATTTTATGCTGATATTTTGAAGAAGGGATTGGCAACCCACTCCACTATTCTTTCCTGGAGAATCCCATGGTCAGAGGAGCCTGGCGGGCCACAGTCCATGGGGGTGCAAAGAGTCAGACACAACTGAGCAACTAATACACATGCTGATAGCTTGTTTGAATGTCCTAGCAACATGTGTGTGTGTGTGTGTGTGTATAGTCTCAGAAGATGATAGCTTTTCAGAATATCATTCTGATTCAGATAATGTGAATATTAGACCAGCAAAAAGGCAAAAAACTTTGATGATTGGTTCTGATAAAGAAATTGAAAATGAAATTCATAATGGTGGTGAATGCTACTTTGCTTCTGCAGAAGAATGGACTGAAGACAACATTTCATGAAGATTAGAAGACTTTACATATGTGTCAGAGGTAGCTATTGAATATAATAACCCCCAAAGTGCTAGTGAAATAATAGAATTAATTTCTGGCTGGTCAAAATAAAAACCGCCAGCCACAGGCATTAGTTTCTGCAAAAATCCCCTGGTCAATAATGTGTTAAGACTATTTGCTATGGACTTATATGTCTGGATTGAAATTTGAGGCTGAGTAGTGAAAACTGTTTTCCCTTTCTTGGTAGCAGTAAGCCAGCCATATGGATAATCTGAAGGGCTGCAAAGAAACAAAATCTCTAAATCAGTTGATATATAACTACGTTTCATAGCTTAGGGAATTATCACGTTCAAATAGCATCTTTATTTTTTTTCTCTAAGTTGTCACACATTTACTCTGGTGGAGTCATTTTTCCCCCATTCTTTTCTGTATATTTTGTTAAGGACACTTATGTAATTGTTATTTTCCACGTGCACATCTTCATGGAGTTTCAAGATTGGTAGGAGAAACCTACATAGCAGTGTAGCAAACACATTGAAGTCACTCAACAAATCTTTAAAAAAAGCTATGTGGGCTGCTCGAAACTATATGGAACAGTTTTACGAATATAGTCTCTAGTGTTCTCCAGTACATAACAGATGCCCTGCATTTAAACAGTATTTATTGATGGACAAAAGTATGCACCGATGAATGAGCCCCACTCACGAGCAGTGCAATGCCTCAGAGTTGGCTTGTTTTGTGAGAACAGGACTTTTCAGGGAGTCAGTCACCTAGCCTGACTATGGAATGATCAACTCTACCCCCATTCTCTTCTGGTCTCTCTCTCTTTTCAGGAGTCTTTCTGCCTGCTTGCCCACCTGATGGACTCAGCCTGACTCACTGCCTTACTCTGGGCATCTGAGGGATTGCTTCCCACTACAGCATGCTCTCTTTGGGAGATTTCAATTGTTTTTGAATTAGTTATAGTTTCAAAAGCAAATGGCTCCCATTATTAGAATGCATGTTTTAAAATTACCTCATGTTGCCAACTTGTCGGCTTTAACTTGTCATCAGAGAATTCAGCATGTTCATGGGAACAATAGACTTTTGAAAAAAATCAAGCCGAATGAACCAATATAGTCAAGGAGTAAAGGAAATGGCCTTTGAAATATCTTTCACTTCTGTAGATATGCCTCGCTTGTTTTACCATCTATACAATGGTGGCGAGACTTTGGATTCTGTTTTTTAGAATAAGTTGAGCAGTCAATGGTGTGCTATATAAAACAGTTCATTGAGTACAATACTCCACTGGATTCTCCAGATTTGTCAACATATTTTTAGTAAATGTTATTTTCATGCACACACAACATAGCCTTATGCCAGATATCAAAGGAATGCGTCTGGTATAAGTGGCATTATTTTCCAGCTTTATGGATGCAAGAGTGACAAATAAGAATTGTATATATTTAAGGTGTATAAAGTGATGATTTGATACAAGTATATATTGTGAAATGATTGCCACAGTCAGGCAAATTTACACATCCATTACATCACATAGTGGTGGACCCTCCCTAAACTCAAATGGCAGATTATCATGACAAAAATCATGGCCAGGTATTTGACCTGGAAACTAGTCTTGAATAAAATTATATTATAAACAGAATATCATAGCTCAGTTGGTAAAGAATCTGCCTGCAATGCAGGAGACCCTGGTTCGAGCACTGGGTTGGGAAGAGCCACAGGAGAAGGGAAAGGCTACCTACACTAGTATTCTGGCCTGGAGAATTCCAAGGACTATACAGCCCATAGGGTCGCAAAGAGATGGACACGAATGAACAAATGACTTTTACTTTCACTTTCGTAAAGAGAATAGTTTTCAATCAAAATGCAAATAGTAGTCAGCTATTACCATAAATTTAAATACATACATTCGATTCGTCTCCTATTGCTGATCTTTAATCTATCTACAGATCTACCTACCTACTTACCTACCTACTTATCTCCCTACATTGACTTTTCGTTGCTGCTTTAACAAATTTTCACAAATACAGGGGCTTGAAATAACACAATTTGTCATTTATCTTCTTCAGATCAGAAGGCCAAAAATGGATCTTACTGAGCTAAATAAGGATGTCAGAGCCTTCCCTTCTGGAAGCTCTTGGAATTAATTTTCTTGCTTTTTCCAGCTACTAGGTGCTGCCTGCATTTCTTGGCTTATGGCCTCTTACATCTTCAAAGCATCAATAGCTGATAGAGTCTTTCTGACTTTGCATCACTCCTATATTGACTCTTCTACTTCTTCCCTTCATGTTTAAGAACATTTGTGTTTGCTTTGGACCCACCCAGATAATAGAATTATCTCCCCATCTCTGGGTCAGCTGATTTGCAACCTTAGTGTCACTATAAACTTAATCCCCTTTTGCCATGTAACCTAACATATTCAGAGGAAGTCAGTATCTTTGGAGGATCACTATTCTATCTGCAACTAACCACATGTATGGTGAGAGGAAACTGAACATAATGCTAGTGATTCTCCACAAATTAATTTTTAGGTTAAATGCAATTTCAGTGACAATTCCAACAGGAATTTTGTTTGTTTACTAGTTATTGAACTTGATAAATGGATCTTTAAGTTTACACAAGTGAGTAAAGAGTCAAAAACAACATAGCAAACCAAAACTTGGAACTAAACTTACCAGGATTCAAGACTTAAGATATTAGTAATGAAAATAATGTGGTATTACCTTACAGATAGACATATTGGATAGATGTAACAAAGAATATCAAATAGGTTCACATATATAAAAATCAAATTGGACTTTGACAGAGATAGCATTTATGTCAGTGATAAAGAATTCATAAAGTTCAAACAATTGGCTAACCATCAGGTAAAAGAAAATTCTTACTTTCCTATGAAACTATAAATTCTAAGTGTATAATGACCCAATTATGGAAGCAAACTGGAAAATATTTAGAATATCTTTATGATTTTGAAGAAGGGAAATTTTCTTAACAGGATTCCATATGTACAGAGTATAGAGGAAAATATGGATGTATTTGATCTCAAAATTAAAAAAATTTGATATACTATCATAAACCAACTTATAAAGATCATTCACAAACTATCAACTCAAAATCAGCAAAGGATAAAAATGTAGAACACAACAGAGCTTCCTACAAGTCAATAAGATAAACAAATCTTGTAAGTAGAAAAATGGGCCAAAGATGTGAATAGTTAATTTACAAATAAGAGTAAACTCAAACAACACATGAAAAGTTCAACCTCCTTGTAACCAAAGATATGGAACAAGGCACTGTCATTTTGTAAGGATTACAGCAGTAAAAATTACTTAGTCTGATTACTGGCGAAGCTATAGGGAATCAGGATCTGTCACCTACAAAAAAATATTTGCAACCGAACCACTTTTGAGAGCAAGTTGATGATAGGTAGTAATGCTGAAGTTGCACATATATTATGACCCAGCAATATTATTTCAAGACACATTTTCTAGAAGAGCTGTTACATACATACTGAGGAAGTATAGTCTCTATAGCCCTTGTTTTTTTATGTGAAAATAAACCCTTTTGGAAGGGTTGTGTTTCATATACATATTGAGATTCTGTGTGTTTGTGTATGTTCAGTTGTGTCCAACTCTTTGTGGACTCATGGACTGTAGCTCAAAAGCTTCCTCTGTCCTTGGAATTTTCAAGCCAAAAATACTGGAGCGAGTTGCCATTTCCTGCTCCAGGGATCAAACCTGCATCTCTTGAATCTCTTACACTGGCAAGCAGATTCTATACCACTAGTGCCACCCGAAATTCCGCAAAGCCATTAAATAATCTGATTTATGAAATCTCAAAACAACATTGAGGAGGAAAGGAGTTGCGATAGATTATTATATTGGTTTTACAACAAATTTCTTTGTTAGGCGTGCTTCTTACATACAGCCACTTCTTCATGGCAGATGCTTCTTTAAAGCCACCAAGGGATAGAAAGGCTGTAGCAAGATGGGGTTACCCTCTATGTGATCAGAGTAACAGAATCACATACTTCGCATCACCTTTGCCTCATTTCATGGGTTAGAAGTAAGTTGCAGGTCCTATTCACGCTCAAGGAGAGGGAATAATACAAACATCTGAATACTGGGAAGTGGTGATTATGGGAACCACCTTAAACTTGGTTTCCCACAATTTTGTATCATTTATGTAAATATTTCAAAGCACACACAATGACTTTCTTGAATCTCCAGGAAATTATGATGCGTGAAAAAAGCCATCCTTCAAAGATTGCATAATTTATTTGCTGTTGTTGTTCAGTTGCTAAGTTGTGTCCAACTCTCAGGCTCCATGGACTGCAGCAGGCCAGGCTTCCCTGTCCTTCACTGTCTCCCGGAGTTTGCGCAGATTCATGCCATTGAGTTGGTGCTATCTAACCATCTCATCTTCTGCTGCCATTTATAAAATATTCTTATAGTGACATAATTATAGAAATGAAGAATAAATTAATGGTGGCCAGGACTCAGCTATAAAGGAAGGCAGAGAGGTTGGTCTGAGTATAAAAGGAATAGGAATGGTACAGAACTGTTCTGTATTGTGACTGTCAATGTCAATATCTTGCCTGAGATATTACACATGGTTTTACAAGATGTTAACATTGGGGGAAACTGGCCATAGTACGTGGTGTTTGTGTTATTTCTTAAAACTGCAGTGGACCACAATTATCAAAAATTTAATTAATAAACTACAACAAATAAAGCAGAAAAAAAGTAAAAAAATCAGAAAGTCCAGTGTGAGCCCTGCATGGTGAGCATAAAACCATAAGACAAAAACAAACGGAGAAAAACATTGCAAAGATGCGAAAAGCTGTTGACCTAAAAAGACAGCTAAACTCATCATTGGAGGGAGTAGAGGGTAGATCTGCTCTTCAGTAAATCAACTCACTAACTTGGAGGGCAAAGTTGAGACATACAGAAGAAAAGAATAAACGTTAAATGACTTAATTAGTTTAGATCAATCATGAAATTTCTGTTTATATTTACTTACATAGAAAACCTGTGAATATTGCTTTATATGTATTTTATGCATATAAATATGGGCTTCCCTGGTGGCTCAGATGGTGAAGAATCTGCCTGCAATGCAGCAGACCCAGGTTTGACCCCTGGGTCGGGAAGATCCCCTGGAGAAGGGAATGGCAACCCACTCTGGTATTCTTGCCTGGAAAATCCCATGGACAGGGGAGCTTGGAGGGCTATAGTCCATGGGGTCACAAAGAGTTGGACATGACTGAGTGACTAAGGCTTTCTTTTCACATGGTTTATATGTACACTCTCGTTACTTTTCAAAGAGGATATGTGAATATTACTCTATAAGGTATTATGCCAAGTTATTAATAGTGATTTTCTTTGAACTGGTACTCTTATTAGTGATTTTAATGTTCATTTTATAGGTTCAGATACACAATTTTCTACCATGAATATGCCTTAATATTAGGTGAAAAATGATTAAAATCAACATAATTTTGTACATATTGCCCATCTGCAATTATGTAAAAATATATACAACAAAAACCTGGAAGGAAATCTTGTACACTAAATGTTAACAAAGGCTCTGCCTGGAGGATTGGATTTAGTTGTTTTTATTTTCTCCAAGTAGCACTGAGCAGCCTCCAGACTTTATACAGTGATTAGTTGTTCATTTTATAATCATATAGATAAATTTAAATTAGAATATAAAATTTTATGGATACTATATGATAGCAAATATGTAAAAGTATACACTGAAAATTGATGGGAAGGAAAACAGTAAAACATTGGAATACTATAGATGACCTTTTTTATTCTTTCAGTTTTCAAATATTTCCAAAATTTTTATCATGAACATATATTGTTTTGATAATGGAAATATTCCAAAGAATAAAGAAGGGATTAATTAGCTGTTATAGGGAAAGTTGGGTATGAGGAAATATTTCCAAACATAAAACATTAGGAAATCATAAAAGAAAAAAAGAAATATTCAAATAGCTAAAACATGGAAAAATATTTAGCCTCTGTAAATGAAATTTCAAAATTTGAAATTATTTTGGACATAGATTCATTTTTTTTCTTTACATATAAGTCAACATTTAGATGATTGAATAATATATCATCCTTATGAAGGAATAATATGCATATATTAAAGATCCTTGAGAAAATATGTAATAAGATATAATCTGTGAAAAAAGAAGAAAAAATATTGTATTTACAGTTTGTTTTAAACTTACCAACTATATATTTTTAAGAATTAAGAAAATGAACCAAAAATATTTATAATAGCTGTATCTTAGGGTTGGAATTTTAGAAGACTTTATTATCTTTCTTAAGGCCAATATTTTTATATTTTCTAAAATCAAACCAGAAGAAAGATGCGTGCTGTAATAAATGTAACAGAACCACATCAAGGACCAGTCTGTAAGTTCAAAAGATTCTGTGCTTGGGTAGTGAACTTTCAATAATATAAAGTTCCCTAGAAAATCTAATACAGTTTACTCATTATTTATGGCTGAAGCTCCAATACTTTGGCCACCTGATGTGAGGAGCCAACTCAATGAAAAAGACCCTGATGCTGGGAAAGATTGAGGGCAGGAGGAGAAGGGGACGACAGAGAAGGAAATGGTTGGATGGCATCATCAACAGAATGCATGAGTTTGAGCAAACTCCAGGAGATGGTGAAGGACAGGGAAGCCCGGCATGCTGCAGTCCATGAGGTTGCAAAGAGTTGGACACGACTGCAGAACTGAACAACAAATCAGCCAAGAGGTGTTTGGAATACTGTAGTAAACAAGCTTGCCTCTCTACAGCTTATACTCAAAGATGGAATTTGGAAAACCATCTACTGCAAGTCCCATTCGGATTATTTTGCTAGGACTTCCATAAAAAAATACACACTGGGCACGTGGCTTAGACAACTATTTATTTTCTCACAATTCTGGAGGCTGGAAGTCCAAGATCAAGGTGCCACCAGTGTTGGTTTTCTCTGAGGATTCTCTCCTTGGCTTGCAGATGGTGGACCTCTTGCTGGTTCTTTACACTGGTAACCTCTCTGTGCCCAGTGGCCCCATCTCTCACTCTTCTTGTAAGGACACCAGTCATATTGGACTAGAGTTCCACGCCCCTGACACCATTTTAACTAAATCGGCCCCTTAAAGACCTTATTTCCAAATATGGTTACATTCTGAGATATTCGGGTTTGGGTCTTCAAACATGTGAAAATGCTTCTAAGCTCATAAAAACACACCTCAGCTCATAACACTACACTTCTTTAATTGTCTTTTGTGATGCTTTATATCCTGTGCAGGGTCAGTTCGAATATCTCCAGGGAGATAGCAGTACTCCCCAAGGTCATCAGGGGATAGAGTTTAAATCTGTCCCCAGAGAGAAGTCAGAGGACCCAGACTTCCTGAGGAGAGTGCTGGAATACTTGGCACCTTGATTCTGCAACTCCCTTGACTGGAACCAACTCTGCATTTGGAGAGTGACGTGTCCAACTGTGACTTACCTTCCGCATCCTGCAGCCATGGCAGGACACAGAGGCATGGGTAATTTCCACGTGGTTGAGCTCTTTACCATTCCCTCTTCCCTTTACAGACAGCCTGTGACATTTTGTTTGTTTGTTTTGTTTTTAGAAGGGATTCCTTACCTTCACTTCTCTCTCTCTTTTTTTAAACTGATCACCCTGAAAACTTTCCGGACCTTTCACAGATGGGATTACAAAGACAGTTTTCCTGAAATGGACCGGTTCAAAAGAATCAGCTTACTCTTTTCTCCGGCAGCCAGCTTTTCATCCTGGGTCACATGTCACTTCTAATTGTGGGCATGGTGTTCAAGTTCCCCTGGGGCTGAAATTTCCCCCAAGTAAATCCTCTCCTTTAGCAGCTGCAGGAACGTGTCAGCGAGAGTGATTTTCAGATGTTCCACCTCTACAGGAGGGAGCAGCTCCGAGCGGCAGCAACCCCAGGGATCAGTCATCTCTAATCAATGCTGACACAGCCTTCCTCAGCTGACACTGAAGGATGCAAACCGATGAATCCCCGGAGCCCCTGGGCATGGGGTTCTTCTTGTGTGTGCATGTTAGTTGCTCAGTCCTGTCTGACTCTTTGCGACCCCATGGACTAGCCCACCAGGCTCCTCTGTCCATGGAATACTGGAGTGAGCATCCCTTCTCCAGCCGATCCTCTCAACCCAGGGATCCAGCCAGGTGTCCTGTATTGCAGGCAGACTCTTTACTGTCTGAGTAACTAGGAAGTCAGGGGTTCTTCCTACTTCTAAGTTGATGGGCTGTGTTTTCAGGGGAGAAAGTGCTGGAACTGTTGGGGCTGATTAAAAAATAACTAGAATTTTCACCAATTGTGATCTATGTGGTCAAATGGTATTTGGGGCTCTCATGAGAGAGGCACCATACCCCAGAAAGACTCAGATGTAATTTGCTCACCCTGAGAAAGGTTCTCAAACATCTTCAGAGGACATTAGGGTTCTTTCTAAGTGAAGCCTACTGACAGGTGAACCAGAAATTTCTTTTTATCCCATCATTTTATTATGAAAAATTTCACAAAGATAGCAAAATAGAAAGCATGGGAACTTCCCTGGCTGTCCAGTGGTTAAGACTCTGCACTTACACTGCGGAGGTTGTGGGTTCGATCCCTGGTGGAGGAACTAAGATCCCACATGCCTAAAAAGTAAAAAAAAAAAAAAAACAACAAAACTTTAATGTATATAATGAGAATAAATAATAGCTTTAAAAAAACTGAAAGCATTTTATAGTGGGTATCTTCATACTCATTACCTATGTTCCACCATTAACATTTTATGGTACTTGCTTTAGTTTATATTGAAATATTCTTTCTAGTCATCAATCCATTCTCTCTCTCTCTCTCTCTCTCTCTCTCTCTCTGTCTTTGGTGCATTTCAAAGCAAATTAGAAATATCTCAATACTTCTCCTAAACACTTCTGAATGTAACCAGAGTTCAGTATTTGTTTACAGATTTTCTTCTTAACAGGTAAAACCTACTGCAGTGAACCACATTAATTACAAGTGTATGTTTATTGCATTTTGGCAAATACATATACCTAGGCAACTCAAATAACTATCAAAATATTTAACATGATCATCACTTACAAAGTTTCCTCATGTCCCTTCCCAGTCAATCCCCTCTTCATATGTTTTTCCATCCTGAATTAGTTTTGCCTGTTTAGATCTTCACAAAAAAAGAATCATATAGTACATATTATTTTGTATGTCTTCTGCTACTTAGCATGACAGTTTTGAAGTTTATCCCTGTTGTGTATTAGTAGTTCTTTCTTTGTTATTGCTAAGTAGAATTCCATTGGATAAAATATACCACAGTTTGCTTATCTAATTTCCTATTTGGACACATTGAATGTTTACCTATTCTCTTACTTGGACACATTGGACTTTTCAGTTTTTACCGAATATGAATAAAGTGAATGTAAATGTTCTTGTACAAGTAGAAGACTTAAGTTTTTCCTCTCCATATATACCATGCAATATTTTCAGCTATATAATCCATTCATCCACCCATCCAATCATTCAGTCAATCATCCATCCATTCATCTATCCATCCAGCTATCTTCTCTCTTTTAAAAGAAAGTTTTAATTTTATTGGAGTATAGTTGATTTGCAATGTTGCACCAAACAATTACAGAAACATTGGATTAGGGCTGAAAGGGAGGGAGGCTTCTAGAAGAAAGAATAGCTCAAGAAATTTAGACAAGACTTCCCAGAAGTTAGAAACATAGATAACTGTAGTAATGGCTGCCATGGTGCTCTTTCCTATGGCTTCCTTCAGTAAAAACCAGTCTTGGGACTTCCATGGTGGTTCAGTGGTTAAGACTTTGCCTTCTGTTGCAGGGGCTGCAGGTTTGATCCCTGGTCAGGGAGCTATGATCCCAGGTACCTCTAGGCCAAAAAACCAAAACATAAAGCAGAAACAAAATTGTAACAAATTCAATAAAGACTTTAAAACTGGTCCGCATCAACAAAGAAGTCTTAAAAAAAAAAAAAAGGCTGAAGTCTTCACCATTGAAATCAGTTCAAAGGAAGTGATCTTGCAAGGGACTTTATTGAGCTAATTTCCTGCTTATCACCATCTCCTCTAGAGCTTATCATCTCTATTAGCTTACTAGCAGGTCTATTTCAAGTTTTGATCTAGCTTGACTGGAGCTTTTCAGAGGGAGGTTTAAGTTTTAGGAGTTTATTCTGTCTTAGAGTTACAGACTTCTTTTGAACAGCTCTGTGGAGCTGACTCATAGAATCAGCCAAGCTTTCTCAAGTGCAACAATTCCAGAATGTACTAACTCGGAGATGCAATGCTTGGTTCCTTTTAAGTCATTGATTAGGTTGCCAGATAAAATACAGGACACTCAATGACAATAAATTTCAAAGAAACAACAATTTTTTAAAATATGAGTGTGTCCCAAATATTGCATGGGATGTAAGTATTATATCTCAAATATTAGTTGCTGTTTATTTATACAAAAAAGTAATTCATTTAGTTGAAATTCAAACTTAATGACATGTCCCGTACTTTTATTTGCTAAACCTGGCAGCCCTAGTCAATGGAGAGAGGATTTCTGGCCAAGTGAATTTTACCCATGAAGGAAGCCAAACCCATAAAATACCAAAACTTTCAAAATAACCATGAGGGAAATGTTAATTGCCTTATACATCTCTCAGTCTTTTGAATTAGAACAAATGGATACATCACAAAACTTTCTTGATGACCTGATGTCATTGGTGTGAATATTGATTATTACAGTGTGTGATGTAGTCAAATTTACTAGAGGATATTCAGGCTGCTTGTCTTTATATTAAATGCTACCAGACGTCTGTCACTTTAGAATTTTAAATGTTTTTTAATCACTTTTTCTCCACTCCCCTCATTATCAAATTATCAATTAAACCCCCTTGTGGCCATCAAAAATTATTTTCTCAGAGTCTAGAAACACTTAACTTTTCTTCTGCCTAGCCTGATGTCAGTAAACAATGAGATAGTACTAATTCTTGCTAGCAGTATGTGTAAACAAGAATTAGGGTCTAGTATGAAAAGGTATAGGGCTTCCCAAGTGGCTCACTGGTAAAGAATTCACCTGCCAGTGATCACTGGGTTGGGAAGATCCTCTAGAGGAGGAAATGGTAACCTACTCCAGTATTTGCCTGGAGAATTTCATGGACAGAGGAGCCTGGCAGGCTACAGTCCATGAGGTTGCAAAGAGTTGGGCACAACTAAGTGACTGAACATGCATGAAAAGGTATTGAGCTCATGATAAATATTTAACATTTCAGAGATTTTTAAGAAACTAACTTCTTTTAATTTTACTTTTCTCAAACATGTGTTCACTCACTTTTTACAATAATATTATTATCAAAAAGAGGTTTATAGAGACCTCTACAGCTTCAACATTTAAGACATAACATTTATTATTTTTTTTTCCATTTATTTTTATTAGTTGGAGGCTAATTACTTTACAATATTGTAGTGGCTTTTGCCATACGTTGACATAACATTTAGAATTAATCTTTAGAAATACGCATCTTTAAATGGCTAGAGGATGATTTTAAGCTGAGTGTTCCCATCTGAATATTATGTTGTCTCCAAATAGTGTATTCATTCAATTTACACAACTGCGTGGGTCCTGTAGGCAAATTCCCACCTGGTCTCATGTTCCCTCTAGGGGATCTTCCCAGCCCAAGGATCAAATCCGGTCTCCTGCATTGCAGGCAGATTCTTTCTGAGCCACTAGGGAAACCTCCCAGGTTAAGCAGTGTTGTTTAAATGTGAAAGCACCATCCCTTCTCATCTAGACCTTTCTTCGGATGTCCCAGGATAAACACTGGATCTTAACCTGTCCTGCACATTTTTTTTTGGATTTCAAACTTTCAACTAAATGGGGAAGGAAAAATACATTTTTTTTAAAAGCTGCATATTTCAAGGAGAACACTCAGCTTCTAGCAGAAAGGTGACCCTAATCCTTATCACTTTACTGTTTCTTCATCTGAGAATCTTTGTGTGAAAGAATCTAAGTCCTCATGACATTTGCCAGGGCATAAAGAAGTCCCCGCTGGCAGATACTCATAAAAGTTGGGGTTACACTTCTGCATCAAAACTCCTGAAAGTTTATCCACCAGATTTCCCTAAGGATGAAACCTGCTATAAACATCCGCCAAAGTCCATTACCTGCAAAGGTACTTTTTCCTTTGAACTTTTCTCCAAGAAACACTCTTCTGCTCCTAAGTTCTTTGAGAATGTGGGCTGTGTTGGTCTTGCTTCCTGGTTATTCCCTGCACTAGCCTACTGCCTGCCTCATGGTAAGTCCTCAAGAACTATTTGCTCAATGAATATATTAAGAAAGACTGAAGATTGATGAGTGGCATAGTGGCTCCAGTGGCAGATGTAAGAATTCTTAAGTGAAGGAATTCTTATTAACACAAGGAGAACAGTTTCTGTGGGTTGAATTAGCATTTTTTGAATAGCCAATAAATATATATATTTAAGTATGAAAGTACCACACTGGGAAGAAATATGGTCTATTGTTGTGGTGCTGGTTTAGTCACTAAGTTGTGTCCAATTCTTGTGAACCCATGGACTGTAGCCCACCAGGCTCTTCTGTCCATGGGATTTCCCAGGCAAGAATACTGGAGTGGGTTGCCATTTCCTTCTCCAAGGAGTCTTCCTGACCCAGGGACCAAACCCAGGTCTCCTGCATTGCAGGCAGATTCTTTGCCGACTAAACCACCAGGAATCTTTTCCTTTCTTCTTCCATTCCTCTAGTCCCTTCCTCTGCCCCTTCCTTCCATCTACAATTATATATAAATACAGATGTAGGAAAATGATGTTCATTTTTTTAATTGGTGAGAATTTTGGTAACTTTAAAAAATACTTTTATGTATTACATGAAAAAATTTTGTAATAATCTAATAATCTTATATTGTCAAAAGAAATTAAAGTCAATCATCATTTAAACTTAAAAAAATGGTCTTTGAAGATCACTTGAAATTTAGAGTCAGTTGTGATTGCAGCCATGAAATTAAAAGATGCTTACTCCTTGGAAGGAAAGTTATGACCAACCTAGATAGTATACTAAAAAGCAGTGACATTACTTTGCCAACAAAGGTCCGTCTAGTCAAGGCTATGGTTTTTCCAGTGGTCATGTGTGGATGTGAGAGTTGGACTGTGAAGAAAGCTGAGTGCCGAAGAATTGATGCTCTTGAACTGTGGTGTTGGAGAAGACTCTTGAGAGTCCCTTGGACTGCAAGGAGATCCAACCAGTCCATCCTAAAGGAGATCAACCCTGGGTGTTCATTAGAAGGACTGATGCTGAGGCTGAAACTCCAATACTTTGGCCACCTCATGCGAAGAGTTGACTGATTGGAAAAGACCCTGATGCTGGGAGGGATTGGGGGCAGGAGGAGAAGGGGATGGACAACAGAGGATGAGATGGCTGGATGGCATCACTGACTCGATGGACATAAGTTTGAGTAAACTCTGGAAGTTGGTGATGGACAGGGAGGCCTGGCATGCTGTGATTCATGGGGTCACAAAGAGTCGGACATAACTGAGTGACTGAACTGAATTGAACTGAATATGTTTGGTTTCAAAGCCTGCTGAAGATGGGTGAGAAGACAGAGTGGAGGCATCAGATCTGGTTGCCATGGTTTGCATCTTCTTCCAAAGAGTTCCTTTGCAAAGGTCCCTGAACAGTATCTCAGATCTTGCTTCCATCAGTCTTCAGAATTCCCTGTTCGGAACCCAACATCTGGGATCCACTTGGAAGCTGTCTGTACCCATGACTCAAGGACTCAAGTACCCATGGCTTTAGGCTCTCTAGGTGCACACTAGGATGGGTAGCTTGCCTGAGGTTCAGGTTAGTGGTGAAAGCTCCTGCTCTGAGGGGTAAGTCTTGGACTCACTGGAAGGTCTTTAGGTCTCTGTCTTTGGGATCTGAACATGTGAAAATTAAAGGAAAGAATAGTTCCTGCTTTTAAGTAGATGAAGCCATCTTTTGTGGGAGCTTTTATGGAGTCTTGTCTATTTGTGCAAGGAATGCAGGACACATGGGCTCCTTAGGAAAGAATTGGTCTCATGAGACCTTAGCTTATATCTCAGCAGACCTTGGGACCAACTTTCCGCTTTACCCTTTGCAACCCCTTTACACAAAGTCTCAAGTCTTGCCTTTGGTTTTCCTGGCTGGTTTCCAATATATATATATATTTAGAGACTGTTCTACTTAGTGATTTCATGAGGTAACCACCTATATGCATTTTTAAGCCTTCAGTGAAATGTCTTTTCCTTTCTTCTTGGTAAATTCTACTCTGGCAAAACCAGTAGTTATGAATTAACCAGACCTTTTTTTCCACTCCCCTTGGTATACAAGAGAAGTACATTTCCCAGCTTCCTTTGAAGTTAGGTGGAACCATTTCTGGCTAGTGGAATGTGGATAGCAGCGATGTAAAGCAATGTTTAAATGGCTCCTAAAGTCTCCTGAGATGTCTAGAGTCTGTGTCTTCAATATGAAGAGGTCCCATCACTTCATGGCAAATAGAAGCGGAAATAGTGGAAATAGCGACAGATTTCATTTTCCTGGGCTCCAAAATCACCTTGGACAGTGACTGCAGCCACAAAATTAAAAGGAATTTGCTCTTTGAAAGGAAAGCTATGACAAACTGAGACAACACGTTAAAAAGCAGAGACATCATTTTGCCAACAAAGGTCCATCTCATCAAAGCTATGGTTTCCCTGTAGTCATGTATGGATGTGAGGGTTGGACCATAAAGAAGGCTGAGCAGCCAAGAATTAACGCTTTCAAACTGTGGTGTTGGAGAAGAGTCTTAGGAGTTCCTTGGACTGCAAGATCAAACCAGTCAGTCTTAAAGGAAACAAATCCTGAATATTCTTGGAAGGACTGATGCCGAAGGTCCAATACTTTGGCCACCTAATGTGAAGAGTCAATCCATTGAAAAACACCCTGATGCTGGGAAAGACTGAGGGCAGGAGAAGAAGGGGACAACAGAGGATGAGATGGTTGGATAGCATCACCGACTCAACAGAAAAGAGTTTGAGTAAATTCCGGGAAATAGTGAAGGACAGGGAAGCCTGGTGTGCTGCAGTCCATAGGGTTCAGACATAACTTAGTGATGTACAGAAAGTTGTGAAGAGGAAGAGGATGAAGTGAAAATCCAGAGGAAACATTCTGAGTCCTTGGGAATAATAGAACTGACTAAATGATGTAACCTAGAATCTTAGGTCACTACAGAGAAGAGCTACCTGGCTAGGATCAGCTGAATTAGACTTTGCACAAGCAGGAAATAAACTTTGATTGCATATGTTCATTTATTTGTTCGTTTGTTTCTGCATACATGAAATCCATGTAAAACATCCCCATCTCTAACTTTCCTGAGTACCATAGGTGAGGTTAACCCAGATTCACGTTTCTCCAAAATGTTCTTTTCATAGTATACAATTTTTCTTTTTAGACCCCTTCCTCTCCCAACAAACTGAAAGCATTTCAAGAGCAGAGCTTTATCTTTATTCATCTTTGTAAACTTTTGCAGATTATTGTATCTGGAACATTCTAGGATCTCCTGCATCTTAGGACTCTTTGACCAAAGTTGCGTTCTTGTATATTGCTTGTCAGACAGAGCTACAGGGGAAGGAATACAAGAATCAATGGGTTAGAAGTGCAGGTCCAAGTCTCAACAGTTTTTTGGTGGTAAATAGGTCTGAGATACTCAGGGAAGTATTTATATTTTCTTCCTCCTATAACCTGTCATGGACATGGCTACAGACAGTTGGCCAAAAGTGGCTAAAGATGGGAGTGGGTCATTAGAAGGCATGGCTCAGTTTTACAGGGAGGATGATAATAGCAAGTTGGGGTGGATGCCAAGTTCCCTGGATACCAAGGTGGGGAAGTGACTATGATCTCCATTTCTGCCCCAAGATTAGGTACTAAGAAGTCAGGGCATAGATTTTCTGCCCATATATTTTCTGTTCAAGAAAAAGATGCTTTTTAAAGCAGACCAGAGGGGAAGAAACTTCACTACCCAACTCAAGAGCTAGGAGAGAGCCCAGGGCTGTAGTCTGGGAGGACCACTTTCATACTGCTGCTGATATTCACTGTTCTGGGAAACCCATTGCATGACTTTCTTGGTGTGGGGACTTCAAAGTATAAATATGCACACACAGCAGTTTTTAAGATGTACTTTTCTCTCTCTCTCTCTTTTTTTAACTGTAACTCAAGGAAAGTCAATGCGTTTAGAAACTAGAGTGGTTTTCTTCAGATGTTCAACTTACATTTTTACTTCCTCAGTTCAGTTCTCAAGGTCCTCATCCTCATTGGTCAAGAAGTTGTGAAAAAAAGGAGAAGGATTGTTTTGAATCATTTACCTAGAACTTAGACTGGGTGTACAGAGGCCAATGTAACTTCTGAGAAATCAGAAAGATGTGGGAGTATTGGAATGCTTTGCCCCATGGCTATTAGGTTTACAGTGCAAAGACAGGTTGATGATGCTTGGAGACTGTGAACACCAATGATTATTTTCAATAAATCTCCTAAGATCAGTCCTTGAACTACACTCTGCAAACTCGAGCAATGCTCTGTTTTCTGACTTAGGAAAAAGGTGAAGGGAGTCACAGCTGAGGATATCTACTATGTGTTAGTTACTGTTCGTTCACTTTGCAACTGTTTACTAAGTGCTTCCCACAAGCTAGCCACAAAGTTGATTGAGATTTGATTTCTGATTGGGTTACTGAGTCCAAACTCATAATGCTTGCCAAACTACAGGCTAATATAGTGAGAGACTAATTGTTGGAGCAAGGAATAGCAACTTTATACAGAAAGCCAGCAGACTGAGAAGATGGTGGACTAGTCTCCCAAAGAACCATCTTACCTGAGTTAGATTTCAAGCCTCTTTTATACTAAAAGGGGAGGAGGTGTGCTTAGTTGTTGCAAATTTCGTGGTGCTGGAATCCTTTGTTCTCGCTGCTGTCCACACAGGTATGATCACAATGTTCTTATAAACTTCCAACCAGACAAATTTTGTTCTCTATTTCACAACTTTTTTCTTTTTGAATGAAAAAGTATTATATTTGTTAAAAAGGATTATATTTTTAAAGGTTAGAGCCTTGAGAGTGGGCTATCTAGTGCACTTCAGGTTATAGGCAACATTCATAACTTGTAACAAAAGCAGTGAATACAAAGGTTAAAGTAAAAGAAACATATCCAGTATGGAGTTAGATATGTTCTTCCCTATTACAAATGTAAGGAGCTCAGATTCTCCAGTTCAATTTAATTTGCTGTAGAGAGTGTATTCATTGAATCTACTTCATGTTTTATACAGGTTTTTAAGACACAGAGGTTATCAGTCTACATCATCGGAACTAGCACCAAATACTTTTCCACTGGAGGTGGCTAGAGAGGATGACTTGACGGTAGAAGATGGAATGAAGGGTGTTCTTGTCAAGACAGGGGATTTGTTAACAAGTTTAGGTGGGGGTCTGAGAATCCCAGTGGTCTAGGCAGTGGAGACAGTTTGAGTCATGCTCAAGCTACTGTGTTTTCTGAAGAGTATTCTATAGAATGGGCTACCCAGCTGGCTCAGTTGTAAAGAATCTGCCTGCCAAGGCAGGAGACATGGGTTTGATGCCTGGGTCAGGCAGATCCCCTGGAGCAGGAAATGGCAACCCACTCCAGTATTCTTACCTGGAAAATTCCGTAGACAGAGGAGACTGACTCCTCTGTCACAAAGAGTCGGACATGACTGAGTGATTGAACACATTCTATAGAACACCAACCAGCAAGATGCTCTAGGTAAAAGTATTCTACAGTCAAATGGATTTTGGAAGCTTTGTATGTAGTATAAGAGCTTTCTTATGCTAAGAAATTATACTTCTTATACTAAGTAAGTTTCTCTCACATGATATAATAAGAACTCTAGGAAATTTTACAGGAAAGAAAAAAAAAATCATGTCCCCACTTCCACTGCCCCCAGTCCCAGGCCATTGCAGACTTAATTCACAGCATATGATTTTGTAATTTAATATTTATCCACATTCCATGAATTTGGAATTTTTTCATCTGATTTCATAAAATATGGAAGCAGTTCAACCTGGAACACTACCCTGCCCTAAAGGAGTGGTCAAACATTTTTTTCACAATTATTTTTATTAATGTACATATTTGCTTGGAGCTTTAAGTCTTTTGGGCTTTCCTGGCAGCTCAGCTGGTAAAGAATCCACCTGCAATGCAGGAGACCCCAGCTCGATTCCTGGGTCTGGAAGATCTGCTGGAGAAGGGATAGGTACCCACTCCAGTATTCTTGGGCTTCCCCGGTGGCTCAGTTGGTAAAGAATCTGCCTGCAATGCAGGAGACCCTGGGTTGGGAAGTTCCCCTGGAAGAGGGCATAGCAACCCACTCCAGTATTCTTGCCTGGAGAATGCCCACGGACAGAGGAGTCTGGCGGTCTTCAGTCCATAGAGTTGCAAAGAGTCAGACATAACTGAGTGGCTAAGCACTCAGCACATAAGTCATACATTGTGGATATATTGTGATTAACATCTAAAGACATGTTTTACATTATACAAATATATCATATGTGTTATATCAAGTCTCATGATTGTATCTGTAATCAGGAAGAAATACTTATTATGTTAACAGCTTGCACTAGGAAAGGAAGGGGTTTTAGAGAAGACTTTTGGGAATAAGATGAAAAACAAATCAAGCATCATGGTCATCAAAGAAGGGAAGTGGTGACTAATTCGTTTTGGGAAGAGAGAAGGAAAAAATATACCAAGGGAAGAAGTACGCCAAATGATAAGGCAGAACTCTGGTACTCAAACTTTAGCATTTTAGTAATCTTTAGAAGCTTAATAGATTCAGAATCAACTTCCAGCTGCTTGTGTTGCTCTAATATGAATCCTTGGCATCTTCTCAAACTTGTTATTTGGCCTTCCTCAGTGGCTCATTGGAAAAGAATCTGCTTGCAATGCAGGAGACGCAGGAGACTCAGGAGATGTAAGTTTGATCCCTGGGTCAGGAAGATCCCTTGGAGAAGGAAATGGCACCCTACTCCAGTATTCTTGCCTGGAAAATTCCATGGGCAGAGGAGCCTGGCCGGCTACAGTTCATAGGGTTGCAAAGAGTCAGACACAAATGAAGTGATTGAGTGCACACATATACACAAACTTGTTATCCAGGGTTTTTATACACTCACATTTTGCATTAATGTTTAACAAGATGGAAATTTAAAATAGTTGTGTGAGTTGATGAAAAATTAATGGATATGAAACACAAATGGGATGCCCCAATTTGGGGCATCCAAATTTAGTTTGGAATGCCCCAAACTGACGTGTTTGGTAGAAGTCAGAGTCCAGGGTTCCCTAGGGAAATTGTGGGTTTTTTTAGGGAGCTCTGAATGTGCAATGGGAGTTTGATAAATTTTGTCTGTTATGGACAGGAAATGAAAATCCACATTCAGTATGCATATATGATGGGTAGAGACAGAGATAAAGAGAGGAACGGAGATACAGATTTGGAGTTGGAGATCTTTACAGTGTCTTGAAAATCTTATTTTTTAATTATAAGTGTTTTGTATCTTAGACAATTTGTAAAAAGTGGTCTGCTCTGATGCCCGTACAGAGACCAGTAGTATAAGAGGAGGCAATAGGCTTTGGCACTCAATCTACAGAAATCCCAGCAAATGATTGAAAGTTGGTGGCCATAGTTAAAGGTAGGGAGGGTCAGGCTCACTTGCCTTCTCTAAACTTAGAGTTCTCTTGGGGCTGAGATAACTGTGAAGTCCTGTTCTGGAACCAGAAAGCCAAATGTTCACAGAAAGTTCTGGGGGAAAATGACTAAACAATGCTGAGACAGAGAGAAACATCAGGGGCTAGAGTTTGGTGGGGCGGGACTGCAAAGAGTCAAGCAATGATAGCCAGGTCTGCTGTCTAGATGCAGGAGGTGACTGTCCTTTTCTGCTCATGACTGGCCAGTCCACTTCCGTTCTGAATTTGTGCTTCTTCTGGGGCTTGGAGAAAGCTCCAATTGCGGGGCACTGGAGCAGCCAAGAGGGGATACCCCAGGTTCAAGGTCAGGAGCAGTGGCTGCTCTTTGCGAGAGCAGCTGTGAAGAGAAATCCCACATCCAGGGTAAGAGAAACCCCAGTAAGACAGTAGGTGCTGAGAGAGGGCATCAGAGGGCAGACAGACTGAAGCCATAATCACAGAAAACTAGCCAATCTGGTCACACGGACCACAGCCTTGTCTAACTCAATGAAACTAAGCCATGCCATGTAGGGCCACCCAAGACGGACGGGTCACTGTGGAGAGTTCTGACAAAATGTGGTCTACTGGTGAAGGGAATGGCAATCCACTTCAATACTCTTGCCTTGAGAACCCCAGGAACAGTATGAAAAGGCAAAAAGATAGAAAGATGAACTCCTCACATTGGTAGGGGCCCAATATGCTACTGGAGATCAATGGAGAAATAACTCCAGAAAGAATGAAGAGACAGAGCCAGAGCAAAAACAACACCCAGTTGTGGATGTGACTGGTGATAGAAGCAAGGTCTGATGCTATAAAGAGCAGTACTGCATAGGAAACTGGAATGTTAGGTCCATGAATCAAGGCAAATTGAAAGTGGTCAAACAGGAGAAGGCAAGAGTGAATGTTGACATTCTAGAAATCAGTGAACTAAAATGGACTGGAATGGGTGAATTTAACACAGGTGACCATTATATCTATTATTGTGGGCAGGAATCCCTTAGAAGAAATGGAGTAGCCATCATAGTCAACAAAAGAGTCCAAGATGCAGTACCTGGATGCAATCTCAAAAATGACAGAATAAGCTCTGTTCGTTTCCAAGGCAAACCATGCAATATCACGCTAATCCAAGTCTATGCCTCGACCAGTAATGCTGAAGAAGCTGAAGTTGAACAGTTCCATGAAGACCTACAAGACCTTTTAGAACTAACACCCCCAAAAGTTGTCTTTTTCATTATAGGGGACTGGAATGCAAAAGTAGGAAGTCAAGAAACACCTGGAGTAACAGGCAAATTTGGCCTTGGGGTATGGAATGAAGCAGGGCAAAGGCTAATAGAGTTTTGCCAAGAAAATGCACTGCTCATAGCAAACACCCTCTTCCAACAACACAAGAGAAGACTCAACACATGGACATCACCAGATGTTCAACATGGAAATCGATTGATTATATTATTTGCAGCCAAAGACGGAGACTCTCTATACAGTCAAGCAAAAACAAGACTGAGAGCTGACTGTGGCTCAGATCATGAACTCCTTATTGCCAAATTCAGACTTAAATTGAAGAAAGTGGGGAAAACCACTAGACCATTCAGGTACAACCTAAATCAAATCCCTTATGATTATACAGAAGAAGTGAGAAATAGATTTAAGGGACTAGATCTGTTAGACAGAGTGCCTGATGAACTATGGATGGAGGTTCATGACATTGTATAGGAGACAGGAATCAAGACCATTCTCAAGAAAAAGAAATGCAAAAAAGCAAAATGGCTGTCTGAGGAGGCCTTACAAATAGCTGTGAAAAGAAGAGAAGGGAAAAGCAAAGGAGAAAAGGAAAGATTTTTCCCATTTGAATACAGAGTTCCAACGAATAGCAAGGAGAGATAAGAAAGCCTTCCTCAGTGATCAGTGCAAAGAAATTGAGGAAAATAATAGAATGGGAAAGACTAGAGATCTCTTCAAGAAAATTAGGGATACCAAGGGAATATTTCATGCAAAGATGAGCTCAGTAAAGGACAGAAATGGTATGGACCTAACAGAAGCAGAAGATTTAGAAGAGGTGGCAAGAATAGACAGAAGAACTGTGCAAAAAAGATCTTCATGACCCAGATAATCATGATGGTGTGATCACTCAACTAGAGCCAGACACCCTGGAATGCAAAGTCAAGTGAGCCTTAGGAAACATCACTATGAACAAAGCTAGTGGAGGTGATGGAATGCCAGTTGAGCTATTTCAAATCTTAAAAGATGATACTGTGAAAGTGCTGCACTCAATATGCCAACAAATTTGGAAAACTCAGCAGTGGCCACGGGAGTGGAAAAGGTCAGTTTTCATTCCAATCCCAAAGAAAGGCAATCCCAAAGAATGCTCAAACTACTGCACAATTACATTCATCTCACTTGCTAGCAAAGTAATGCTCAAAATTCTTCAAGCCATGCTTCAGCAATACGTGAACCATGAACTTCCAGATGTTCAAGCTGGTTTTAGAAAAGGCAGAGGAACCAGAGATCAAATTGCCAACATCTGCTGAATCATCAAAAAAGCAAGAGAGTTCCAGAAAAACATCTATTTCTGCTTTATTGACTATGCCAAAACCTTTGACTGTGTGGATCACAATATACTGTGGAAAATTCTGAAAGAGGTGGTAATACCAGACCACCTGACCTGCCTCTTGAGAAACCTATATGCAGGTCAGGAAGCAACCGTTAGAACTGGACATGGAACAACAGACTGGTTTCAAATAGGGAAAGGAGTACGTCAAGGCTGTATATTGTCACCCTGCTTGTTTAACTTATATGCAGAGTACATCATGTGAAAGGCAGGGCTGGATGAAGCACAAGCTGGAATGAAGATTGCGGGGAGAAATATCAATAACCTCAGATATGCAGATGACACCACCCTTATGGCAGGAAATGAAGAACTAAAGAGCCTCTTGATAAAATGAATGAGGAGAGTGAAAAAGTTGGCTTAAAGCTCAACATTCAGAAAACTGAGATCATGGCATCCAGTCCCATCACTTCATGGGAAATAGATGGGGAAACCGTATCTGACTTTATGTTTTTGGGCTTCAAAATCACTGCAGCTGGTGACTGCAGCCATGAAATTAAAAGAGGCTTACTCCTTGGGAGAAAAGTTATGACCAACCTAGAAAGCATATTAAAAAGCAGAGACATTACTTTGCCAACAAAGTCCGTCTAGTCAAGGCCATGGTTTTTCCAGTGGTCATGTATGGATGTGAGAGTTGGACTATAAAGAAAGCTGAGCACAGAAGAATTGATGCTTTTTGGACTGCAAGGAGATCCAACCAGTCCATCCCAAAGGAGATCAGTTGAGTGTTCATTGGAAGGACTGATGTTGAAGCTGAAACTCCAATACTTTGGCCACCTCATGCAAAGAGTTGACTGATTGGAAGAGACCCTGATGCTGGGAGGGATTGGGGGCAGTAGGAGAAGGGGACACAGAGGACGAGATGGTTGGATGGCATTACTGACTCAATGGACATGAGTTTGGGTAAACTTTGGGATTTGGTGATGGACAGAGAGGCCTGGCATGCTGCAGTCCATGGTGTCACAGAGTCAGACACGACTGAGCGACTGAACTGAACTGGGGCTTGGACATCATCAGTTCTGAGAAAGATCTTCAGTTTGCTTCAGTTCAGTCGTTCATCTTCTATTCCCCCCTATGGCCCTGTAGACTTCTGCTCATCTATTATATCTCAGGTTTGATGTCACTTTTCCAGTTAAGTTTTCTTTGACTTCCAAGATCAAGTTGTGCTACCTATTCTCATTTCACTCTGCCTGTTACCTTGCTGGTATTTATTCCCAATGAGAGACTTCACCCTGCACAAGCATATGGTCTGAAGAATCCAGAAGGAAGTTGTTCAGTTTAAGAAGGGGAGGGGGTTTGAGTAGCATTTACCCAGGTGACCTCTCTCCCAATGTTGAGAGATCGGCATGCTGGAATGAAACCAAGGATATTATCAGTCTCTGGGGTTGAATAGAGTGTTATTTAATCTCCAAAGTCCATGCACTTTAAATTGAAGTATATATCCCTCTAAACATTCACAAACATTTTTCCAAAAGATACCTAAAGAAACTTGATTTTGGATCATCCACTTCTATATGAACTCATTTCTAATATTGGCTCAACTGAGTTGGTCTTTGAATTTCTCCTTTTTATTTCATAATATCCCACTTCCAAAGAAAAACAAATAAACAAAAATAGCATACCTTTTACCCACTGAGATTTCTTATTATGGTGCATTGTGCTAACATGAAAGACTTCCAGGGAACCAAGCAAAAGGATAATTCAAAACATTAAAAATAGTTTTCAGTGCTAGATCATTGTGAGATATTTGTTATCTAACTCAGTTGTAATAATTTGAATAACAATGGTTAGAGGAGAAGCTTCCATTTTTATATACTTGTTTTTGTGAGCAAATCTTCTAAGCATTTGGTGTCTATAAAACAAATACGCAAAAGGGAATAGAATCAATATGAAACCTTCTTTCTTTCATGTAATTAGTGATAATCATCCTCAGAAATATCAACAGCCCCATGGATCCATCTCATTAAAAGATTCATTTCCAGTACAATTGTGTTATTTTTGCTTAATAAATAGTTACCAAATTTTGTAATGTATTTTACATGGATTAGTTTAATCCATGGTTTAGTAGTCATAAGAATAATGTCTCTATGTAGGAGAAATTCTTCTTAATACATAGCACCATATAACTCTAGGAATTGTGAAGTTTAAAAATCAATTTATATGCATATGTTTGGAAGCAGGTAAATATGATCAATTAAAGATTTTTAAGCAATAAAGTATGAACTTGCATGAACTTAAACATCTGTGTGGGAAATGAAATGAAACCGTTTACGGAAAAAAGAAAAACGTAAAGTATCTGATTGTTACAAGATCACTTGTTCTTTTTTTTTTTCAATGGATGTTATGTTTATGAAATTACAATGGTTTTTTTTTTAAGAACCCACAGATTATAATTAAAAAGCTGCTTCACAGTTTTGCTAAAAAATGTCCATATTCACTGTATACCCCAAATAATATCCTTTGCCAGGGGGCACCAAACTTTTCAAAGTTGTTTTGGAGAGTAAGCAAAAATTTAGAAGAGCCATGCTCTAAAGCAAGGGTCCCCAACCTCTGGGATCTAATACCTGATGATCTGAGGTGGAAGTTTATTTCTATTATTTAAATATTATTCAATAATAATAATAGAAATAAAGCAATGTAATAAATGTAATGTAATAAATAAATAAATAAATGTAATGCACTTGAATCATCCCCAACACAACCCTGGTACATGGAGAAACTGTCTTACACAAGACCAAAAACAATGGGAGCTGCTGCCCTAAGGAACCACTCCTGGAAAATTGGAAAGTCGGCTGGGAGGGCCATCCTCCAGGGCGTCTCCCCCAACCAGAATGCCATTCTTTGTCAATCATTCTAGCTCCGGAGTGAGCTCACATTGGAGAATCTTCCTTAAGCTTGAGTTCACAAGTCCTTCATTCTGGAACTCTTCCCTGCCCAGCCTGGTTAGACCCAATGCCGTTGTCTTGATCAACACTTTCAGGGACCCTATGCTGCTTGCTTCCTCAGATCCTGTGTTATGTTTCATAATTAAGCATTTCAAAGGACTTGACCAAAATCCAAAGGGGTTGCTGGATGGTAAGCTCAGTGAGGGCAGGACCAGCCCTACTTTTACACATTCTTTCCTCTCTAGCTCTGAGCATGGGGGCAGAGGTCCACAGAAGCTTAGCAATCATTATATGTTGAATGATTGGAAGAGCTAAACAAGAGGAAAGTCTTTAAAGTGTAAATACGCTAAGAAAAGCAATGCTTTCAGGTTCAGTTCAGTTCAGTTCAGTCTCTCAGTGGTGTCCGACTCTTTGTGACCCCATGAACCGCAGCACACCAGGCCTCCCTGTCCATCACCAACTCCCGGAGTCCACTCAAACTCATGTCCATTGAGTCGGTGATGCCATCCAACCGTCTCATCCTCTGTCATCCCCTTCTCCTCCTGCCCTCAATCTTTCCCAGCATCAGGGTCTTTTCAAATAAGTCAGCTCTTTGCATCAGGTGGCCAAAGTACTGGAGTTTCAGCTTCAGCATCAGTCCTTCCAATGAACACCCAGGACTGACCCTCCTTTAGGATAGACTGGTTGGATATCCTTGCAGTCCAAGGGACTCTCAAGAGTCTTCTCCAACACCACAGTTCAAAAGCATCAATTCTTCTGCGCTCAGCTTTCTTTATAGTCCAACTCTCACATCCATACATGACTACTGGAAAAACCATAGCCTTGACTAGATGGACCTTTGTTGGCAAAGAAATGTTTCTGCTTTTTAATATACTATCTAGGTTGGTCATAACTTTCCTTTCAAGGAGTAAGCGTCTTTTAGTTTCGTGGCTGCAATCACCATCTGCAGTGATTTTGGAGCCGAGAAAAATAAAGTCAGCTACTGTTTCCACTGTTTCCCCATCTATTTCCCATGTATGTATGTTTATTTGTTGCCTGTTTTCTTATTTTCAAGATTAATTATGCAGTTACTATGAACCTGTGTATTTGGCTGTGTTATTGCATATAGTGGGCAGGAAAGAGTTAAAGATTTTACTCAGTGAGACTGGGAGCGATGGTGACTCCCCAGGCAGGCTGACTTTGGATGTGGCAGCTACAGTGGTGTTGTTCTGGTATAAGATCTTGGGAACATCTCTGAAAAGAACATACTGGGGTCCTGAGGACTTGGGTCCATTTTCCAGGGAAATCTCTTGAATCTAGAAGAAGTGGAGATGACTCTTTCCATAGTAATAGACATGGGAGAAGAGATCTGAAATTGTTGAAAATTGTGCAAATATAAAATAAGAAGATGGAATAAAGATATAGAAGCTTCTGCCCTTTGGTGTGGTTCTGTTTCTCAGTGGCAGGAAAGCCCAGAAAACAAGAATGCTTCTTTGAGTTCTGACATTCAGAGGGCCTTGGGGGCCTATGGATGGAGAAAATTAATTTAAGAGCAAGCTATTCAAAAGAAGATGAAGTGGTAGTAGCCAGGAGAAAGACATCTGAGGATGATTTAGTGAAACTTAGGCTTGAACTCTGACTCTGCAATTTCCAGCTGTGTAAGATTGGCAGTGACTTAACTTCTCTGAGTTTCAGCTTCCTCATCAGTAAAACGGGATTTTGCAACACCCTGTAAGTGAAAGAATGGATATGAAAGTGTTAGCTTGGTAAGAGGTTGTCCAGTAAATGTCTGTCGAAACTGTTGGAAGATAGAAATTTTTAGAATTAGACTGGTACCTGGACATTCATGAGCAGAGTTTAGAGAGCTGGATAAACAGAATGACCTTTGGGTCTAATCATGACATGAACATGTGTGTACATACATCTAAGTCTCTGGGTGTACCACAGGGTTGTCCAGTCTTGGCACTATTGAAATTTGGGCTGGACAAGTCTTTGTTGCTGAGGTGGGGTGGGGTGCCTTGTAAGATATTTGCCAACATCCCTGACCTCTACATACTAGATGTATTAACACCCCTGCCCAAAGTTGGGACAAGATAAATGTCTCCAGACATTGCCAAATGTCTTCTGGGGTGGTGGCGGCGGGGGTGAAAAACTGCCCCTGGTTGAGAACCACAAACCTAGATGAACTCTCATGTAGGAAAATCGGATGTGTCTGGGGGGCGGGGAAGCTGGGGGTCGGGAAATGAGTGAGAGTTGTGGCTAAAATATTAAATGTGTCAATGTCACAATAAGGCAAACCCTGACTCCTTTTAAAGGTACCTCAGATGACTTACTATTTAAAAAATAAACTTTGATAGGATGACATAAATTACACAAAGCACTTAACATATATTCACTTTACAACATTTACTCATGTTATACTGTCATTGTTGTTTAGTCGCCAAGTCATGTCCAACTCTTTTGCGATCCCATGAACTATGGCCAGCCAGGCGCCTCTACCCATGGGATTCTCCAGGCAAGAATACTGAAGTGGATTGCCATTTCATTCTTCAGGGGATCCTCCTGACCCAGGAATCGCGCCTGGGTCTCTTATGTTGCAGACAGTTTTGTTATCCACGGAGCTACTAGGGAAGCATTAAGATGTCAGATACTTCTAATATGGCTTCAGTTCAGTTCAGCACAGTTGTGTCTGATTCTTTGAGACCCCATGGACTGCAGCAGGCCAGGCCTCCCTGTCCATCACCAACTCCCAGAGTTTACCTAAACTCATGCCCACTGAGTCGGTGATGCCATCCAACCATCTCATCTTCTCTCGTCCCCTTCTCCTCCTGCCTTCAATCTTTCCCACCATCAGGGCCTTTTCCATTGAGTCAGTTCTTCACATCAGGTGGCCAAAGTATTGGAGTTTCAGCTTCAGCATCAGTCCTTCCAGTGAATATTCAGGACTCATTTCCTTTAGGATGGACTGGTTGGATCTCCTTGCTGTCCAAAAGACTCTCAAGAGTCTTCTCCAACACCACAGTTCAAAAGCATCAATTCTTTGGCACTCAGCTTTCTTTATAGTCCAACTCTCACATTCATACATGACTATTGGAAAAACCATAGCCTTGACTAGATGGACCTTTGTTGGCAAAATGATGTCTCTGCTTTTTAATATGCTCTCTAGGTTGATCATAACTTTCCTTCCAAGGAGTAAGCATCTTTTAATTTCATGGATGCAGTCACCACCTGTAGTGATTTTGAAGACCAAAAACATAAAGTCAGCCACTGTTTCCACTGTTTCCCCATCTATTTCCAGTGAAGTGATGGGACTAGATGCCATGATCTTAGTTTTCTGAATGTTGACCTTTAAGCCAACTTTTTCACTCTCCTCTTTCACTTTCATCAAGAGGCTTTTTAGTTCTTCTTCACTTTCTGTCATAAGAATGGTGTCATCTGCATATCTGAGGTTATTGATATTTTTCCTGGCAAACTTGATTCCAACTTGTGCTTCATCCAGCCCAGCATTTCTCATGATGTTCTCTGCATATAAGTTAAATAAGCAGGGTGACAATATACAGCCTTTCCCTATTTGGAACCAGTCTGTTGTTCCATGTTTACAATATGGCTTAGAAGTCATTATTATGACTCTTACAAATCTACTGAGTAAGAATAATGGTATGTAATGTATAAACGTACTCCTTTCCCTATTTGGAACCAGTCTGTTGTTCCATGTTTTTAATATGGCTTAGAAACCATTATTATGACTCTTACAATTCTATTGAGTAAGAATAATGGTATGTAATATATAAAAAGATGCCTTCTAAAATACTTGGTAGATAGACTGATTCACCTGGATAGTTATGGAAGTTCACAGATCCAACCTTGATCCTGACTATTGGGTCAAATTTTTTCTAACTGGATGAATAGATAGATGGATGGATGGATGAATAGAGAAGGGGATAGGATAGATAAGGATGTATACAAATAATTCTTAAATATAGAGGAAAGTATGGAAAGAGGGTAGCCCTGAGAACAGCAGGAACTCACATGTATTGAAGGTTTACTCAATCTTCAACACTGTCTTGGTGTTTTACATATGTTATCTTATTTAATCCTCATAATGATGGTTTTATGACTCCCTTGTTAAAACCCAAGATTAGCAATGTTAAGTAACTACTCAGGATGGAATGGTAGTCCTAAGACCCCAGCCCTCAGTGTCTCAAATACCGGAAGACCTCTCTAGTTGCACAGTTTTACAGAAATATTCTGCATCCAAAGTACAGACAGAGACCTATGAGGCCTCTGCATCTGTGCCCTTCCAGGTCCTCATCTCCCCCCAGCGTGGTGGGTACAGCCTGGCCCAGCTCTGAGCCCAAAGCTTCCATGGCAGAGCCTTTCACTGTCTGAACTTGTTTACCATGTTGACAGGTTACAACCATGTGGCCCTGGCTGGGTGCCCACCCCACAGAGGGCCCCCACACCATTAGGAACCTTCTGCATGTGAATGAGATGGAAATGACCTCTCACCATGTCTGCGAGGTGCCTGTGGCTATGTTCATCACCAGGTGAAGACATGCCTTTTTCATTGGAAGCCAATCAGTCACCAGTCAAGCCAGGAGGAAAACACAGATGGTTAAACAGTCTTCCTTCTCGCCTATCCCACCCACTGAGTGTCTGCGTTTGGAAACCCCCTTTTATATTCATGATTTCCGTCATCATTCCAAGGAGACCCTTCTCATATCAATGAACTCCACAGTAGGCTTTTCCTGCATCTGGCATGTCCCAGTGAGGTGTACATTCATTCATTCATTCCATAAACCAAATGTATTTATTAGGCCTATGCTATATGTCAGACCGGGCTTCCCTGGTGGCTCAGTGGTAAAGAATCCGCCTGTCAGTGCAGGAGATGCGGGTTCAATCCCTGGGACAGGAAGATGCCCTGGAGTAGGAAATGACAACCCACACTAGTATCTTTGCCTGGGAAATTCTATGGAGAGAGGAGCCTGCTGGGTCCAGCCCATGGGGTTAAAGAAGAGGACATGACCTGGTGACTAAATAACAACAGCAATTGTCAGACTCTGTTTTAAGAGTGGGCAGAAGACCGACAAGGACATGAAACTTGCTTTCTAGTGGGAAAAGAAAGTAAGTGGACAAGTAAGATAGATCCTTGGAAATAATATGGGGGATGGGATAGGGAAGTCATGGGGAGTAGATGGGGCTATATTAATTCAGGCAATCAGGTAAGTCTCTTCTGGGGTGAAGTAGATGAGGAGCTCTGGTTTGAACCCTTGAGGAGGGGGATTGTGGTGCAAGCTGGTTCAGGCCATAGACAACCACTGGGTTTAGAACCAGCGGTCGCGTCTTGCTGGATATATATCAAATTGTAGAATCAAGAAAATTAAAATGCAAAAGATAGAATGAGAGAGAGAAAAATGAGGAAGTAAGAAAGGAACCAAAATTGTCATATATCTAAGAAAGTTTGAAGAGGATAAGACCTCAGATGAGAGCTTGGGTTCCCGTGGAAAGGAAGAGAAACATAAGACACAGAAAGAAACTGAACTAATATTTACTTAGTATCAGATGCTGAGCCAAATGCTTGACATATTTGCTTGATTGAATAGGAAATCATATTGAAATCTTGATTGATTGAATTGAAATCTTTGCTTGATTGTAATCTTTGCTTGACTGAAATCTTTATCGAAGCAAAGAAACCAACAAATTCCCATAATATATCATGCTGCGTATTTCAAAGATGGGAAAACTGAGGCTCAGGAAGTTTAAATGCTTTTCTCTCAGTCTTCCTACTGTGAGTCAGGGGTGGGACTCAAACTTAGAATTTCTTGTCTCCAAAAAGCATGTCCTGTCTATGATGTAATATCATATCCCTATCAGAATGAGCAGCTGAGTGTTCTGTCTGGGGTAGAGGATATGGAAAATTGTATGGGATGAAAAAGGGAAAGGGTGATATACCTGTAGACTAGTCATGGAGGTGAAACACTTGGTGGGGAAGAGAGTGGGCAGAGAGTAGCTTGAGTGAGTGGGGACCTGAATTCAGATTTTTCAGCTAACGGAGCACATCCAACAGCTATAAAGCTGTTGCAATATCCACCCTCAGGAGGGGACAGTGGTATACTGATCACATTTTCATCCATTTTGATCTATATACCTGTCTTATCCCTCAGGCTTGTAGACAAGGATCATTAACTTTAATATATATATGTGTGTGTGTAGCATGTGCACATGGTATATTCAGACAGCATAATGAGTTATACAGTGAAAATCAGTCTTCCTTCTCCTGTCCCCACATCTCACACCTTGAGCCAACTACCCTTATCAGTTAAGCGTGTGTAAGTTACTCAGTCGTGTCTGAATCTTTGTGACCCCATGAACTGTAGCTCACCAGGCTCCTCTGTCTATGGAGTTCTCCAAGCAAGAATACTGGAGTGGGTCGCCATTCCCATCTCAGGGCATCTTACTGACTCAGGGATTGAATTCAGCTCTCCTGCATTGCAGGCGGATTCTTCTCCGTCTGAGCCACTATGGAAACCTTATCAGTTAAGGACCGTTTCAAGCGTTAAGTGTGAGTTTGAAGACTTACAAGCCTTGTTACTTTGTAGGCTCTGGGTCCGGAAGGCCTCCGGGAGGAGGTCATGGCAATCTACTCCAATATTCTTGCCCAGAGAATCCCGCGGACAGAGGTGCCTGGCAGTCTGCAGTTCATGCGGTCACAAAGAGTCCTATATGACTGAAGCGATTTAGCATAAACTCAAGTACCTTTCCGAGCCTCGTTTATTCATTAATTAGCATATAATTACTAAATACTTATTAGCGGCAAAGACTTACTTTTTCTGTATATTTCCTATTGTCCTGTAACAAACTATGACAAACTTAGTGACAAAGCATCATTTATTATTTTATTGTTCAGGACATCAGAAGCCCCAGGTGACCTGGTGGGGATGGATTCCTTCAGAAAACTCCAGAGGAAAATCCATTTCCTTGTCTTTTCCAGCTTCTAGAAATCATCTTCGTTCCTTGGCTTCTGGTCCATCCCTCCATTTTCAAAGCCAGCAGCCAAGCATATTCAAGTCGCTCTTTCTTTGATTCTGATTCTCTGGCCTCCCTTTGTCCTTTATTAAGATGTTTGTGAGTCGATTGGGCCAAACTGGATCATTTAACATCACCTCCCCACCTCAGCATCCTAAACTGCCTCTTCAAAGTCTCTTTTGCTATAGAAAGTCACATATTCACAGGTTCCAGGGATTAGAATGTGAACATCATTGAGGGACCATTATTCAGCCTACCACACCATCTAAAATGGAAATGAGTGTTTATGTCCAGATTTTAAAAAAATAATTTATCTCCAAAATAAGTTAAAATTCCTCCAGTTCCTTCTGTTCCATTGACATTGCCTAGCTGTGTTATCCTTGTCTCAGGTCATTGCAAAGACTTCACACCAGGTTCCTGATACCTGGGTCACTGTTCCTAACAGGTCTGCACCCTGCTGCCTGGTGCCTTTTCCCGGCACACATGCTAATCATCCCATTCCCCTTTTAAAACCTCTCAGTGACTCCCCGTTGGACTCCATAGATACAAAATCTCCTTTGCAGATTGAACGAGACTTCTCACAACGCGACCTTGGAGCATCCTAAACTTCGTCTAGCTCCTCAGGTCTGGTCTGCCTGCCCCTTGGCCTTTGCACCTGCTCTCATTCATCTTTCAGATCTCAGTTTAGGTGTTAGCCCCTTAAAGAAGCCACCCCAGCTTCCACTTCCAGACTAGATGAGAGTTTGTCTCTGTGGGTCCAACAGCAATCCTGCATCACCTATCAAACTCTCATTGTGCGGAATGGACATCAGTCTGACTCATCATATCCGTTGCCTCAGTGACTTCATGAATGAGTGAGTGAGACACACTCACACACTATGTCTCACACAGACATAGACTCTCTATCTGATCTCCACCTCACTCTGATATGCATCATCAACCTTGATACTCTGAGTGTGAAATCTTTTTGGAGAGGTAGTAGCTGTTATGTAGAGTTGTGGGTTTCATCTTCTTATTAGAAAGATAACCATATGTATGTATCCAACATGCATTTTATTTGAGTGGTTGGGGGTGCATTGAGGACCTTTTGAGCTTCTAGAGGTGGGGCTTTGCCTTCCTTTCCAGCTCTAGACAGATCATTTGTGCAGGGCTGGAAATCATCAATAGCTAGAAATAGTCAACAAGAACTATAGCTGGTGTAGACTTATTACGACATACTACATGTTCGTAAGGTTTTAATGGACAGGCCTCCAAAAAACAGTTCTCTGCACCAATGTGCATCCTATTTTCCTTAACCTTCCCCTTCCACAGAGGATTCTTGGCCTTCTTGAAAGTAAAGGACAAAGTTAAGTGATCTGAAATTCCCCAGGGAAGAGAGGAGAATCAAGCAGGGGACTCCGGCAGGGGGTGGGGACACTTTTCTTCCTCCTCCCGGACATGCCATGGGAGGTAGTGAACCACACACGTGGCTTGTTTGGCTGGAAACAGCAGACCCAGCTCAAGGCATGACGTGGCGACATCTCTCCAGGAGGGTTGCAGCTTACAAGATTCCACTATTCTAATGCCAACCTGGCAGCTGAGAAGGCCAGGCAGGCTTTCCTTCCAAGAGAAGTTTCTGCTTCACACAGGAGGTGGATTATAGGAAGGATGTGGACATGCCATGGTTCATATCAGGAATTCTTCAGCAGGAGAGAGCATGGAGGGTTGTTTATCAGCAGATATTGCCAAATAGACCGGGCACATTTGATACAGGCGGGCAGCTCACCCAAGCCTTAGGAAAACTTTTTCCTCCCTGCCCCTCTCCTAACCTCTCCCAGTCAGCTTATTTGTTCAGCTCTCTAACTGGCCATCCTAGATGAGCAGGTGACGTAACCTGCCATGTGCCCGGCAGGGCACAGGTTGTGGCTTAGTGCCTGACACCTTCCAAGAAGTGTCATGCCAGAGCAGATATTTCGTTCTCTTTCTTGTCCCCAAATTCCATGTTCTGGTCATTCATGAACAGGGAACTCAAAACACTATTAAAAGCCCAGAAGAGACAGAGTGGACTCAACTCACTCTTTGTCTGACGGTCGGTCTTCCTCACTACATCCTGGCTTAAGAACAGAACTCTCCAGATCTGAGGGTCTCATGGTTAATGAACACAGCAGTCAACTGGTAGGTTTGTGAAACTTCAGTTTTCTGGCTTTTTCCCAGACCTCTGGGTGTAGGCTTTCAGAACCTGTGTGATGCAAGGATTAAGAACAGGGGATGGAAGTTAATTTAGAGAAAATTTGCACCATACTTAGTATGGTGATGGGATGTGTAGATTGTTTCGACTTCAGATGTGAAGAAACTTTGGGATGTGAATCTTAGCTCTGTTGCTTACTAAGTGTGTGACCTTGAGGAAGGTCTCAGCTATCTCATCTCTAAAATGGGAACTGTAATAAAATTTCCTATCAAGGTTGCTGTTATCATAAAATGAAGTTGTGTAGGTAAAGCACCTGATAACATAGTGAGTGGGTCCATAAATGGCAGCAGGCCCTAATGGGGTGGTTTTGAGTAATTATGTCTGAGTAGGGAAGGGATCTCCCATCTTCTCTGGGCCAAATGCCCAGTTTTTCTCTAGGAACAGATGGGCCCCTGGAGTCTAGTGGAGTATGCTCCCTATGAGAATTGACTTCAGTGGGACTTCCCTGGTAGTTCAGTGGCTAAGACTCTGAGCTCCCAAAGCAGGCGGTCAGGGTTCGATCCTTGGTCAGGGAACTAGATTCCCACATGCCACAACTAAGAGCTTGCATGCTGTAACTAAGACCCAGTGCAGCCAAATAAATAAAATATTCAGAAAAAAGTGAATATTAAGATAAAAGAATTGACTTAAATGACTAAAAAGTGACATCTAGTTCATGGGAGAGAGGCAGGAGGTGGCAGACAGAACTGGGTTTGAGTCTTATCTTGGACTATGAGATGTTGGGCAAAATTTTCTATCTTTCTCAGCCTCCTTTTAAAAATTTACTTTTTTAAGTGAAGTGTAGTTGATCTACAATATCGTGTTAGTTTCAGGTACAGCCAAGTGATTCTGTTTTATTAATATATACACATCACTTTAAATTTTCTTTCCATTACAGATTATTAGAAGATATTCAATATAGTTTGTTGTGCTCTACAGTAAATCCTTGTTACTGATCTATTTTATGTACAGTAGTTTGTATTTGTTAATCAAGTTCCTTTATTTGAATTATATAACTAATATTTGTCTTAAAATTTTCTAGGGCGATCAGGTGAGACATTTATAAATTTAGTGCTTTCATTTTTTTGGACTTAGTCTAGTTCCAAATAATATACTTCCCTGTATATGGAAGTGTCCATGGATTAGTGACAAATACTATTTATGAAAAGTAAGCAATTTGGTAGTATTAATCTCTTGCATATCAAAGAAATGTATGCTAACCATGAAAAAACTGAGGAAGCTTCACCTGTCTTTGGGGAGACGGAGTTCATCAGTTCAGAATATAGTCATGACACATAAAAAGTACTCACTAAAGGATCACTTAAAAATTAATACTGATAACATAGTAAAATTCATATTAATAATCAAATCAGTTTGGGCTAGTACATGAAGAATGTGAGTTGAAAGGAAGTCAATTATGAGTTCATATTCCAGTAGTTAGAAACTCTGTGACCTTGACTTAGATTCTAAACCTCTCTGAGGTTGAATTGTGTCATCTGTAAGAACAGAAGGTTATACTCAATTGCTAATTTGTAGTGAAGATTAAATAATGTACATCATTCTGCAAAAGACCACAGTTGACATTCAGCAGGAGTATATTATGCCACATACCTTTCTAATTTTCTTAAATATCTTATCAATTTTTTAGTTGCCTCTTGTATTTACCATATAGATAACTTTATCTGCAAACAATGATACTTTTGCCTATTCATTATCCACAGTCAAACTTCCTTCCTTATGCTCCCCGTCCTCCATCGTGGGGAGTAAGACTGCTGGAACAGTGCTAAAGTCTAGTAGTGTCAACTGCTTCTTTTGGTTTTCATCAGTGGGGATGATTCTGATATTTTGTCATTAGGTATGATTCAGCTGTAAAACTCTAGTAGCATTGTCATATTCTAAAGTTCCCCCTATTTTTACTGTAATAAGTTCTATTTGCTGTTTTTCTCCTAATCAGGAATTAACCCTTATTAACTTTTGTTTTTTTATCAGTTCTTAAAGTGATGCTATGATGTCTTCTTCTTTAATTTGCTAATCTGTATGATTGATACTATTAAGATGCAACCATCCTTGCCTTATTAGAATCGACTCTACTTGGTCCAATGAGCACAGAGGAAATGCTTTCCTCCTTCTCTTTCCAGCCCCTGGTCCTGCAGCAGTCCATTCTATTTTTCTCTCTCTGATGTCTGCATCCCCTGTTCCATGGCACAGTCCTTTTAGAGGGAGGGGGAAATGGAGAGGGGGGCCCATTTGCAAGTGCGCATGACAAGAGAGTCATAAGACTTGCTGGACATTGAGAGAGAGAAACCCACGAGTTCCTGGTTCCTGTTGATGGCAGGTTTAGGGGCCTTTGGAGTCTGTTCTCTTGTGCCACCCCATTCCTTGCAAATTGCTGCTGCAGCAGCCTCTGACCAGCTGCTAGGCACCTGACCTCATGTCCCTCTGACCACAGAGGACCAAAGCCACGTCTGCCCGAGGCCGTTTCCATAGAAATGCAAATACATAGCCAGTGCTTCCTCTTCAAGCCACCTTGTCCCTCTCTTCCCTTTTTGTCTTCTAGATCTTTAATGACAATAGCTCTGATTTCACAACACAGGGATGTGTCACTCAGTCACGCAGTTCCTTATGAAGAAAGAGATTTTATTTTCTTCTATTTTTTTTTTTTTTGAAAGCATGGAAAATAAACTTCTGGGTCTTGATGAGGATGTCGTGTGCACTGCTAGAGGGGACTGGAGAGAAGTAGAGGCTAAGCCCCATGTCTTTACACATGGGTCTGATTTCAGGTTTGCAAGACAGAAGGGGCGCCTTCCCAGAAGGAAAGGGATGGGACTGCGTCAGCTCAGACCCAACTCTGGATCAGCCCTGAGGGTGAGGGGTAGGGTTTCTGTCTTCCTAGAATAGAGGCAAGACTTCTTCCACCCTCCAGCTTCCCTCTTCTGTGTCAAAGACTATTAACTCAAAATCTGTATGGTTCCAGGGAGTGAGGGAGAGCCCACTTTTAAGCTTCAAGTTGCATTGATTTGGAGTTGAGTAATTTATACTCTTTGCTGGCTCAGATGATAAAAGGATCTGCCTGCAATGCAGGAGACCTGGGTTCAATCCCTGGGTCAGGAAGATCTCCTGGAGAAGGGAATGGCAACCCACTCCAGTATTTTTGCTTGGAGAATGCCATGGATAGAGGAGCCTGGTGGGTTATAGTCCAGGGAGTTGCAAAGTGTCAGAAGCGATTGAGCGACTAACAGACAGATGCTGGGCTAATTAGCCTAGATTCTCATGCTGATCATGCTCTCTATGTAGCTTTCTGAAAGACCAAGTGCTGGGAAGGTGCATAGGCAGATCATAAGCAACAAAGGACTGAGCCAGGAAGTGTATGTTAGGTCAGATGCCCAGAAGCAAACTCTGAGATGAGGATTCATTTGCAGGTGATTTGCGAAGCGAAGCTGGGAAGAGAAGGGAAAATCAGACCGGAGCGGACAGGGGGTCAAACAAGAGTGTCATCTCAGGCCAAGTCCTACAAGGTTGACTTCAGTTTGACCCAGCTATGATATTGGTTGTTGTAGTTTAGTCACAAAGTCATTCCTGACTCTTTTGTGACCCCATGGACAGGAGGAGCCTGTTCATGGGATTTCCCAGGCAAGAATACTGGAGTGGTTGCCATTCCCTTCTCCAGGGAATCTTCCCAACCCAGGGATCGAACCTGTGTCTCCTGCATTGGTGGGCAGAGTCCTTACCCCTGAACCACTAGGGAAGCTGTAATAATACCAGAGTCTGAGTTAAACCTCAGAGGTATTCTGATTTGAAGTATGGGAGTTGAGTTTTCAGGTAACTTCACGCCACTGTCATTAGTTAAAAGTTCTCAGGGGGACATGCTTTCCCAGGAGCTTTCAGCTTTTAGTGCAACTGGACAAAGTGGGCTCAGGTGGCACAAGAATGGTCTCCTGGAAAAATAAAAATCCACTGGCGCCAAAGGACAGACACAGAGACAGTAAAAGGGGCTCTGCAAGCATCTGACTGTACCACCCAAGTTGTTTTCCCATAAAGGGATCCGTCATGCAATGGACCTGGGATAAACCTACAGATGCCCAGCTCTCACCGAGGCTGACAGAATCAATATTTCTGGGAGTGGAGCCCAGAAACCTGCACATTTGTCCAGCTCTCTGTGTGATTCTAATGCCTTCTAATGGTGGAGAACTGCGGCTTTAAGTGTTGCAAAGGGCTGAGGATTAGATAATTGCAAACAGCAAGTGGGGGGCCAAGGCAAGAGGAAGCACTGCTCTTTAAATAGGAAGAAAGAGCCATGTGTGAGGCTGAAAATGATGCAGGCTTTGCAGCCAAACCCACTAGAATCCTTCTTCTTGCCCTGGGATTCTGAGACTTGAAGAAATCCACTTTACCTCCGTTTCTTCATCTCAGTGAAGTCAGAATACCTTAATTCATAGAGCTCTGTGGAGTTCATTGATTCATTTAAGAAGTATTTATTGAGTGCTTTTTCTTTTTCCCAAATTCTGAGGATGCAGGATAGGATAAGATAGACAGCATTCCTGTCCTTTGGGGACAGGGGCTGGATGGACTGTCACATCCCTAGTCTACGAGGTCAAAGTTTTGCTTTCTCTGTAGAGAATGGACATGTGGATACAGAGGGAAAGGAGTGGTATGATGAACTGGGAGATTAGGGTTGACATACTTACGCTACCATGTGTAGAATAGATAGCTAGTGAGAGTCTGGGGTATAGCACAGCGAGCTGAGCTCGGCGCTCTGTGATGACCTACAGGGGTGGGATGGGGTGGGGGATGGGAGGGAGGTCCAAGAGGAAGGGGATGCACGTACACATGTGGCTGACTACTTGATTGTACAGCAGAAAGTAACACAACATTGTAAAGCAATTATATTCCAATTTAAAAACAAACAAACAAAACCCTTGCTTTCTTTCCAGCTTTCCTTGAAATCTTCCTCTCAGACTCCACCATGGTTCCTCCATATTTTTGATCTCCAGTTCTGCAGGGCTAAGAACACATCATAAAAGATCAGAGGTGCTACAGTAAATTTTAGGGCAAATGCTGCTATAGAAAGCCCACGGATATGAAATGTAGAATAACATAAGACAGAAAGAATTGTCTCTGTGAATGAAGGACGTATTTGGAAAACCTGGCTATATGCATGAAAGTCAAAGGCATTAAGAGGTGTAGTATCTAGAAAAAAAATGATAAAAGTACCCAGATATATCAAAAGATACTTTATAATGCAGTGAAAAGGATCTTGAGCAAGCAGTAATTCATTTATTTCTTCAGTTTTGATGTCTGTAACCCAGGTGTCAGTCAGTCCCTTGGGATTGGGACAACACAGCCTCAAATCCCCACTTCTGTTGTCCTCTTCAAGATCTCCCTGAATCACTTCCAACTTTCTGACTCATGGCCTCCTGCTTTTCATATGCAATCTTTGCTCTGAACCATACTGATTTCCATGTCAGACAAAGGTTCTTCAAGTCTTCTCCCCAAACAAAATCAAGTGAGACACAAACCAAAACAACCACAACACAAACTCAGCCAGGTACTTTGGTGAGACTCTGAAAGGAGGAAGGATTTCCACATCAGGAACACAAATTTAAAAGGATAAGAGCATCTCCACTCTCAAATGACTGGTACCCATCATGAAGCTTGATTTAGTTGTGGATCCACTAGTCCACCTCTTCTTCCTTCCTCCTTCCACACGTTTTCTTCTCTAGTCCCTCTTCATTGAATCCTTTGTGACCAGGATACATGCATCCCCACTCCTTGCCTTTGCACCTTAAGGAGTTGTCTCGTCCTACAAAAAAGCTTACCAAGTCTTTTCCCACCCAGAGATAATTATCTTCCTCTGATGAATTCTGACATTCCCTGGTGGATATGCAATTGTTTCTGTCTCCTTATAATCTTTTAAATTCAATAGACATCCATGGATCCTCATGGTTGTGGTTTCCATTACCCTCCCTCATAACTGGGATTTTCCTTTATTTCTTGGGATGAGTTTTCTCAAATAGGAAACTTGCTCACTTCTTAGGCTTCTTTAGAACATGAAGTAAAGTTGAGTGTGTGAGAGTTTTGGAACACCTGCACACATTAACGACTGCTCATCGGTTCTTCTGACCTGAGTCCATTTGTTGTGATTCATTTCTGTAAGTCTTATATCTGGACTTCTAGTATGATGTCACTTTTGTAAGTTTACTTGACTTCTCACTCACTTGGTAACAAAATGCCTTTCTGCTTTCTTAAAACTTCTTAGGACTTATATGCTTCTCCAGAGCAATATTTCCTTACTGAACTGTTACTATTCATGTAGCTGAAAAGTTTCTTGGAGAGTCAATTCAGTCTCCTCTTCTTCCTCCTCCTCCTCTAGGAAATCAGAGAGAATGGCAAAGTAATTTTCTCCTCTTCTTGTTCTGACAGCAAGCATCTGACAGGCAAGCATCCCTTGATCCCAGAGAGTATCAGGACCTTTGGTTTAGAACCCTGAGTGTAATTGAGGCTGGCTTGCCTAAGAGTAACTCCCTTTGGGGTCAAGTTCTAGGAGTGGTGGGTTCCTGTATCTGCAGAACATGCAATTGGCATGACTTCTGGTGGGGGTAGCACGCGGCTACCTGCTTAGTGGACAGCAGCTATTTTAGCCTGCCCAGCCTATGCCCCCTAATTCTGGTAACAGGATCACAACATTCCTTGGGGAACCACCTTTCCTGTATATTCAGTCTCACAGGAGTTTGCCTTCATTGTTATTTTCAAGGATGGGCTTATCATCGTGTGGCCAATCAGTGTTTTTTCCTACTTTTGGTCTCAGGAGTGGGTCCAGGGATGGGTATAGGACTGAAGCTAGATAATGAGGCTCGTTTTTCACATGGGAGAGTCCTATTCATCTCCTGAGATCAGAAACTTGAGTGGCTTCCACAGAGTACTTCATGCCCTCCCGGAGAACCCATCACACGGGCTTGCTCTTCTTTTTTCTTATCTGTCTTCCTCGGGGCTGTGAAGTGCAGGGACAAAGATGATTTTTAACTTACTGCCATTACATAAGAGGAAAATAGGCCCATGATAGGTACTTAGTCATCTTTATGAAATGGAAGCGGAGCAAGGTTCAGGAAGGAGGGTTCAGGCTTGGAAGGTCAGGCTGAATAAGGATAGGGCCAAGGGCTCTGGGTTTTTGGCAAGATCACACTTCAGAGCTGATCTTCAAAGAGCCTTATTAAGAAAACAGCAAAACTGAGAATTGCAGCGATGTCTCCGGCAGACCTCCAGTTCCCATTAATGACTCCTATAATAGCTTTTCATTGCCTTCTCTTTCCTTAAGAAAGTCTCACATTGTCATCCAGGCCTGTTAAACGTTCTGTGGGCCATTATCAAAATAGCATTTTCAGCTTCACTGAACACATGTAGGAAATGTTGTGTTTTTTTTTTGTTTTTTTTTAAAGACAACTATGAGAATAAGCACAGATTGTATTGGGGTAATTATCTCCTCTCCAACAGCCTTTTGGAAAAAGAGGATATTTCTAATTTTTGGAAAGCTGTACATCTAACAGAGTAAACTGTCACTGATTAGATTAGCAACTCAATAATTGAAACCCAACATCAAATTAATTTCTCCTCCCCGTCTGCCCTCCACCTCTCTGGTCAACCCTTCCTTCCCCATCATAAAGAGGGAAATCACACAGATTTTTGATGGATGTATTCATTTTGGACTGCATTTCTGTGGGAGTATAAAGCAAATCTGTAAATCTAAGTGGTGAATAAATCCCACACTTCTGATGGTGACACTGATATCCAGACCAGGGTCACCCTGGGTCAAAGGCCTGGCTGAGAGTCACAGATATGCTGTGGGCAAAGAGGGGGGTCCTCAGGGACCCTACATGGACAGCAGAAGAATTGAGGTCTTGGGCTCATCACCAGCCATTTGATGACCTCTTTCTCCAGCTCTCAGTTAATGTGAAGATACTGTGAAGATCAGAGTATCTCTGCAGAGAGTGGAACTGAACTTGAGACCCAGTTCTGCCATGTATCAGCACAGCAGTCATCAGTTAAGCTTTTGCAAGCTCCATCTCCTCACCTGTCAGATCTGAATGAGGACGCTCACCTCATTTAGAAGGAAAGTGCAAAGCCATCCATGAACACAAATATGCACAGGGCTGCTCAAACAGGCTCACCTCCTTTTCAGACCATTATCTGACCCTCCTCCCACCCTCTCATCTGATCTGAAGTGGAAGGCCCTGCCTGGGTGACTCCAAATCCCCAGGTCCAGGGATGAAGATGGTCCACACCATACAATGACAAGCAAATTGCTGTGAAATACACAGAGAAAAGCATGAGTGGCTCGGCTTTCTGGAGCTAAGGAGGCTCCCTAGAAGGAGTGGCAAGGGAACTGCTGTGGGAGGAAGGACAGCGATTTCCCCAGAGGAGAGAGGAGGAGGGGGCTCCTGGGCAGGGGGCTCAAGCAGCATTTCACGGGCATGTAGGGAAGACGAGGATGGAGGTCAGACTCACACATGCTGCATCACGTGACAAAGGCTGAAGGGTTAGTGGCTCTCAGACTTTGTAGACCTGCAGATCATTTGGTGAGTTTGCTAGAAATGTAACATCCTGGAATGTTACATTCCAGGGGGCCTGGGAATCCACATTTCCCCCAGCTCCTGTATGATGCCATGCCCCTGATCAGAGGAAGACAGGGAAAAACAAGGCTACAGATGATGGAGGGTGAACACAGCACAAGGGCTTGGGAATCCCCACCCTCCCCGGGCAGAGCAGTCTGGTCTGGGGTGTCAGGATCCTAGGGGAGGGAGTATTCTAGACCATGGGCCCCGGGGTTAGTGGGTGTGAGGGGTATAATCCGAGAAACAGGAGATGGGGGAACTCTGGAATAAGAACCACAGACAGATGATCACATGTCCGTTAGGAATCATCAGGGGCTGGGTAGTGAGGGTAGATTCAGTCATGAGGATTTCAGTTTTGAGACGTGAGCCGGAGAGGAAAGGAAGTGTGA